>NC_056731.1:1966484520-1966524520 GCF_019279795.1 Protopterus annectens
TGTAAAATAAGAACAGAGCAGTTCTGGACTAAGTGCCCCTCAGAGAAAATATGAAAATCCAGAAAAACCCAAGAGGCGACACCACAGCAAATATCAAGAGTTCCACGTAGATTTAATGAATCCAATAAAGCAAAACAGGAAGCGCTTTCACTTTGTAAAAATGTTTCATCAAAGTCTGATGAAACGTTTTTACAATGTGAAAGCGCTTACTGTTTGGCTTTATTGGATTCATTAAATCTACATGGAACTCTTGATATTTGCTGTGGTGTTGCCTCATGTTTTTCTGGACAGAATCTGTGTAAATGATCTGTAAGGGTACATGGAATGCCATTTAAAATAGTTAGGGCAAGTGTGTGTATTGAATAGGGACACACAGATGAATGGTAGGAATTAACATAGGGCAAGAAGACAGGTGGAACCACCTAATGTACAACAGATGAGGGCATATCTATGGAACACAGTTGTGGGAACACCAATCACATATCAATATGATACAATATGGACTGCACAGTGAAAACATGTATTATGTGACTGTCACACAAGGTGATATAACAATGAGGAAGATGTCTTTGTGAGATAAGCATCCTTACATGAACAATGCAGAGCACATCTATCAGGTATGTTATATACAATTGGAGAAGGGTGTGTATTGTGAAGCTGTGCAAACTGATTTGCCTGAATATAAGTGTAATGTGGGCAAAGGTCTCCAATAAGTAGAACACAGGTTCAGGCTCATGGACAACAGTAAAAGAAGCACAAACAATCTTAAACAATATGAGAATAATACCACCACTAACCCCATGTCTCTGACATAACATATGTGATTCTGAGTGATCAGACATGGTTCTGCACGAACACACTTATACAGCTATTATGACACATTAACAATCTATGAGAGTAACCATGCACACAATCCTGACACTGTAACATCTGCTGGAGGTATTAGGTGAGACACTGCTATACTGTATGTGATATTAAGATCAATACAGGTGAGCTGACTGGTGTGTATGGCATATATATATATATATATATATATATATATATATATATATATATATATATATATATTTTTTTATTTATTTTATTTTATTTTATTTTACATTTGTTAACCGGGCTAGTCTAGCTGGATACATGTCCATTTTCAGTAGAGGCCCGGGGAGAAAAGCTCCAGGAAAAGACATAAAACAGACATATCAAAGTCATAATACATCCAATTAAAAATACAAAAGGTGATAACGGGACAAATTAGAAGATACAAATGTTAAAAAAAAACAAAAATTTTTTTGTTTTCTTCTTCTCTCTCTCTCTCTCTCTCTCTCACTGTCTCTCAAATGCAATAGACAGTGAGGATATGCAGTATATACATACATTTGATTAGCAATGTTATGGTATTTTGTATCAGTAGGGTAGTATTAGAAGTTTCAGAGAAGTTATTAGTTTAGAAGGAAGGAAGTTAGTCAGGGTTAGTACAGGTGCATAGCCAGTGTGTCTTAAGAAATAGCTTTAGTTTCTTTTTAAAGAGTGAAAGAGAAGTTTGAGTTGTAAGTTCAGTAGGTAATAAATTCCATAGCTTGCCTACAGAGTTAGAGTATAGAGAGTCACCTGATGAGTTATTGGATCTAGAAGTGTTGATCAGGAGTTTGTTTGAGGAGCGTAAGTTCTTGAGGTTTTTGTAAGGTGTAATGATGGTAGAGAGTATTGGAGTGTTGTGGGGTTGGTGCAGGGACTTATGGACAATGGTAAGCTGGAGAAATTGAATATGGTTAAGAAATTCTAGCCAGTCCAGTTGTTTTAGGTTTAAACAGTGATGGGTTCTGAAGGGAGAGCCTGTTGCAAATCTAGCAATGTTATTATAAGATGTTGCCAGTTTGTTGAGGTTATTTTTTGAAAGGTTAGTATATATAGGGGAAGCATAAAGTAGAGTTGAGATTAAGTGGGTTCTGGCTATAGTGGTCCTAGCTACTGGTGTAAGAAAGGGCTTGATTCTATAAAGGGATCCTAGTTTTTTGTTAACTGATTTTATTGTGCTGTTTATATGACTATCAAAGTTTAGGTTGTTGTCAATTGTTATTCCTAGGAGTTTAGTAGATGTGTCGGGGGTAATAACAGTTCCATCAGTAGATGTGAGTGTAAGGTGAATAGGGGTGGAGTTTCGGGTTGGTGTGAAGAGTAGCAATTTAGTTTTTTTTGGGTTAAGCAGGAGGCATCGGTTTGAGAACCATTGTTCTACAGTGTTGAAAGCTTGTTGGGTAAGAGATTTAAGTTCAGTCTGAGAGGTGGCTGTACAGATAATAGTAGAGTCATCTGACTATTGAATGCAGATGGTATGTGGGATTGCTGATTGAAGGTCATTAATATAGATGGAAAATAGAAGTGGGCCTAAAATGGAGCCCTGTGGAACACCGAGGGTAATAGGAAAGTTACTAGAGAGTTTGTTTTGCCAGAGTACAGCCTGTTGACTGTTTTCAAGGTAAGATTTGAACCAATTTATAGCTAGGGAATTAAGTGAAAGCGATTTCAGAATGTGTATTAGGAGTTGGTGATTAACCATATCAAAGGCTTTAGATAAATCAATAAAGACAGCAGAGGAAAAAATATTATTGTTACGGTTTTTGTTGATGCTGTCTGTGAAGGATAGTAGGGCAGTGGTAGTGCTGTGAAAAGGTCTAAAACCATGTTGGCAGTTGGCAAGGAGATTGTTATGGGAGAAGGTGGTTTAGAAGTTTCTTATGGATGCATTTTTCCATAATTTTTGCAAGAGGGGATAACAGAGCTATAGGATGAAAGTTAGAGTAGTCATTGGAGTGACCTCCTTTGTGTAGTGGGATAATATGGGAAATTTTCCAGATGGATGGGATAGTCCCTTCATATATGGTTCTGTTGATGAGTATGGAAATGGGGTAAGCAATGGCTTTAGCTCCTTTTTGTAGAAATTCTGCAGGCAGTTGGTCTGCTGATGGGGTGGTAGGTTTAAGTTTTTGGAGAAGGGAGCAAATGAAGGAAGTAGGTACTGGTTGTATATGAAATGGTGGGGGTGGGATAGTGATAGAAGTAGGCAAATTTGATGTATCAGGAGATAAGTGGCTAGCAAGTTTTTGGGTAGCATTTGTGAAGAAAGAATTGAAGGCATTAGCAGTTTGGGAGGGATTGTTAGGGTTGGAGCCAAGTGGGTTGGGAGTGATTAATTGACCTGGGTATAGGAGTTTGTTAATGCTAGTCCAAAACTTTTGTGGTTCCTTAAGGTGGGAGTGCTGTAGGTAGAAGTTATTTTTGTCTAACAGGATGGCTTGTTTTGTGTTGTTTCTATGTTGTTTAAAGATTTGGTGATCTGAAGGATTTTTAGTGGAATGCCATTTTGCCCAGAATTTGTTTCTAATTAGGATTTTTTGCCTAGTTATGTTTGTGAGCCAGGGGGCTGGTTTAGATTTGTTTCTAACAGAGCGTAAGGGGGCATGATGTTCCAGGATGGTTAGGAACTTAGAATTAATGTACTCTACTGCTTCATTGATTGGGAGAGATTTTAATGGTGACCAATTACATTGTTTGAGTTCAGCCTGGAAAAGTTCTGGGTTAAATTGCTTTTTGGTGTGTAGTGTTCTGTATGAGAATGGGAAAGTTTGATTTGTTTTATGTCTGATAATATAGGTTAGTGAATGGTCACTTAGGTCATCTGGGAGGGTACCTGTTTTGTATGTTTGATGGGGACTATTAGTAAGTATCCAGTCCAAGGTACTTTCTTTGTTGTTGGGTTTGTTAATTCTGGTAGGAGAGTCAATAGTTTGTGAGAAGCCATAAAGGTTGATATGGGTGGTAGGGTGTGTAGTATTACAGGTATTCCAGTCTATATTAAAGTCTCCAAGGACTATGGTTTCTTGTGGCAGATTTATGGAAAGCCAGTTAAGGATATTCTCGAGTGTACTGATATTGTTTCCTGGAGGAAGGTATATACAGATAATATTTATAGCCTTATGTGTGTTGATTTGAAATTTAGTGATTAGTATTTCAGTACTGTTGTCAGAAGGTGGGTTATGATTTACAGTGCTAACTTGTAGCTCTGCTTTATAGAGGATTGCTATTCCTCCTCCTTTTTTGGCAGTGCGGTCTAATCTAATGATATTATAGCTTGGTGGGGTCACTTCATTGTCCTTAATAGTGGGTTTAAGCCAGGTTTCAGATAGGCATAGGATGTCAAATAGGTGGACATCTAAAAGGGCATGAAGCTGAGTAATTTTGTTACAAATGCTTCGTATATTAAGGTGAGCTATAGAGAGTGAGTTAGAAGGTTTGATAGATTTTAGTGTACTAGATTTATTTGGGTTGCTGTTTGTAGAGTTAATGTTATGGTTTGGGCCAGGGTTTGGCTGAATGTCCCCATCTAGTAGGGAGAGGAGGAGTGCTATGTGTTTAGGGTTGAGGGGGTTATAGTAATAGTCTGTACATTTTTTAGCATCATGGACAGTATACATAATGTGAGTTAGTCTATGATATTTGGCTAGTAGGTAGGAGGGTTTGGATATGTATTTAAGGAGGTTGTGATGGTTAGTTAGAGGTGGTGTGGATGTGTGTTTGGTGGGGAGGAGAAGAGTAGAGTAAAGTGATTGTTCATAGGAGGTTAAGAAATAGGTAGTGGTTAGGAGAGGTATGAGAGAGAGTAGGAAAAATACTCGCAGATGGTGTGGGATAATTGAAGTAGGCATTATAACGGTTTGAGAAGTGGGAGAAAAGTAGTTGATAGTCTTTTAAGCAGGTTAGAAGAATTGTAAATAGGTAGTGTGTTGTAACAAGGAGGGAGAAGTGGAGAGGTAACAGAGGATATGTTGAGGTAGTGAGGGTTGGGGTGTTGATGTGAGTAGCTTGATTGGCTAGAATGTGATGTGGGTGTGGTTAGAGAGGAATAAATGTTGGAGCACTGGGGGCGGGTGAGAATTGGGGGCAGGGTAGGGGAGCGGAGTGAGCCCGCAGGGCGAACGGAGCGGGAAGAGACACAAGAGTAGATTGTCAAGGATGACAATCAGTGAGGTATGAAATACAGTGGATAAGACTGAAGGTAAGAAAAATGTAGAGGAGTGTTGAGGGGCTGTCAGGATTAAAGGTAGATAGTATAAGGAGTAGAGTGAGACAAGAGATAGTTTAGGTTGGAGGAGAGGTGGTAAAACAGTAGGTTAGAAGAAAAACTGGGAAGAGAATTGGAGAGATATGGATACGAATGTGAGAAGAAAACTAAGAAAACTAATATTCAGAAGCTGATATTAGGCTCCACCTAGTGGCCAGTTATTTTAATGCAGTAGAAGGTCTCCTAAAGGAGATATCAGACAAGGGGTAAGGGGGAGATAAAATGAGTAGAAATAAGGAGGGTGTGAGCTGGAGGTATGATTTATGTAAAACGTTAAATATGGGGGGGGAGAGGTTGGCTGCTGGTTACCTGACTGTAAGGCTTGTCTACCTAGCAGTATTTTAACAATATAATTATTACTTCATTTTACTAGAAGCTATAATAGCACATACTTTCGCTGTCTCTAAGCAGGGTAATGTTTCCAAGTGAGCTGGTAGGTTAAATGTTAATAAAGACTATTTTCCTTAGGCGTCCAGCTGGGTGGGTTCAGGTGAACTGGTACAGATAGGTGCAGGAACAGAAGGTTTCGCTGTCTCTAAGCAGGGTAATGTTTCCAAGTGAGCTGGTAGGTTAAATGTTAATAAAGACTATTTTCCTTAGGCATCCAGCTGGGTGGGTTCAGGTGAACTGGTACAGATAGGTGCAGGAACAGAAGGTTTCACTGTCTCTAAGCAGGGTAATGTTTCCAAGTGAGCTGGTAGTTTAAATGTTAATAAAGACTATTTTCCTTAGGCGTCCAGCTGGGTGGGTTCAGGTGAACTGGTACAGATAGGTGCAGGAACAGAAGGTGTAGGACAAGCTCCAGGAACAGGATGCGCAGCAGCCAGGTAGAGGTGGGAGAAATATATACAAATACAAATATATATATATATATATATATATATATATATATATATATATATATATATATATATATATATATAGGTTTACTATGGTAAACTCGAAGTGGACTCAATTGGATCCACTGTAGACAAAGGCCAAACAGCAACAATGTCGAACCCGACATTGTCGAAGTACAAATCTCGCCCCTATCTTGACCCATGTTAAAGCCTGTTCCAAGGTCAAAATTGAGACGTATTTTGACAATGTCAGAAATCGACATTGTCACTTTCACAGACGTGGGTCGATGCTCCCATCATTCGACTGAGTCTGCATCAACTTTACCATGGTAAATGTATGTATATATATACATATATATATATATATATATATATATATATATATATATATATATATATATATATATAGGTTCACTGTGAAATCTCAAAATACTGAAATCCAAAATTTCAGTATTTCAAAATTACATAGCCGAAACCTTCAAATCCCGAAAACCCATAATCGCGAAACTCAAAATCTCAAGCCTACACTACACACAGAGCACACACATAAACATATGCACAACTTCCCCCCACAAGCACACAGACAAACCTAGACCATGTATAAGCAGGGTGGTAAGCCCACCTGCACCCCCTCATGTGGGGGGCTTCACCCCTACACCACCCTACTTATATATACTAACTCCAAGATCGCACAATCAGACACACAAAGGTAACTCACACCCACATTTTTCACAGTCCCTCACACACACACACACACACACACACATCACAGTCACATCACACACTGACATAGACTAAAGCCCCTAAACAACACACTTACACACACATACATACCCGAACTAACATCTAATTAACACCAGAAGCACTAATTCAAAATCTCTGTACTTTGGGTTTTTGAATTTCACGTTTCTGGTGTTTCAGGATTTCCAGGCTTCGGTGTTATAATTTTGAAATACTGAAATGGGTATATACAAATACAAATATATATACAAATATGTATATATATGATGACAAGTTGGTCTACCTTACAGATGAGGAGATTCAGGAAGTGCCTATACATGCATGCATCAGGTGCTGTCTCCCCCAACTCAGATGGATGCATGTTGATTACACCCTTCTACAGGAGCATAGTTGTGTGGAGGGTATGTTGATGTGTGTATTCAACCATGTCAGGAAGGTGTATGTGCTGATTCATGCTATAGGTGATCTGTGATGTTGTTACAGCCAATTGATTCTGCGTGATAGGCATGGATGAAGGTAAGACAGTGCATACTGCCTATCTTGATCTGGTCTAGGGTTTGTACACAATCCTGCATCCAGGTATCAGTGAGAACCACTTCCAGCTGGAGATTAATCTTATGTCACTAGATAGGTAACCAATTGGTTCACCAACAGAAAACATACTGTGTAAGTTGGTGAATCAACCTGTATCAGTAGAGCTGTCACCACTGACATACCCCAGGGATCTGTGCTTGGCCCTTTACTGTTTGGAATCTATTTCTCAACAGTTCTGGCTAAAGTATACAGCCTTTAGCTTACTGTGTTTGCTGATTCTGGCATATTAGGTGCAATAATTGAGTCTACCAATGATGATATACTACAAGAGGGGCTAACAGAGACAAATGATTGATGTCAAAGCCACACAGTCGACAAATAAACACAAAAATGTGTCTTTATTTTGGCCTTCTGAAAAGTGGAATTCCCTGCTAATTACAACATTAACAACATTCCCCCTATGTTGAAACCCAGTGATGCAAGACCTGGGAACACACATAGATAGCAATCAGAACTTTGACCACCAAGTGGCCACAGTGGTATGGAAAGGCTACATTGTGCACATCGTACGTCATGCCATAGTATTCAGATCTGAGGATTATACAACAGCACTGTACCTGAACTCATCAGAACAGTAATGATCCATTTTGCATGTACCTCACCAGACACATGCAGCAGCTGGAGAAACCACAGGGATTTCTCACCAAGAAAACACATGACCTACAACCATCGCAAGCTGTACGTGGCGAGACTGAAAGCCACGTCACTGTAGTCTGTAGTTTATAGGATGATGTGACCTCTTTCTGGGCTCCAGGTCAGTCTCTGACCCTGCCATAGTAGGAATACATACTGCACATCCACAAAATAGATATAGGTGACAACATTAGTGGTGTCTGAGGTGAATATGGCAATAACAGTGTCCCACATGCTGGTGTAAAAGGCTCTCTCTAATGTCAAGCAGGTGTGCAAACACACACACATACACACACACACACACACACACACACACACACACACACACACACACACACACACACACACACACACACACACACACACACACACACACACACACACACACACACACACACACACACACATGCACACGCACACGCACACACACAAGCATGTCCACACACACACGCCCACAGACACGCACACACACACACACACACACACACACACACACACACACACACACGCCAGGACACACGCGCACACACACACACACACACACACACACACACACACACCCCAGTTGACGCAGTGAGAACAGAACCCCATACCCATCTAAGTACAAAGGCTACAGAGCTCAGTAATTTACACAAGCACCATGGCACAAGTCTGACTTTTACAAGCCTGCAGGACAACGTATAGTTGATGACATCAGCACTGAATGTTGGAGAGAAGATGTTGGGAAGCCTGCATGAAATTGATGTGTAGACATGTGCAAGTGTAAACATACTGTCAAATGATGGGATTGGAGTGGTAACTGTAGGATACACACTTATGCTGTTCTGGCTAGATAGACAAAGCTCCCCCAGTTGACTGCAGTTAGAACAGAACTGCCTGCCTATCTATGTATACAGACTACAGAGCTCAGTACTTTACACAAGCACCATGGCACATGTCTGACTTTTACAAGCCTGCAGGACAACTTATTGTTGATGACATCAGCACTGAATGTTGGAGAGAAGATGTTGGGAAGCTTGCATGAAATGGATGTGTAGGCATGTGCAAGTGTCAAAATACTGCCAATCCATGGAATTGGGTGGTAACTGTAGGATACACACTTATGTTCCTCTGGCTAGACACACACAAACACACACACACACACACACACACACACACACACACACACACACACACACACACACACACCCCAGTTGACTGCAGTGAGAACAACCCCCCCTACATATGTAATTACAAAAACTACAGAGATCAGTACTTTATTCAAATGCTACACCACATGTCTGACTTCTACAAGGCTGCAGTGGATGACATCAGCACTGAATGTTGGAGAGAAGATGTTAGGAGTCATGTATGAAATGGATCTGTAGGCATGTTCCAATGTGAAGGTAGTTCTAGTTCTGCATATTACCAGATTGATGTGCATGGTATATCACACATTTGATTTTACTTTATGTAGTGTAGTTGATATATTTGCCAACAAGTACCAAGAGACCAGGGTTGCAGTGCATGGGGGAAGTAACACATGGCTGCATTGTAAATATGTATATTCTTAGATAGGGCCATACCTCTCAGCCATCCCTGATTTTCAGGAATGTCCCTGATTTGACTCAAATTTTAGCTCTGACTCTCTTCATCTTTTTTTTTTTCATCTGCTCCCATTATGGGTTGCCACAGCGGATCATCTGCTTCCATTTCTTCGTGTCCTGTGCTTCATTTTCTGTCACACCAATCAACTGCATGTCCTCTGTTACCACATCCATAAACCTTATCTTAAGTCTTTCTCTTTTCCTCTTACCTGGCAGCTCCATCTTTAGCATCCTTCTCCCAATATACCCAGCATCCCTCCTCAGTACACATACAAACTAATGCAATCTCACCTCTCTGACTTTGTCTCCAAACTGTCCAACCTGAGCTGATCCTCTAATATACTCATTTACAATCCTGTCCATCCTCATCACACCCAGTGCAAATCTTAAAATCTTTAACTTTGCCACCTTTAGCTCTGACTCCTATCTTTTTGTCAGTGCTACTGTTTCCAACCCATATAACATAGCTGGTCTCATTACCATCTTGTAGACCCTCCCTTTCACTATTACTGGTACACATCTGTCACAAATCACTCCTGCCACTCTTCTCCACCCACTCCACCCTGCTTGCACTCTCTTTTTCACATCCCTTCTACACTCATCATTACTCTGAACTGTTGCTCCCAAGTATTTAAACTCATCTATCTTTGACAACTCTACTCTCTGAATCCTCACCATTCCTCTGTCCTCCCTCTCATTCACACATATATATTTTGTCTTAGTCCTGCTAACTTTCATTCCTCTCCTCTCTAGGGCATATCTCCATCTCACTGGGGTCTCCTCAACCTGTTCTGTACTCTCACTCCAAATTACAGTGTCATCTGCAAACATCATAGTCCATGGGAACTCCTGTCTGATCTCATCTGTCAACCTGTCTAGAGCTGATCTTTGATGTAATCCCACCTCCACCTTGAATGCATCCATCACTCCTACTGCAGACCTCACCAATGTCACACTTTCCTCATGCATATCCTGTACCACTCTTACATACTTCTCTGCCACTCCCGACTTTCTCATACAATACCAGAGCTCCTCTCTAGGTACCCTGTCATATGTTTTCTCTAAGTCCACAAAGACACAATGCAACTCCTTCTGACCTTCTCTATACTTCTCCATCAACACCCTGAGAACAAATATTGCATCTATATTGCTCTTTCCTGGCATGAAACCATATTATGCTAATTAATCATCACCTCCCTTCTTAACCTAGCTTCCACTACTCTTTCCCATAACTTCATGCTGTGGGTGATCAGTTTTATCCCTCTGTAGTTATTACAGCTCTGCACATCTCCATTATTCTTAAAATTTAGTACAAATACATTTCTTCTCCACTCCTCAGGCATCCTCTCACTTTCCAATATTCTGTTAAACAATCTAGTTAAAAACCACACTGCCACCTCTCCTAGATGCCTTCATGCTTCCACAGGTATGTCATCTGGACCAACAACCTTTCCATTCTTCATCCTCTTCTTAGCTGTCCTTACTTCATTCTTGCTAATCTGTTGCCTGTCTTGATTCACTATCCCAATATCATCCAACTTTCTCTCTCTCTCTCATTCTCTTTATTCATCAGCCCCTCAAAGTACTCCTTCCATCTGCACAACACACTCTTGTCACTTGTGAGTATGCTTCCCTCTTTATCCTTTACCACCCTAACCTGCTGCACATCTTTTCCAGCTCAGTCCCTCTGTCTAGCCAATTGGTACATGTCTGTTTCTCCCTCCATAGTGTCCAACTTTTTATACAACTCACCTCACTTCCTTAGCCATAGCCTTTGCCACCTCTCTCTTTGCCATGCACCTCATCTCCTTATACTCATGTCTACTTTCTTCATCTCTCTGACAATCCCACTTCTTCTTACCCAACCTCTTCCTCTGTATACTTTCCTGTACTTTGTCATTTCACCACCAGGTCTCCTTGTCCTCCTTTCTCTGTCCAGATATCACACCAAGCCTTTGTAGCTATCTCCCTTATCACCTCTGCTGTGGTTGCCCAGCTATTTGGTAACTGTTCACTGCCATCCAGTGCCTGCCTTAACTTTTCCTTGAACAACTTACAGTTATCCTTTTTCAACTTCCACCATTAGATCCTTGTCACTGCTGTCACTCTCCTCCTGTACTTCTTGATCACCACCATTATCCTACAGACCACCATCCTATGCTGCCTAACTATGCTTCCCCTGTTACCACTTTGCAGTCTCCAATCTCCTTCAGACTGGCCTCCTGCATAGGATATAATCCACCTGTGTGCATCTTCCTCCACTCTTGTACATCAGCCTAGGCTCCCCCCTCTTCTTAAAATACATATTCACCACAGCTATGGCCATTATTTTCGCAAAATCCACTACCATCTGACCTTTTGCATTCCTATCCTTAACACCATACCTACTCATCACCGCCTCATCCCCTCTATTCCCTTCACCAACATGCCCATTGAAATCTGCTCCAATCACCACTTTGTCACCCTTGGGTACACTCTCAACCACTTCATCCAACTCGCTCCAAAAATTTTCTTTCTCATTCATCACACACCCAACTTTCAGACCATATGTACTAACAACATTCATCATCACGCTATCATTTCAAGTTTCATAAAATCACTCTAGCCAACACTCTTTTCACATCTAAAACACTCTTGACATACTGTTCCTTCAGGATAAACCCTACCCCATTTTCCTCCCATCCACACCATAGTAGAACAGTATGAACCCACCTCCAATACACCTGACCTTACTTCCCTTCCATCTGGTCTCTTGCATACACAATATGTCAACCTTTCTTCTCTACATCATATCAGCTAGCTCTCTCCCTTTACCAGTCATACTGCCAAGCTTCAAAGTTCCTACTGTCACTTCCACACTCCTAAATTTTTTCCTCTCCTCCTGACTCTGGGCATGCCTTTTCTTTCAGCCAACAGTAGCCCAATTTCCACCAGCATCCTGTAGATTAACAGTACTGGAGGTGGTCATTGTTAATCTGGGCCTTGATTGATCCGATATGGAAATCTCTGTTGTTGTCCGCATATTTGATCTGGCAAAACATTTTACACCAGATGCCCTTCCTGACATAACCCTCCCCATTTATCCAGGCTTGAGACTGGCACAAAGAAATGCACTGGCTTATGCATCCCTCAGTGACTGGGATCTGACCCTCTTAATCTCTCCTAAAACTGGTGCTTTTGGAAAAAAGTGGAGAATTACTCTTAATAAATAGTGACAATAATTAGAATTATAAACTTTTTTTACTTCAGAATATGGATGTTAATTCATATTTTTTCTTATTCTGTCTATGTCTCTACTTAATAGTACTAATATTTTATAAGTGTTCCTGATTGTCCCTGATTATTTCTGGATTTGTCCCCGATTATGTTGAGATTTGTCCCTGACTGGTTGAGAGCTATGGATAGGGCCTTCATTTTATTTGTTTCCATATAAAGTTTCATGACATTAAGACCAAACGGACAGTAAACAGAATTAATACATGCTATTATTTATTTTGAATAGTGCAAAGGTGAGCAGTGGGTTTGCATGGTGGATGGCAAAACGTTTGCTCATGCGAGATGCACATTTCCATTACTTTCCCTGTTTGCATGTAGTTAAGCATTGTGCAAACATGAGCCTCATTGGTAAAATTCTGAGAGTTAGTATTGTGTGTATAAAACAAACCTCTGTCTCTGTGGTAGCAGGTGTAAATGCATGGACACATTTCTTTTTTAGCCCAGATGATACTGGGTTCAAATCCAGGTGCATCTAATACTTTTACATAAACAGAGATAATGCAATTATATAGGTTCATAGGTTCATAGGTTGGTACTAGGCTATCGGCCCTAGGGCCTATGCAAGCCTAGCCATAACAATTCCCTGGACATTTCTTCCCACAATATTTACTTCTCTGGAACTCTGTCTAGCAGGGCGACTGACATGATCCCCGGGGTGAATTTCCTATCTCCCATCCAATCATCAAGGTTCCTTTTGAAGAGGGCTAATGAGACACTCTGCTTGACATGTATGGGCAGTCTATTCCAGAGTATGGGGAGTCTCTGGGTCAGGAACCTATCCCTCCAGCGTGTTTTGTTCATTGTGATAACAAGGTTTAGATCCCTGGAGTGTGTGGCTCTGAGGGATTGGGATTTCTTTAAGTGGAGCATGTCCAACAGCTCAGGGTTTGACATGGCCTTGTATGTTAAGCAGAGATCGCCTCTGAGTAGATGATATGCCACAGAGTATAGCTGAAGTTTTTTTAGACAGTCAGCATATGGCATCTGCTTTGGAAAAAAACATGTACCCATGAATTACCACATAAGTAGCAGGACACTAAACATCGAAAGTGTGATGAGAGACTTAGGGACACAGGTGGACAGTGGTCTCACTTTCAATAACCACATCGCCACAACAGTCAGGAAATCCTTCTATGTGGCACACCTCATCACTAAGGGCTTTTCATCCAGAAAAAAGGAGGTCATTGTCCCACTGTACTCATCCCTCATTAGACCCATTATAGAGTATAATTCCCCATTTGGTATGTACCTCACAAACATCTGCAACAGCTGGAAAAGCCACAGAAATACCTATATTATTCTTTATAATACATTCAGTGTGTATTACTGTGTGTTGATGTAGTGCCACATGGTTAAGAAGCATTGAGTAGGGAGTGGATGTAACACAGCACTGTAGAGCCACTCACTATCAGTTTTCATTGGTGCACAATGCCAAACTCTTCACAAACACAGAGGCCAAAAAGGTGAAGGGATCCACTGCTTTTTTGGTACTTATGTGTGTTGTGTGTAATTTTATTTTTTGACCAGATTATAGTTGTAAAGTGGGGTAGATAGGAAAGTGGTGAAGTGGAGACAGTGAGACTCTAGTCCTCACCCCACTGGACTGTCATCACTGTCCCCTTACTAAGCTGATGTCTGGAGTGCTTGGAGTGCTCCTCCTCCTATGGACCATGAGGGAGAGCAATGTCTCCATCTGGCATAGGTGTACACCAGTTATGTGGTGCACAACTATATGCACCAACCCAGGCATCTCCTGGACGGTGATGAAATCCCCACCTCTGTCACTACTCCTAGAGGGTACCACAGCACCAGCTGTCAGGGCAGTACTACCTGAGGGCACAGGTAGTGTAGGGGCAGCAGATGCAGTGCATCCAGTTTGGGTCCCAGATGTGCTGGGCATCAGTGTCAGAGATGGTGGAGCAGGGGCAGGCTAATCCACTGGAGCTGGTCTTTCTCACTGTGTTTGGTTACTGATGGATAACGTGGAGACATTTTGACAACATATATTAGAAAATAAAAAAAAAACAGGATAAGGGTTTGGGTGACTGAAAAAAGAGAGAAAATTAATACCATCATATGTGACATACAAAGCATTATCACAATTCTACAACTATTTCATCTGAAGTATTACATTTAAGTATACTTCCTAAAAACTACAGAATGATATAAGTAATCCATGAAATGTGCATATAATGCACATATGCTTGGCCCAATTATACAGATTACACTTAACAGCAGGGCATTTATGCCACTTTTATAGAGTTCACTCTATGTAATATTATTGAACAAATACAGTATTGTATAGTTGTTAGTCATGGCATTTGAACCCACAACCTCTGACTATAAGACTATACTCTTACACTTGCCTCCTACATCTGTTTAGTGCTACAGACTAATGCATACATACTTACTTTTACAGTTAGGATATGCTTGCTCATTTGCTACTATTATATAGAAAGCCCAGAAATCTATTTTTAACATTTAAAGCTACAATAATGCTTCTCTTGTTCTACATACACGCCACTTGATTCCCTCAGTCTCTCCAGTTGAGCAGCATGAGCTTGGCGATTCAACTCTATTTTGCATATTAGCAGTGGAAAAAACAGAAAAAACAGAACAGTGAACAACATTATGCATAACCAGGCTTGCCTAAATTTAGCTTTCTATGTATTAAAAATGTTATTTATTAGCATGCTTGCACAGCTGTGGGATGTCAACAGATTGAAACTCAGTCAACCACTGCTTGAGGATATCCCTCTTGCACCTTTTTAAGTCATTGAAATGGTGCCTGCACTGTTCTCCAGTGCATGAGATGCCAGTCGCACTGGATATAGCCTGAGCTAAACTACTCCAAGCCTCAGACTTGTACTGGGAGCTAGAATAGTCCCCCCGACAGAAGCCTTTGGGTGAAGCACTTTACCAGGAGTCCAGTAAATATCCTGGACTCCTAAGCACCCCATCTCTATGGCTTAAACTGGGCACTCTCCCCTCTAACACCAGACATGTCTAATACCAGCGGTAGAGCAATGGCAACTAATGATTTCTCACCAATTCCTGTTATCGTGTTTACTGGTAATGCTCAAATCTGAGCAACTAAGCCAAACTACATTTGCATGATGTTAAGTGGAGAATAGTAGTGCCAAGCAGGGATAAAATGAATATTTTAAATTAAAAGGTTAATCTTACACTTGGCTTTAGTTTGAGGGATGGCTGCTGCTGTAGCTTGGAAATACATTTTGAAAATTGGAAGGTAAGGTTAGGTGAGTTATGTTTGCAGACATGTACTAGATGCTTACATTTCATGACCTGACACATTTTGTTGTCTTTATACACTGATAAAATTGATTTTTAAAGTGTGGGATTCAAGCTTATGCATAGGGGGCAAAAACGTTTCTTCCACAGCAGTGATTTTCCATCTTTGCCAAAGAAGAAGTGTTGCTGAAATATAGTCATGAATCATTCATAAATACACCTGACAGTTTGAGGTATTAATCATGTATGTGTGCGACCCAATAAGGTTCTTGTATTTCTTGTGTATAAATTCATTTGTGTATGTGTCTCATTTAAGTGTGAAGGCTGTCCATGTCCAGATAGCAGAGTTATACTTATAGAAATATTGTACACAGTATACCTTCAGTCATTCATCTGAAAGCACAATAAGGGTGTCTTGTCCCTTATACATATAATTCATATCAGCTCCACTATCTAAAGTGTTATAAGTGAGACTGACTATCATGGGAAATGGAACAACAATAACATTTTCTGGAATATCGTGTATTAGAACACAGGACCATGTATATGGCAGCCCTACACTTACACCTGCTGAAATGTTGAAAGAATGTTGAAATAATACTTGTATATTTTTCAGTTCATTGCTATAAACTGGACTGTCACAATAGTAATAATAGGTTTCACACCCTGTACTATAACCCAGGACCATCTTTATTACAGCCTTACACTTACACCTGCTGCCACAGGAGTAGTTACATGACAATTGCCTAATTTCTCAAGTCCTGTATGTTAAACGACATACAACATCACTTAGCATGTTTGTGTGATGCCCAACAGAATTGAATGCATCCATTTTAAATTATTGGCTTTCTGCATCCTGTCTGCAGATCTTTGATGGCTGCAGATGTTGGGGAACCTTGCTATTTGCCGATTAATGCCACTTAGCAGCATTGCATGATGGAAAGCAAAAATTGCAACACTGCATCCTTTTTGACCCTTACACTTTTACAGATGCCATGTTTGTAGGTGTTCTGTCTGCTTCCTATGTAGGCCAGTAGTCCAGGTTTGTGCACTGTGAAACTCTGTGCAAATCAGATAAGCAAAGCCACAACAGCCATTGTGTTTCTCCATTTCCTTTGTTTTCACTAAGCCACATGCTACACAAACACTGGCATTAAAAAAGAAAGAAAGAACAAGTAGTTGAAATGATGAAAAGCAAGCTATGAAATAAGCAATACAAAATGTTCATTGGTAAACATGAAATATTTTTACACCGGTCTGGGTTTGAACTCTCACTACAATGAACACAGTAAGGGTGTCTTATTTTTCTCCTTGCCACACAAACAGATTTGTGACAGGAAACTGAAATCATTATGCATACAACCAATTGCAACATCATTTACAGTACTAGCAAACCATATTACAGTTATTTGTACATATTTTAATTTCAGATGTAATGCGCTAAGTGATCACACAATTATTTATGACTATGCTTGCAAAAATGCAGCTCTGTCTTATCTTTCTCCATTTGTTGCTCATTCTTGTCTTACCTGAGCAGTAATCCGAGACAAGCAGTCTGTAAGGCATTGTATATCATTATTCTTAAATGTGTGAGGATATTAAATGGCAATAATATACAGTTGTCAACAAATGAAGGGGAGGTTGGATGTTAATGAACAGAAACTGTAAATTGTTTGCTGCTTACTTACATTTCAAACCTTGATAAAATTGCTTCTATACTATGTAAGTCTAACCTGGCTGACACAACCACTGGAGGCAAAGCAGTCTGATTTGCTGTTGTGTTTTCCTTCTCCCTACCAGTAATCATTCACAGTTACAATCTATTAGCAACAAACACTGAGAGAGTGCCTGCACTATGTTTACATTTGCCACATTGAGCCAAGTATTTGGGATTTAGCAGTTCTAATAAGTTCACACCTCAATTGCATATTCACCATGCTCATAGCCCTGAATCTACACCATAAAAGGCAACTGCATAGCTGGGGAGCCTGATGGTAAGGAGACTTGGGTATGTGGAGAACACAGAAGAGGATATTGCATTGGGATATATCTGTACAGAAGACTACTGACCCTGAGAATGTATGCTTGCATTTTTCAGCTGTTTAGTGCATATACTTAAATGTCATTAAGAAAAAATTGTTAATATGTAGATATCTACATTAACAAATGATGCTATTCTTATCTGTATGTATTTCTTAGAAGTGTACTGATAGCATGGGCATGTTTGTCAGGGCATTTCACTTTCTCAGATGCACAGCCTTATTAACTGTCATCACAAGTGCTAATGTTACAACTGTTTTTCTATGTACACTCTTCTGTGGTTATTTCCATGAAATGGTAAATGTCCTATATTATCAATGACACAGGGGTGTTAGCCTTTTAAGATGGACCATACACACCTCTAGGGGAGTGCTGGCCACAGGTGCACATGACTGGAAATAGCTTAAAATGTAATGTTGAATTTGTAGACATGTTTCAGGGAAAGTTCATTTAATAACACTTTTAACATTTCACTGATGGTTTGTAAGCAAAATGTGTCATCTGCCTGTTCTTTTAGGTGTGGGGAGCAAAGTTGCATTTCTGTTTTGGTGCAAACAAGGATATGTTGCTATTGTTACTCTCTTTGTTTTGCATCCAGCCATGCTTTGTATGTGAAATATGTTACAACCATACAATCACTGTTTTTTTTTTTTGCATTTCACTATCTTGACTCTTTTATGTTTCTTCAGTGGGTAATAATGAAATGCTACCTTTTATGTTTTATCTGCAAACAAGACTTTTAGTTATGTGATACTTATGTGTATTATCCTTCTGCTGTGTTTTCGGTCACCTAGGACTATGGCATCCATGCTTCTCGATTCTTGAAGCTCCCCCTTTGGTAACTCTGAGAATCAGGTCATTGTGGACACTTTTCTGTGACATGGTGCCTGTCTGCTGGAGAGGGGACATAGAGATATGTCAGGCAGAATGCAAATTTGGCAGCAGGTAGTTGTTAATGTGAATGCAGGAGGTGGCTACAACAGGACATATGATCAGGTGCACCATAGGGCCATGACACGATCTCATCTGCACAGAGGAGAGCCGCTGCTATGGACCATGAACAGATGACTATTAGTGAGGGCCTACTACAGAGCCACCACTAACAGCAAATGAAGAGTTCCTGTTCACTGTCAGGGATCCAGATAGCTCCCAGAAAAGTATAGAACAGCATGCCCTTGACATTGGTGCTACTGTTTCAGGGACAGCAAGTATGTCCCAGGAGGAGCTTCCAGGTCGGCTTATGTATCTCATTTGTTACATATTCCTATATAGTAAAATACTGACAGCAATAAATTAGATCTGTTTAACAAATAATTTGTTTTTGGGGGTGGGGAGAATTGTAGATTGCTACAATTAACAACACATTCTGATTGATTACACATGGGTTTAGATTGGACTTGTCATCCAAGTTCTTGTTAAAAGTATAGTTAATGGACACATAAAGGGCAGAAAGTTTAACCCCCTGTGTTACTGTTAATTGTGATGATGTTGTCCTTAACTTTTGCTAAACTTCTTACAGGATAATCATCTATGGGAAGCATAGCATTGTCTGCACATGGTAAGCCAAATACCTTCTTTGTCAGTTGTGATCAGCAGTTCGAAAAATATATAATTTTATCCATCTGTGTGATGTGGGTGCCAGGAAGTTTGTGTGTAATGCTGTACTGTCTGTAGTAGTGGCATCACTGTTAGTTTGTTAGTATAAATTTTACTATAGAAGTGTAGCTATTAATTTCTTTCCTGTGTTTCTTGCCGATTATCACAGGTGATCCTGACAGTGGAAGTGTAAGACTCTTACCACCTGATGTTAAAGTATTGGCAGACTCTGATGATGATGGTGGCCAAACAGAAGCACAATTGAAGAGTGCAGTGTTTAAATCTGACACTGAGCTTGACATTCAGCCATCCCCTGTAATTCCATTGTACACAGCCAGTAGACCTATGCCAACCCATTCCAGTGAGCCCTCAGATATTGAACAGGTGGAGGATGAGACACTCAATCAGGGAAGTGTGGTTACTGTGGCTTCAGTGCCTGTTGACTCTGGCTGTAGCCAAAGTGTGGGTGAGGTGCCATGCAGGAGGGTTTTTAGGGATCATTGGAGAAGGCTTGCTGTCCATTCTGCACCTGATTTAGGTGTGTTGTTCCGTGACACTCAATGTATGTTTAAGGCTGTTATGGAGACACAGGCACGTTCCTATAGGTCATCCAGAGAAATGCTTAGGGTTGTAGATGCAGCACAGGTTGACATGCCTGACTTTCTTCACCATTTTTCCAATTCAATGATTCGTAGGAATAACACATTGGAATGGGTGGTGTCTGTGATGGAACATCTGCAGGGAGTGGGACGGCATCCTCATGGGTGCAGGTCAGCCACATCATCTGCTGTTAGCCGATGTAGCTGTGCCCAGTCATACTCCCATAGTGGCACTATTTCCACTGCTCCATCAGTGGTTGAAGTTTCCACACCCAGACATGCAGGTCATGGGGTTGTGGCTCTGGGTGTCCTCAAGAGGGGAACTTGTCCAACAGACATCTGTCATGTTTAGGTAGCAGCAGTGCATCTGACCATGGGCATGTATGGGCCAGTGCAACTCCTGGTAGAACCAGTTCTTATGGTTGGGTCTGAAAATGATAAACTGCCACCTATACAATGGCATGGCTCACAGCTGTCCAACACAGCAAGACATAGAGCTATCACAGAGCTTGTCTGTGTTCCTGCAATCACTCACACACCAATTTCACCCATCCACATACACACACACACACACACACACACACACACACACACACACACACACACACACACACACACACACACACACACACACACACACACACCAGTTACACAGTTCAGCTATGGAGCTTAAAGCTCATTTTGTCTCACTGGACATTTGTTACTTTATCCAAATGTTTATCTGCTTCTCTTTCTTGCTCACACACACACTCTCAGCCTAGGCTTCTTGCCCTTCCATATAACACCCTGTGCAAGTGATGATAACTGTGCCATATCCCTGTTTTTTTATCTTTTGGTTTTAGGGATACAAAACTTTTGTGTCTGATACTCAGGGTGCATAGCTAACTTAGTACTTAGTTTATCTGCATTTGTGATGTTGTTTTGGTAATTGTTCCTTTGACATATTTTGGTCTTAGAAAGTTAGATAGCTAATAGAATCAAACATTTTTTGCATCCATATTGTTAATGATCTTGTGAGGGCTGTGAAGTCTGAAACTGAAATGTGTCTCATTATGTTCTAACTTCTCTCTTTAATAATTTTCCAGTACAAAACTATGGTGCTAAACTGAGGACATTCGGTGACCATCAGTACTTTTGAGATATATAACTGTGTGAACCTTTGATGCCTGAGGCATATTACTTGATAATAGACACATATAAGTCACATAAGTCTCTGCTATTATATGTTAAAGTCATTTCTGTACAAATCACCAACCTTTGACTTGCTTACATTATCAAGTAACAACATGCAAGGATATGCCATTCATTTGTATTAGTACACAATACACTACAGGTTCAATACTTAATTTGTAAATCCAGTAGTTGCAACAATTTTAGTTCAGGGCTGACTCTGTCTGATGCTAGGAGTACACAGCCATTACATGGTCAGATAAAGGCTGTGAGAGTTGCCTGGCATCAATGTTACTATAGGTATTTGCATAGGATGAAGGTTGTAGCTGCTTAGGTGGTGAGTGAGTGTGCTATGTGTTGCCTTTTAGCTAATGCAAGTGCATATTGAGCATGCCTATGTATGCCTACACCCACAGCAGCTGCTGGTTCCCCCTCTGACTCCACACCTGTGTGTGGCTGTGGTGACCTTGCCATTGGTGGTGGAATGTGTGCCTCTTTCCCTTGTTGATCCTGCTGAAGCTGCTTTCTCAGGATGACATTATGTAGCATGGCACAGACAGTGAAGATTTCAGTAGACGTACATGGATTGCACTGCAGGGATATATCTAGGCAGTGGAACCACAGCTTCAGCAGCTCAAGCACATGTGCTATGATATTTCTGGTTTGAGCACATGCCACATTATGGCATTCTTCAGTTGGTGTGTGTGCATTTCGGATGGGCATCATCAGCCACAGTTCCAGTGCCTAACCTGCATCCCCCAGTCAATGACCCTGTGGGATATCCCCCCTAGTGAACATCTGATACTGTTGGGAGGTGTGCCAGATGTGTGAGTTGTGGTAACTGCCTTGGTTGCCAGCACACATGTTCAGGATAATTCTCTTGGCATTACACACAATTTGGCAGTTAGAGTGGAAGCCTTTTCTATTTATGTAGATCTTTCCCTCTTCCCTTGGTGGTGCCTTGATTTCTATATGTGTACAGTCTATGGCACCCAGTACTTCAGGGTAGTGTGCTAGACATAGAACTCCTATATATTTGTTGGAGCATAGCATTCAGGAATTGATGTAGGATCCTGGATTCTGATGCATGTGAAACCCCCAGCAGGTCCCCTGTTTGTCTCTGAAAGGTTCAGTTAGCTATAATTCTAAGCGCTACACATACCTTTATCTCCACTGGTTCCCCTCAGTTTGCCTTGGCTCTGAGTTGAGGAAGACAGAGATTGCAGAGTTCCTGCAGTGTTTCTCTATCCACCTGTAGTGCTTTACAATTTCCACATCATGCTAATTGTGATAAGTTACGTGGAGTCTGAAAACTCTTCTCTTTCCTGGCTGTTGTCTATTAGCAGCAGCAGCATAGATTTCAGCCTGCTGCAAATGCACATGAAATAAAGCAACTTCAGCCCCTAACATTCTTTCTGTGTAGACTCCTTTCCACGGCTGTATTCCAACACATTTTGGAATTCACAGGGAAAACCAGCACTGAGTCTATATGGTTGCTTTATAACTTGTTGAATAGCTCCTCCATCTCGGATTGGTTGATTAGCATACAATTCAACTGTGTGTGCTGTAATTAGGATTCCACAGTGTTTGCCTTGTTTGTGCAGCTCTACACACTGTGTAGAGCCACTTACCAAATCCAAAACAGTGCACAACTGTGTGCATGGCGTAGTGCACCATGCACACACTGTAAACAGACCATTTAGGGTTTATTAAATCTGGTCGTCTATGTTTCCTTCTGGGACTGGTGAGGCTTTGCTGCTATTTTTGTCAATATTTTCAATGCTCGACATGCTGGAATTAATAATGTGTGTCTCTATGTAAATGCATGTTGATCATTCATAACATACTTATACTTAATATATGTGTGTGTGTGTGTGTGTGTGTGTGTGTGTGTGTGTGTGTGTGTGTGTGTGTGTGTGTGTGTGTGTGTATACACTTTATGTATACATCTCTCTATCTCTCTCTCTCTCTATATATATATATATATATATATATATATATATATATATATATATATACGTAGATAGCTACAGATAGATAAATACATATATATATATATATATATATATATATATATATATATATATATATATATATGTAGAAATATGGAAATCTATGTGCATGCGTATGTGTGCATTTACATATGTGTAAGATAGGTCACAAAAGCATCCTATGTAACATTTGGAACTTTTTTATTATTTAATAACCACATAACTAAGATATCTATAATGGAAAAAGGAAGATGCAAATTTTTTTCTGTAGGGATTTGCATCAAGCAACATTACTGTTTAAATTATTGCATAAAAGTATCACAACAGAGAAATTGTCACCCTAATTAATAACCACGAGTACATCGAGATAGTGGAGACATATGCTGGCACATCTAGAATAGGATATTAATACCAACTATGTTAGCTACTGTGGGCTACAAATACTGTAGCATAAGTTATTAAACAAACAGCACCCACCTGTAAAATGATGGTTGCCATGATAGCAATGGAAAGTATAAGAAGGCAACAGATATTAGGGAAAAGCACACATAAGCCCTCATGTATCACATTATGTATAATGTAAGAGGGTCATTAAACTGCTGTTACTTGTTGTCTAGTAGAAATACAGGCCCATGCAAATAGTGTTATGCTACCAAATGTAGATGTCATTCTGATTTTAAAAGGCTTTTATTAACAATTGTTTAGGTTCTCTTAAGTTCATAGTCCAGTCTCTCCTATTCATAGGTTAGTACTCAGCTAACTGCCCTTGCCAACCTAACCAATTATCTCTTGTGAGACTCAAACCCTGCACTTTATGCTTGTAAGGCAAACACCTTAACCATTAGGCTTAGGGTGTTCACTCACCTGATAAAATAATAATAAAACTATTTAACTTTGGAGGATGGCAATGTTTTAGGTAACTGAGAGATTTTGTTTCTTTTTCATGTGGGAGAAGTTCTTACTGGTGCAGTCTGTTTTAAGCAATTTGATTCAGACAGAAGCCAAGCCTATTAGCTGGTTCAATTCAGTCTTGCATGATGTATAGGAGAAGTTTAGGTCTTCTGTATTATTCTAATAAAATGACTTATATGCATGACAGTGAATAGATCCAAAACAAAACCTCTTTCAGTGGGAGTATCCCAAGTATCTATCCTACCGTTTCTTCTCGCTTCTCTTCTCTTTCTCTTTCTCTTTGTCCTTCTCTTTCTCGTTGTCTTCTCTTCTCTTCAAGACATCCTCTACACTGATAACATTGTAAACTTTAGGTCCAGTCACAACAAATCTACAGTTGAAACATGACTCCAAAAAGACTTTAACTCCCTCAATTCTTGGCTCATTAGCCACAAACTAATACTTAACATACAAAAACAAAAAGCATGCAATTTTGACCCACAAAAAAATTATAAATCACCTAAGTAAAGTAAACAAATATCAGTAACCTTTTTGTCACAGCAATAGAAACAGCCAACTCCTTCAAATACCTTGGTTTGGAGTGGTACTGCTCTCTAACGTTCCCTACCTATACTGAGAAATCAAGGGCAAAAGTTAATACACTTCTCTTCTGGGCCAGTAAAATCACAACTTATCTATCCAAACCAGTCAAGGCAGCTATAGACAAAGGAGTCCTGGTGCAGCTTGTGTATAGGCTATCCATAATAGCCACAGCCTCTAAGAGAGACACTTTCACACTACAGACAACTGAAAATAAAATTTTTTGCTTCATCACTAACTCACCCATTCATGAGCACCCCTGCCTCACCATCAAAAAAAGCCAAATTGATCCCATTGCAGCACAGAGTAGACCTGCTACTAGGCTCTTTCATCTTCAGATTTCTTCACCCTAACTCATTCCCACCACTAACTGCCAAAATGTATACTAAATACACATACTCATGCACACACATACCCCCCAACACACCTACACCCACACTGTATACACATATGCACATACACGCACACCCACACATACGCACACATATGTGCGCACACACACAAACACACACACACACACACACACACACCCACACACACCCACACTCGCCCCCCCCCACACACACACCGATGCGCAGACACACACAGACACACACAACACCCTAAGAAGCTTCTCCCAAATAAACTCCATTCTAGTCCCACAAACCAGGCTACACTATACTAACCACTCTTTCTCCATCCTTGCTCCTACAATATGGGAATCTCTCCTCCGCTAAAGGAACTACAATATCCCTTCCCACCTTCAAAGCTGAACTTAAAAATTCCTCAATAAAAAATCTGACTCTGCTTGCCACACAGCAGGCCATATCACACCACAAGGCTGTCTCAGCATCTGTCAACTAGTAACACTTCACTCTCCCTATCCTTTCCTGACCTGACTCTCATTACCTCACAGCATTCCCAGCATGATGTAAACCTGAAGTGTAATCAAGTAAAATTGTAAAATGTGCAATTTTCTCATGCCTGCATTGTTACTTTCTGTTCTACTTTTGATGTGTGCAACATACTGCCTCCCTGTTCCTTTTTTTTCCCTTTATGAATTATTTTACTCGGGCAGTACAAATGGTCAGTTGTGATCAGTGTACTATCACAGTAAACACGTAAAATGACAATAAAAAATACGTTTCTGTGATGTTTGTATAATGGAGCTTTTCCTATGCCACCACTGGAAAAGGACACTGCTCAGTTCGACTTTACCTGTAAACAAATGATATTATATAAATGAAAAAATAAATAATAAGTAAGCAAATAAATAAAATACTGAGAAACAAAGTTCTGGTTACAGCCTTGATTTACTCAATGTGTAATGGATGACGTTTAACTGTGGTGGTGATATTCCTCTTCCTAGCAAATCCATCATCAAAACAATTCCTTTCAACACACTACCCTAACACCACAATGGTCTTCTCCCACCCCAGTAATCTAACATTTGCCACGATAAATATTAGAAGCATAAGAAATAAACTTACTGGACTACATGCCTGGATTACCCAATACAAGAATGATATTATTGGCATAACTGAAACTTGGCTGAAACCCAGCAGAAATTATTCCAAAATTTCCTCCCCTGGCTATAATATCATCTGTACTCATTGTATAAAGAGGAAATATGGGGGTATTGCTCTAATATTTCCCAACAACTGCTACATTTCCCCCTACAATAAACAAATATCAAGATTCATTTCAGCAGAGGTTCCTATTACTTGCCTAAAAATAAACAAATATAAACAAATATATATATGACTATCCTTTAAGTCCCTCCTGGTGACAATACAGCTGTACAGAAAAATATCCTACTTTGGATATCCACAGCAATTTTCTTTGGTTTTTTTTTTTTGTTTTTTGTTTTTTTTTATCCACAACAATTCTACAAGATGAAATACTACTAGGTAATGTGAATTTCAAATGGTTGGACATAAACTGACTGACATACATTGAGCATGAACTTATATGATTTCACACAACTAATTAGTCGCCCTGCACATTATAGCAAGGTATAAAATTCTCCATTATACTGGGCTCTAACATCCATTCATCCTCCATCCTCAACCCTTTTTCCTATTTTGCACATGGGATTCGGGGTGTCACTTTCAACAGTGACAATCATCTTGAGCCAAGGTGTACACTGCCGAGTGGATAGCACCTGGATTCTAGCATCTCACCATAGCAAATTCACCACCACAGGTACAATATCAAATTGACATCTCACACATCTACTGAAAAAGCATGTTTATAAAAACAACAAGCAACCAGTGCAAGTTTAACCCAGAAATATTCATTACTACCCTATCATGTATCTGTTAACTTATTCCCTCTAGTACAGCTCTTTTGAGTGTGTACCTTTAACTCACAGGGGGTGTGGCTTGAGCGTTTACAAAAACAAAGTTATCACCATACAATTCTAACAAATATTCACTGACAGAGGTCAAATATCCATGCAATTGTGTTTGCCCTCATGTATGCTTCAAGATGAAATATTCTGATACCTTGTATATAGCACTGTTTTCGAATTATTAACGCAAATATGAACAAGCAATATTTGACGCCTAGAGGCACAGTAGGAGGTGACGACAAAACCGTCTGGAGGTGCACTCTTCTGTAATGAGTTAACTGGAAAATCCTAAAAATCCTCCCCTGAGATGATGCTGTAAATTAATTCAGGGCAGCTTCCCTAAATATCCCAAATAGCCTTGCATCCCTAGAAGAAAGAAACTAAAAACAAATAATGCAATGTGGCTATAAAAAAGTAGAATGCTAATGTAGGATACAGAAAAAGCTTGGAAGGAATGACAAAAATATAACACCCTGATATCTCGAAAACTTTAGAATGTTCCACAACTGTACTAAAAAGCAAATAAATGAAGAATAAAACTATATCATAATAACTTTCAGAATAACAGTAAACACAAGCCTAAACGATTCTGGGCAACCATTAAAGAAATCTTACACCCCAGTCAAAAATTCAACCCTTACCCTCTCCCAATAACTCATTACTCAAAACTGCAATACAATTACACTCTTATTTCATAGATAGTATAGCATCCATGACCAAGGATTCCCCTGATATGCAATCTCAGCCCTCCCCAACAGCCATATATCACCATATCCACTTCCACCTTCAAATCTGCGTTCACATCCTATATAAAATTACTTTTAAACAATCTCAAACCATGCTTTCTACTTCAGATTATGACCTTCCAAGCATGTACCTAAAAGTCAAAAAACTAAAAACAAAAAACAGCACAGCACGGATACAACTAACTCAACTTTAATGTGAGATGACGCGATTTTCATTTGATAAAATAAACTTCTTCATACCATGAAACATTAAAAAAAACAGCTGCTTAAATACTACTCAAATTCACATAACCCACCCCAACCCAGGAAAAAGGAAATTATGTCATTGTTCATTCTTAAAAATGCTCAACAACTTAAAGGTGCAATAAAAATAATAACCAAACTTAGAAAAACTATACTAAATACAAATAAAATAGCAGCAATCAACAAAAGAATGTCATAAGCAAAAATGCTTTTAACAAAAAACTATCATGTATGTACTTAAACATACAAAATATATAAATATAAGGATACATATATATTTAAAAAGCATTTACACTAAATATAAAAATATGTACATATATGAATTTTTATCCCCAACAATGACTGTGACTTTAAAAATCATATTTCCTTCAGAGCATATCTCATCAAACTAAATGACTGGATAATGTAATTCTGAACAAAAATTACCTTCATGCTTATTATCTTATGCACAAATTAATGCCCAAAACGTATTACACTATCTAACTTGATTGCACAATACACATTAAGTCCTGGCCAGACATAAGAATACAAAGATAATTACCACATCAATTCCACTCGTTTAAGATGGAGCGCCCAAGCACCACCCATAGCTTGCTCCTTAACTTGCTGAATGCCACAAAATTCAAACCTGTGGCCATTCTAAGTGTGTACATGCTTTGCAAGTGCATTACTTAAAATTGATTTTCTTATGGCATATAGGTGCTCATAACCCTTTCTTTAAGGCTTCTAGTGGTTTTGCCTATATAATAGGCCGGACAAAGCTTGCACATTGCCACATATCTCACCCCTTTTGAATTACAATTCAGTTTATTGTGAATACTTTTCACCATTAATTTCAACACATTGACCCTGATACACAAACTTACAAAAAGTACACATTCCACACCTTTTCATGCCTTCATGTTTGCCTTTCCTTGTACTACCACATGCCTAAATAAGACACTTCAAATGTTTCCCTTTTCTTGCTATCATCTTAACTCCTTCCTTAAATTTATTTCTAATTTGCACGTCATCATCTATGAACATCCAATTCTTCAAAATTATGGTCTTGGTCTCATAAAAATGCACACTAAATGCCTTGATGAATGTAGCTGAATAATCAGTTTAATCAATTCTGTGCTAACCCACAGCCTGGCAAGTACCTTAAAGTAACAGTCAGTAGCATTGCATATCCTGTTTCAGTCCTTATAAATAGGCAAATCCAGTAATCCCACATCCCCCCTCTCTGAACAAGCCACATATCATTCCTCTAAGTAAGGGAAGAAATTCAACAAACATCACTAATTTTAGACCTATATCCTATCCCCCTCTGCAAAATATTTGAAAAAATGTATTCAGATCTAATTGATAAATTATCTCCTGCTGGAAGAACTCCTCATCCACTATAGAACAATACGTTGGTCCCTCCCATAGTACTAAAACTGCTTTTCTAACCTTTGTATATACTGACAAAAAACTAAAGATAATGTCAAACTAGTCTCCTCCTTATTTCTAGCCTTGTCTAAAGCCTTTGACGCAGTTTGTCATGGCAAACTTGTACTTCAAATGTCCTCACTAGATCTATCGCAGACATCTCTTCTATGATTCAAAAGCTACCTATCCAATAGGTATCAGTCAGTAAAATCACACTCCACACAGTCTTCATACCTCCCATTCACCACTGGTATACCACAAGGCTGCATCCTTGTTCCCCTTCTCTTTAACATTCTCACCAACACTCTCCACAAATCCACAAAACAAGCCTCCCTAATACAATATGCAGATGACTCCACAATCATATGCACATCAGACAACCTGGCACATCTCCAAAAAATTTCTCAGGAAGCTTTAACAGCCACTGAAACATGGTTTTATAACTCACAATTCATATTCAAATCCCCCAAAAAACTAACTACTTCTTTTTTCTACAAATCCCTCTCTTGTGAAGACACATAATTTAAAATCCTATCCATTAATAATACAACAATTGAAGTCACTTCTCATAGAAATTATTAGGAATGAAAGTGGATGGTAATCTTATATTCGACCTGCATATACAAAATTGCATAAAAATCAACAAAAAGTAGGGATGCTTTACAGAGCAAAAAAGTACTCAGCAATGGAACTAAAACTACAGTTGCCACTACTTACTTCTCCCCTCACTACTTTATGGCACTCCATCCTCAATAACCTTCAGGTATCACAAAAAGCAAAGTCTGAACAATGTTATAATAAAGTGGCTAAATATGGAGCAAAAACCCCTTTCAGAACTCACCACTGTATAGCACTGGAAAGACTAAATTGGTTAGAACTATCCTGCCAACCAGCATATACAGAGCTTCTCACCACTAATACAATTATCCATCATCCATCTGCTTACCTGGCACTAAATACCATTCTGCACAGTTATGTTCCCAATTGGGCATTACAATCCTTCTTCTTCTTTTGGCTTTTTCCTGGTAAGGGGTCACCACAGTGGATCACCTGTCTGCTCATGATTGGCAGTGGAGTTTTATGGTGTTGAGTTGCCAGCCCGGTGCCCAACCTTCCACAGAAGGCACACACATGCACAGGGCTAATTTAGAGTGTCCAATCCACCTACAGCATGTCTTTGGGATGTGGGAGGAAACTGGAGCACCTGGAAGAAACCCGCATGACCACAGGGAGGACATGCAGACTCCGCACAGAAGGCACCCCAGCTGAGGATTGAACCAGAGAACCGCTTGCTGTGAGATGGCAATGCTAACCACTGCACCACTGCAGCCACCTGCAATTGGGCATTACAATCCAATGACCAAAAACTTCTTTTGTCCACAAATCTATCAACTCTGTTGGGCATGGTCTGTACTCATATTCTGTTGCTAAGGCCTGGAGCTCCTTAGCTGTATCTGTCAGGTCAGTACCATCCCTCAAGCCCTTTAAAACCATTCTGAAAGACTTCCTAGCCCAAATCTGAATCTGTTCTTGCTGAAGCCCAGGATAAACTATCTCCCTAAATCTGTACAAGTACCTCTTCATACTTTTCACCTCCTTATTTCCCATTATTCATTCACTTCCTTAATTCAATCGATTTCTCTCTCTTGGCTCTTTATATAAATATGCCATAACCCTGCTTTTTTCTCCCATTTCATATTGCAATTCCTGTTTGTATTTTACTAACTTATCTTTAATTTCTTTACACTAACAAAAATTTTCACTGAATATTAAATCATTGTCATATAGGTAGCATGTCTTCTTAACCAATGCTTTCACATCATTTCAAATTTGTATAATTGCTTAAAATGTAGATGTTTTGTATTATTTATGAAGATTGTAAAATTAATGTTTTCATAGTACTTTAGAGATTTTCTCCCTGAGCCTCTGCTGAAAATAGAGACATACTCAGTCAGACTTTCCTGGTAATTATCTACCTACCATATTAAGATCTTCTGTATGAGAATGCTAGTGATGCCATTGTACACTGCGTTCTGTCCAGTATAGTTAGCTTTGACTAATAAAGAGATGATAATATATATATTTTTCCTGTATTATGTTTTACACGATGGCATTTTACATATATCTTTACAGATGAGGTATGTTTAATATTCTATCAACTGTTATGATAATTAATGGAATGAATATATTTGAATATATCTCAGTTGTTATTCCCTTTAACAAAGTAGTATTGTGTGAATAATTTTGCTGTAAACTATGTTTTATTTGGAAAATTATTATAACTACTACATATTAAGAAGTTGGTTTAAAGCAAGAAATTATAAAGATTCTTGTCACTGACATGTAACTTATATGAAGATTCACCTCTGGATTCTCAAAAGCTTGCACGGCGTGCATGATTAGTGTAAGAGGTAATGTTGGCAATATAGCGGCCGAGCGATCCACGTACATGCTCGTTTGACGTGCGCAAGCGCTCTTGCACTAGTGCTGCACGTTCCCAGCCCCATATGCAAATTACCCCATTTGCAGGTGAAATCCATGCAAATGAGGTAAATCTGGTGTTCAGGAAGCTGGAATCAGGGCATGCAGGACTAGCGTAATTTACAGAAATGTACTCGGTTAGTAACTGAGTACGGTTTTGCAAAATCCAAAACGGAGACATGACAGCTCCAAATAAAGGCTGCATATCATTGAGGAAGCATGCCAATTGGCCAAGTATAAGGCCATTGGCATTGCATACAATGTAAAACATACAAAATACAACTTTTATTATATGTCCGCCAATCACGGTTGTTTTAGCATAGGGCAGCGGTGCGCAAACGAGATTGGTGGGAAAATAAGAAAATAAACTTAAAAAAGCAGTCTAACTAAAATCAGTATTCTGCCATGCAAGTCAATGGCAGGCAAAAGACAACTTGGCCAGTGAATAGTGGTTGCTAAGGGGGAAGGCACAGTGTGACACATGTAACTATGCATTAGCAGGCAATCCTACACAAATGAGGGGAAGGATAGTGAATCCCAGTTTTCCCCAGCATGTGAGGCAGGTCCCAACAGTGTAAGAGTATGAATATCTAAGTGCAAGACTAGGCGGTAGGTGACATCATAGGTGGGTGTGTCAGGCATACTGTAAGTGGATTGGAGTGCTGTGGCTTGGGTATGCTCCTAGTTTAGCACAGCTAAGCTAGGAGGTGTGTCTAAACCTGCCTAGCACTCTTTACAAAGTGTAAGCAGGTGTGCGCACTGCGCACTGGGTTTTACAGGAAGAAAAAAGAAGTTAAACCAGGAAGCAGCAGCGGTGTGCACATCGAGTACTCTGTTTGCGCGGAGTGGCCTCAGGCCCAAACAGAAGGGCAATGGGAAGGGAAAACAGCAGTAGGAAGGTAATCAATGAGAACTAGCATATCTGGCAGGTGAAATGTATCAGAAGCAGCCAATTACATAGGTAGCAACCCAGCCCAGAACACTACTATAAACTAAGCAAACACCTTCCCCACTGGTTTTTCCCACACTCTACACCACCGGTGTATACAAGTGGGGACATTTTAACAAACAAACCTACAAAATGAGAATGACTGCAGCAGGCAACATAGAACATGTGCAAGAGGCTGAGAGTGGTGAAGATGTGAATGCTATCGAACAACCCACAGTGAGGAGATGGAGCAGAGTGTACAGACCCAGGATAACCTACCTTGGGCTACATGAGCTGGAGATAGTGGAGTGCTATGGGGTGGACAGAGACCTCCTACAACAAGTAGTTGAGCTGTGCTGGCCACACCTGACACACCAAACTGACTGAGGTGAACCCATCCCAGTGGATAACAAGATATGTGTAGGCCTAGGTATACTAGTCACAGGTACCTCCCAAAGCACAACTGAGGATAACATGGGGATCTCACAGGCATCAGCATCCAGAGTATTCCACCGGTTCCTGGATGCCATGTCAGTACATGCCAGTGAGCATGTATATTTCCTCAACACCCGTGAGGTTTTGATTAGCAATATGTGTCTGTTCCACCAAATAGCAGAATACCCAGGGGTAGTGGGTGCTATAGACTCCACGCACATATGCATCAAAGCACCACCTGGTGAGCAGAGTAGGGCCTACATCAACCACAGGGGCATCCCCTCCATCAACTGCCAGGTTGTATGTGATGTCCCGGGCATTATAATGAATGTGTGTGCTGGCTGCCCTGGAAGCTATGATGATTCCCACATATGGCATCTGACACAGCTGTACCAGAGATATGCCATTGGGGGACATCCCCTACGATCACCTAGTGGGGGATACTGGGTACACACTGGAGCCGTGGCTGATGACACCCATCAGAAATGCAACACGCCTGAACAACAACGCCATAATAAGGCACACGCACAGGCCAGACATATAATAGAGCATGTGTTTGAGATGCTCAGGTCACAGTTCCGGTGTCTCGACACATCTGGTGGAGCCTTGCAGTATTCACCAGCTACATGTACCCAATTTGTTATGGTATGTGCTATGCTACACAATATGAACCTGCAGAAACAGCTGCAGCAGGAACAACATGGGGCAGGGCCACACAACCCCCCACCAATGCCAAGGCCTGCACAGGCACAGTGTGATCCGGAGGAGGAAGAACATGAGCCTGCCCCAGTAGGCAGAAGGAGGTGTGCCCAGTATGCCCTCAACTTGGCAAAGAGGCAACACATAGCACATGCACTGACACAGTAGGGTCCCAGGGAATGACACCTCTCTCCGACTCACACATACAGTAAAAGAGATGCCAAACATGACACCACCTGTGCTCAACCATGTATAGGGAGTGTACTATGTGCATCTGACATAGGCAGCCCTCCAGCACCATCCGCAAGTCTGGAACACCCACAAGGTAAGTCAATCAACCTACCAATTGCCAAATGGAGTAGAATGTGTTGTCACCTGTAGCTATGGCATGGATGTGAGCATGCAAGAGAATTGAGTGGCTGAATGTTATGACAGTAGACACCCATAGTGGCACCCTGACATGTGTAACCCATACTGGCATCACCATAGTAGCCAGTACTACACAGGGTGACAAAAACTACTGCAGGAAATATGCTGAGCGAAATGTGTGTCCATATGACCCACACATGCCAGTCAGGATGGTTCACATACCCAACAACAGTTGCAGCCAGCAGGACAGGTGGATACAAACCCAAACAGGGCCTGTGCCATGGCCCTAGAATGATGGCTGTGGTTAACCCCACCCCCAGGCCTACACTGACACACCACAGCAGGGCAGGCAGTGGGATGTCTGTTCTGAAGGGTAGGATGTCAGACAATAATATGTAGGGCAACCAAAGCCACGATCTGTACTACACTGGTGTGCCTCTAGACAAAATGATAGTTAGCAATACAGAATGAAATGGAGTACATGACATACCAATACAGTCATAGCAAATGTGTACAAGTGTCACTTGTGCCCCCCATCCTACATAGCAATGTAATAACAGTCAGGTGTGCCCCCCCCACTCCCATGTAGACATGTAGAAACAGTCAGGTGTGCCCCTGCCCCCAATCCAGTGTAGAAATGCGGTAACAGTCAGGTGTGCCCCCCAATCTTGTGTAGAAATGTAGTAACATGCATGAGTAGATATAATACGAGTGGAGCAGAGATGCCCAGAGGTGGCCAAGGTAGCAGGATAGGTTGTAGCATTTGCACAATATGCAAGTCTGTGTGTGTTAGGATGGTGTGTGTTTCATATTGTGTGAGAGTGGTCAGTATGTATGCATGTCGAAGTAAGACCTGGTGGCCATTGCACACTACTGCTGATGACAGGGACAAGCCCTCACAACTGCAGTGCCAAGGACAATCCCTACCAGTATAACACTTGCTAACAGTAAGCCATTGTAAATGTATGGTGGTAAAATGTGTCACTATCTGAAAGACTGACATGGCATGGCTGTTGGGCTAGATATACAAGCAGTACACAGGGGAAAGTACCTCAGACATACAGTATATATTGTATCACTGTGAAATGGAGACACCCTTGGAATTGTATATACAGGTATGCATCACAGCAACTGGTCCTGTAGTGGGGGATACCAGTGATGTCTGCCCGAACACCTGCAGATCACAAAGGAGGTAGGACTGATATATTGGGAAACAGCTGCTGCACCTGCACATGCCAGCATACCTGGAATGCCCCATGCATATCTGTTTGTCAGATGCAAGTAGTGTCCATAACACACATGCACCCAGCCCACACAAACACCACCCGCAGGTGCCTCTCTGGCCATATCCCTACTTTGGGGAATGGGTACAGTATGGCCACAACTGTATATGGCAATAGTGGAAGAATACAGCATGGAGTGCAGGTGCCCCATACAGGTGTGTCCCTAGCTGTACGTAGCACCCTGGCAGCATCCACACCACCTGGTCAAGACTGATAGAAGGTATTTGCATGAACACCTATCACACCTACCTTGTCACCACAGGGGAATATACTGTATGCTGGTCTGCGACTGTAGGCTTGACACAGAATGCAATGGCCTGCCACATTTGGCCTGCAGAAACACCTAATGCCCCACAGGCCTCTGCCAAAGGCCTGTGTCTCACACATACTGCCAATGCATGTTAAGTCATGGACACCCAAATAACAACATAACACACTCCACATAAGCCATATGCAAGGCCATGTGGACAAACTACAGTAACATGTCCACCATGTCCCACTGCATGAACTGTGGACCAACACTAACACACACCTGTGATGGGGTGATACCCTTAGGGAAAGTATCAGAGAATGTATGCATAATGTATGGAAGAGGTTAGAATAACAGAGGAGGGAGCATGGTCAGCATGGAATGTGCAGGGTCTGACACCAAGCTGTGTGCCCACACTATCCCTGGCTGCAAACACATAAATGGGTGGCTACACACCTGCTCATAGACCACAATAGGGTTAATGTCCTGACCCATGGCCCCTGCCTCTGGGCAACCTGTGTGAATCTGTACAGCTGTGAGGCATGGCCACAACAAGATAAGCCCATACTGTCATGTCAATGGGTGTACAAGTATGGGATCCTCTGCCAGCACTCTACTAAGGTGCTGAACTGGATACACAGACCCAGGAGCAAGTGTCTGCAGCTCCCCCTCTAGAGTGGCATAACTTACCATGAATATGTAGGTGTCTGCCCACAATACCGGACTCAGCTACAGTCACCCTTGTCCCCCAAGACAGCACTGTGAGCAAGAATGTCCACCTGGCAGTACATGAAGACAGAAAACATCACTGTGTATAACAGTACACATGTCTGAATATCTCCGCTAACAGCAATACCATGCAGCTGAAGCAGCACAGACACAATCACCTACAGTACACACTATCCCCTGCACAGTTTGTCCCCATAATGCTAAATGATCAACGGATACCCTGCAGAAACACTTTGCTATCTGTAGGTGTACAACACAGAGGTCTGCACTGGAGTACAAACTACCTTGAATTGATCCACACATTCTATACAGAAGTTCATACTGGGCATGCTCACACACTTAGATCAATGAAGGCAATGTCAGTCAACAACATACTGAAAGGTCATACTGGGCATACTCACACACGTAATCAAATGAAGGCCATGCCTGCAAATAACAGTGGACCAGACATATCTGGCAGTTGCAGATGTTAGTGCAGACACTCCTCAGTATGCACCACTCATGCTTTGCACACACAGTGGATAGTAATACAGGCATATATCCAAGGACAATACACTATAATAAGCCAAATGCACACGTATATAGATGTGTGGAAGAGAGTGACTGTGACAAGGAGCCAACCATTATGAGGTTTATCCCACCCAGCACACAGCCAAATGACTATAACCACATGATGCTCAGATGTCACTCACTGTAGACATTAGCCACCGGTATCTGTCAGCATTACGGACTATGTGGTGCAAGTGCTAGTTGTGCAACATGACTGTACAAGGAAGTAGTCATCTAGCAGCTGTATGCACATACCTGTGGAATATAACCCTGCGTGTACCCGCATGTGGTGTGTCAACCTCTAGATGAATGGGTTATGGCCCATGCACACACACTGCCCCCCATAGCCCTACTATAACAAACCCGCTGAGGTCATTCACTTTGAAATTCACCCTTTGGAAAAATACAGCCACACTCCTTACAATTCCCATAGTTGACTTTGGCAAGGCCGCTGATGTCACCCACCTAGAAATACACCTCTGGGAAGGCTGTAGCTCAGTAATCTCCATAGCGCATCCCATGACTGTGTACTGCTGTAGTGTGATAACGGAGCTAGGTAGATGTTCTAACCCCAGATGTGGCAACTGTGTGTGTCTGTCTGTCTGTGTGAAGAGCAATGCTTTTTAGGGTAGCCACACTCCTTACAATTCCCATACTCGACTTTGGCAAGGCTGCTGATGTCACCCACCTAGAAATACACCTCTGGGAAAGTTGTAGCCCAGTAATCACCGCAATGCATCCCGTAACTGCATACTGCTGTAGAATGATAAAGTAGTTAGGTAGGTGTTCTAACTCCAGACATGGCAACTGTTTGTGTGTGTTAGTGTGTGTGTGTGCCTGACTATGTAGAGAGCAATGCTTTTTAGGGTAGGTTCACTCTTTACAATTCCTTTACTCCACTTTGGCAAGGCTGCTGATGTCACCCACCTAGAAATACACCTCTGGGAAAATAGTAGCTCAGTAATCTTTGTAGCACGTCCTGTAACTGCGTACCACTGGGTTGTGATTTAGAACTGTGGCAGGGTTCCAACCCCACCCATGGCAGTTCTGGATGTTTTGTGTTTGTCCATGTTTGTATATGGAGCAATGCATTATAGGCTAGTCACACGCAGTACATTTCACATGGCCCACTTTGGCAATCCAGCTGATGTCATTGATTGTGAAATACAGCTTTGGGGAAGGAGTTCTCTAGTAATCCCCATGGTGTGTCTTATAACAGCTCTATGCTGTAGTGTGGTATAGATCTCTGTCAGGGGCTCTATACCCACACATGTTGGTTGTGGATGTTTTGTGTGTGTCTCACTGTCTGTGTAGAGAGCAATGCATTTTAGGGTAGTCACCTGCAGTACATTTCAAATGGCCTACTTTGGCAATCCTGCTGATGTCATCCATTGTGAAATACACCATTGGGGAAGGAGTACTTCAGTAACGTGCGCGGCACATACTATAACTGCATAGTGCTGAGGTGTAATAAACTAGTTAGGTAGGGGTTCTACTCCCAGACATGACAGGGGTGTGTGTGTGTGTGTGTGTGTGTGTGTGTGTGTTCATATCTCATATCCTGTGTAGAGGTGGTTGTGAGCATCTGACACCTGTGGCCAATGTGGAGCAGGTTTTGCATATGTCTCTATATAGCACAATGTCCACCGTACAGGGATAACAGATGTGAAATAGCTGAGAGGCTCGGGTGCAAAGCCATACCCATACATGTGGCATCAAGGCCAGGCAATCACATTTAGCAACCCCAGTATTAACCAGAGCACACTCTCAACCCATGTCTCATATGCACACACATGCCTAGGCAACAACCAATATGTGTGTAGTACACTGCATATTGGCCACTGATAGTAATTATGGAGGGATAGCAGTGGGCTACAGAGGGCATGTTCCCTGTCCATCTGTCCAATATGCACATACATGCTGACAGTGCACCTCCCCCAGGTTCCCCAATGGACGCCTGCACCACCTGTGGTGCCATCATGTGTCCCACAACGGACATACCATGCCTGACAACATGCCCTGTATGGACAGATGCCACTGACACCAGGGAATGATGTCAGCATGCTATTAATGTAGGTGCAGAGTAAAACCTGGTGCCCATTACCAGTCCCAACCACAGGTGGGCAAGACTGGCACATATGATGGTAATCTGTGTTCACAACATGGGCCAGACTCCCCAGGTACGGTTCCACATGTCACTGTACATGCATGTGGGAGGTGTGCACATTTCAGACACCGTCCATGTCATGGAGTAAAGAACACATACATGGCAAACAATGCACAGCATTGGCCACATTCAATAGTCACCCAGGTGACTGGATGGGGGATACAATACCCATCTGTGTGGGCAAGTGTGGAAACTACAGCCCTGAAACACAATGCAGACCATTGTCATGTGGCCTGATGCCAAGGTATATCCATCGTGTACCCTTGTATAGTCTGCTGCCACAGTCGACCACCACACACCCGTGCAGACATGCATCCATGCATGTCAGTACTGGCACCCCGTGTGCTTTTCTGTGTGTTGTATGGTGCATATGTTCACAGCTACACTCACTGCAACCCCTATGGGCATACAGAAGCATGGTGTCTAATGTCAGACACCTCCTCATACCCTTTGAC
>NC_056731.1:1966529520-1966567020 GCF_019279795.1 Protopterus annectens
GGTAGCATCCTGCCAGGGGTTTGAGAAGCAGCAGTTTGCTCATACACCGAGCCAGCCTCATCTCCCGGTTCCATGGAACCAAAACCCTAGGTGTGACATTCTGTGCATGAAGCATGTCCACATGCCCCCATGGTGTGCACCGTTTTTCATTCTTCTCTTCAGTATTATGCAAGCCTACTGTTCTCACAATATGTGTGGACCGGCACTGTTCATTGATACACATAGACTGCTCAGAATACTGTGATTGAGCAATGTACATATGTTTGCTGGTATTAACCTACATACATACATTTCCTATAGTGTTGAATGACTGTGCTGGATGATATGTTTGTGATAACAGCAGCTGAATGTGTATCTGCCATGCCTTAGTGGTAACTCACTTAGACTATAGTGTGCAGGGTTGGGGGGTTGGAACCTGGGAGTGCAGATTATTTTGTTAATGGGCACAATGGAGCTGTTGGCTACAGAGTGCCTAAGGCACTGTAGAGGAAGTGTTTGTGGGTATACGCTGGGCTGTGAAAGGCTCAGCATTGCTGACCTCCGGTTACAGTATCTTACACTGAGTTGGCCTCCACATTGCTTAACCAGTGTGGGCATTGCTTACCGCCACAAAAACAGGCTTAACCCCACTTGCTGCTACATACCCCCACACTACTTCATGTATTTAGTTCACATTTGTTGACCAGGATAATCCAACTGGATGCTTCTCCATTGTTAGCGGTGGCCCGGGGAGTTGAGCTCCACAGTAAACTCCAGCTACACATTACAAGTAATAATGAGGTGTACACATTCATAGAGAGTAACAGACTTAACATAGCTACATACCACATTCTTCATGCTTAGTTTACGTAAACATGTTGGTATTATACATGCTTAGGTCAGGTTTACATGTCAGGTATGACTGTTGCCAAAAGTCAGTTTAAGGTGAAGTTAGATTCCAGTTTAACAGTTCTGGATAGGTTACACTCAGGTATTCGGGTTAGGTTTAGTTATGCCATACCTGTGTGTTAGAGTCGAAGAGAATAGTGAAGGAGTAGGTAGGTAGGTAGAGAGGGGGACATTGTAACTGTATAGTAGGCCATTGGAATGACTGGTAGGGGAGCAAAAGGGAAAGTATGCAGGATGTTGGGATTTGTATGCGAGGCAGGACAGGAGGTGTCGGTTTCACTAGTTGGTGTAGGGGTATAGACTGTAAGTTCGGGGGGGGGGGGGATTCACCAGGTGGTGAGCATGTGCTGATCCAAGTGTGCTTGAGGTGTTCCTTCACGTGTTATTTACATGTGTCATGTGGGACAGCTGAGGTCATACACATGTGTAGCGGGTTCCAGATTCTGCCAATATAATTGGGGAAGAGGGTGTCACCTACTTGTGACTGTGAACATTAATAGTAATGAAACAGGGGTTGATAGGTAAGTGGTGTTAATGGGGCACACAGAGGGAAAGATAGTAGGGGAAATATCCAGGGATGTGCAAGAAGGCTGATGGGAAGGTCCACAGCTGGCCATTTCTTCTACAGTAACAGCTGTGTATATACACAGCATTTGGAGGTAGGTTTGGACACTCACACCTCTGGATGGGGGTGAGGACAACAATAATACCTTGTGATGCCAATTAGTTTGGCTTACATGCCTACAGTGGGGTGTTGCCACCATGTGTTCTTTGGTGTTATTTAGTAGGATTTGCAACAACACATCTGGTTATACCATACTTTGCCATGTAAAATAGACTGTGCTGCAGTGGGACTCATACTGGGACTGGCTGCTAGTTAGGTGGCAGCTCTACCCAAGGCACACCATTGCTTACATCCCCGGGGCAGTCCAAATAAAACTGCTCCAGCCAACACTTGCCCGCTTTGGCCCATAATTTCATACCCATACTCCCCCCCCCCCCGCACCTCCTCTACAGCACTCATCCTTACTCTGGGTGCAGGTCGAGTCTAAACACAGCACTACACACTGCCCACTCTCCTCTTCTCGGGACCCATCTCGTACGTTGTCTCAACCCATGGGTCATCAGGCTTTCCCACCCTTGTAGTCCAGGTACATACAAGCCCTGCCATGAAAAGTCATTGCACGGATGGGCCTCCTATCACAAGACAATTTTTGGGGTGTCCCACAAGCTCCTGTCTCTGTTCCAAGATTAGACTTAGCGGGTCCACAGTGCCCTCCCCTCTGGTTGTATCCTGTCTGTGGTTTGGGGAGCAGTGGATTGTTTACATTGTTTGTGTGTTTGTATGTTTCTCCTGTCTGGCTAGGGGGGTAATGCTATGTGTTACACATTTGTTGATTGGACCCCTCACCCCCATTGGTACAGCCTGTGAACATATGTCATTCTTAAGTGCTGTATCATATCATAGCTATATATCTGTGTATATATATATACACACACACACACACACACACACACACACACACACACACACACACACACACACACACACACACACACACACACACACACACACACACACACACACACACACACACACACACACACACACACACACACACACACACACACACACACACACACACACACACACATATATATATATATATATATATATATATATATATATATATATTGCTGTATATATATCTAACGACGTGGATGTATGGATGTCTGCATATGTATATATCTATAAATGGGTATTTATATATATATATATATATCTGTCTATGTATGTATACATTTGTACTACAGAGAGGGAGAGGTATATATCTATTTAGTTATGGGTATACACACACACACACACACACACACACACACACACACACCTCTACATATTTAGCTACATATCCTGTAATGTAGACTGGTATTGCTGGATACTGTGTTTCGAGTGCATACCAGCCAATCTTGTGTGCCACGTATGCTTTGCAATACCTACAACTAAATCTGTTAGTGTACACAGAGTCACACGTGAAATCTATTGTTAGTACCAGGGAAACATTCATTCCATGCAGGACAACCCAAACATTATGTATTCAACTTTCGTCTGCACCCAGAGTTACAAAGGTACCCATGACTATGTACATGAACTATGGTGTGTGCCAGACCTAAGAATACTTGAGTAGGAACCCGAGGGGGGAAGTGGAGGGAGGGCAATGTTTGGTCGTGTGGTAACTACGGGCCAGTAACCGGGGTAGGGATGGTGGCTGCATGTGTGCAGCGGGTGGGGGGAAGCGGAACTGTGGGTAATGAATGTATGGGTCGAGGATGGCCTGGGTTGGATGGGCCTGTACTGCATGACCTGCCTAGTGGGTGGGGGAGAGGGGAATGTGATGTCAACATGTGAAACATAACATAGGGATAATTTAAATCCCTATTTAAATGAACCACGTACAATACAATGAGCTTGGTTGTGTATTGCAGGGCGGACGTGTTTTGCTGAATGGGGGGTATGCCAATTCATATGAGACGTATATTGTTTGGGGCCTCTCAAGCCCATGAATGATGCATGTGGAAATATATGTTTCTGTTAATCTACCATTGCTATCTACAGATGTGTGGCCATATATACCTCTATGGGTATATATATTTGCTTACATATTTCTAACTATGTCCGTATATACCTATGGATACATATACCTGCATACGTATATGTAACTTGCTGTGTATATGTGGATATATATGTGGACATATAGATGTGTAGATGTCAGCATTTGCATGTATATCTGTTCAAGTATTTGTGTGTGTGTCTATATATATATATATATATATATATATATATATATATATATATATATATATATATATATATATGTATATATTTCTGGATATATATATATATATATATATATATATATATATATATATATATATATATATATATATATATATATGTGACTACATCTATAGATATGTTGTATCCATTTAGATAGTAATATATTTGCACACACACGTCCATCTAGCTGTAGGTATACATTCTCTGTACTGTTGCATGACTGGGCTGGGGTTATGTTTCTGACAACATACGATTTATGCTTATCTGGCATGGCTTAGTGGTAAATCATTTTGTGTATGGTGTGCATGGTCCTAGGTTCCAGCCTTGTAAAAGCTGTTTGTTTTGTTGCTGGGCAGAACTCCGGCCATTGGATACGGTGTGATTAAGGCACTTTAAAGCGGTTGTAAGCGGGTTTGCGAGGAGTTAAGCACTGCTAACTTCCGGTCACAGTTTCTTACACCCAGTTAGCTTCTCCTTTGCTTAATCTGTTCCAGCAGTGCTTAACCCTGTGCAAACACACTTGCATATGCTTACTAGTGTTTACATATGCTTACTACTGCTTATCTGTGCTTACACCTGCTTACTGCTGTCATATTCATTATGATATTGACCCTTCACATGTGCATTTCCTGCAGTACTCCAGTTCATAAAAATGTATGTTATTTAGTGGGTTTTGCATTTCAAATATTGCTTATACCATGCTTTGCCATGTAAAATAGACTGTGTTACACTGAGACTCGTACTGGGAATGCCTGCTCGCTAGGTGACTGCTCTGCCCACTACACTGTAGTTGAGTTACTTCATTTGCATATATCGTCCTTGTTATCCTCTTCAGCCTTTTAGGCTGCTTTCATCATAGCTAAGCAATGGGCACACCCATGCACCTACTGTTAGCTGTACTCGGAGGTTTAGATAACAATACAGTGGTTTCTTCCTTTAATTTTTATGTTCTGTTGTTGTTGTACACATGGGGGACTGTTGGTGGGGATATGTGGACACCTATGAACGGTCTCGCTCATTTATTTCCACTTTCTGCTGTTCAACATTGCAGGAGCATGTTTATTCTGAGAGCTCTGCTCTCAGACATGCCCCCTGCACTCGTACATGCTCCGTGTAAGCCTGGGAGCTCGGGCAGCATGCCTTCATTACTATGCATGGTGCTCTACCGTCCTGCTCCTAAGCGGCCACTTCCGTGAAGGACTAGTCTAGTCCTGCATGGAAGATTAGTAAATCCAGGGGTCAGTCTGTGTTCTTCTTTTTTTTTGAAAGTAATGTATCAAGTGTAGCTATATCTATATGTGTTTTCTACTGAAAAGCTTACCATGGAGGGTTTGAAAAGTGAAACTGAAATTTATAGCATAAGTAGTTTTGCAGAAGTGCATTTCTGGAGAAATGCACTTTGGCGAAACCGGACTAGCAAAACTGAAATATAAATTTGATGGGTCAAAGTAGACCCATGAATAAATCATATATATATATATATATATATATATATATATATATATATATAGATATATATGACAGCACAGTCTCACACATACACACACACACACACACACACACACGCACACAGGGTCTACTTCACCTTATCGCATGTTGAAAATATCGAATGGCAATAATGTCGTAAATGCCGTACATTGAAAGTGTTGTTCTGGGATCATGGTACAGTGGGGATGAGAAAATTTGCTCTTTCCTCACTGTAGTGCGATCTCGGAGTTGGTATATATGATTAGTGGGGGTTGTGGGGGGCACAGCCCCCCACAAGAACAGTTTCGATGTACGGCATTGTCGATGTTTATGCCGTTCGATATTGTCATCTTTCGACAATATAATATAGATGCCACACATACACACACACACACACACACACACACACACACACACACACACACACACACACACACACACACGTATAATGGAGCAGTTAGTGTGGCTGATAGATTGTTTCATCAGTGGGATGTGAAGCTGTCACAACCAATTCAAATCACAGCTGGTTAATGTATGCTACAGTCACATTGTATCAGCTATAGCAATCTTCTGCTGCATTCACTTTGGTCATAGCTGTGTAACTTTGGAGTTATAATGCATAAGCTAAGGTTCACCTCCCTACTGGTGGATGTCAGAGCAGATCACCCCATGTAAAGCAGGTTTACATTGCCCCCAAGATTTAATAAAATCTGTGTAGGCAAAGTGTAGAGCCTACAAGGAATGTGTCCATGTACATGGTTCCTCCTTGGCAGTGCACCATGCACAATAATGATGGTGTGTTGCTGAGGGAGAGCCAAAAAACATGGATATTAAATCAGTGCAGGTAGAGGTGTAGCAGCTACCCATGGCTGCAGATGAGAGTGAAGCACCCTGTAATGCTGTCCGCCACTGTTGTAATGTTGTATATTGTTTCAACTGTATAATATGTAATTTTCTTTATGATGTGTTATGATTTTTGTAATAATTTTTTTAACTGCATGTTTGAACAGCGCAGAGTGCAGCAATGCCAAGCTGTGCTCACATATAGACAGTTCTCATCTGGCAGACATCTAAAAATAGAAACCGGATGTAATTAATTATCATAATTAAGTTTTTATTATTTTTATTTCTTTTTTTTTTTTTTTTTTGTGGCGTGGAGCACAGCAGAGCTGGGAGGAGCTCATACATGCATGGCCAACACCTGCCAGACATCTAAAAATAGAAACTGGATGTAATTAATTATTTAATTGTAGTTGTGTTTAATCATGTTTATGTGAAGTAGCGCAGTGCTCAGCAATGCTAACAGGTAATCTATTAGTATATGTGAAAATATGCTAGCTTTTATGACATCCAACTAGCTATATGGGTAGAGTTATGATCTTATATGTAGTAGGTCCTCGGTTTGAGTCCATAACATACAGAATATGTCTGTAAATTAATGTAATGTTTTTCTTTAATTTCATTAAACTATTGTGAATTTTGGCACTGCTGCACTTTGCTAAGTACTGCTCATTCGTGATAAGTAGTGCATAAACATGCTAATGGCTACCAATGTTTGTGCGGTACTAAGCCTTGCTAAAACCACATTTCTTTGAGTTTTAGCACTGCTTAGCTTCGCTTAGCAGGTTTGAATGTTGCTAAGTGATGCAATGCTTTCTTAAATGCTGCTCAATGATGTGTAAGGGTGGAAAAACAGCCTATATTAAGCCCAATAGGGAGAATTCTGTGACAGTTCAATCAACTGTTGATATGGCTGACAGTGTTGGTGAAGGTGTGTGCTTTTGGGAGCAGAGGTGGGGCATTCAGGAGTCCAGGGTCATGGTCGGGCTCCTTGTTAAAAGCCATGAATCCTGGCTGATGCATGGTGGATTCCAGGGCTAAGAGTGTAAGGCAGAGGTCTGGGACTGTTTGGCCAGGAAACTCACCAGTGTTACTGGTATCTCCTGCACAGGTGGAACAGTGTCATCACCATTTTGATGACCTGAAAAGGAGAATGAGGGGGACCCTGGATACCTGGATCTAGGAAGCTTGATATAGGAATGCATCACAAGTATGAAAGTATGTCTTCCTCTGTCTAACCAAAATAGAAGCTGAATGTCTGCAAAACTGGTATGCATAATGGTGTACTTCTCTCCAAACAGCTGCAGCTAAGAGGGCTCGCAATGTCGATCCCCATGCCAGGTGCCTGGCCAGGTTGTGCCATGAGTGTGGTAAGTACGGATTTAGTATGCCAACTGTAGTGCAGTAAGCAAGAAAGAGTAAAGCATTTACTGCAATAAAGTATACACAAGAAAAACTGTAGTGCAATAAATGGGCATGTAGAACTGTAGTGCAATAAATGGGCTATTAGAGCTGTAGAGCTGTAGTGCAATAAATGAACAATAAGAACTGTATTTCAATAAAGCAATAACAATGCCAGTAACAGTCAGCAAAATGTTGTTCAGCAGGATTGTTTTGTTAAAACCATTGCAGCAGAGCTGTATGCATTGATTGTCTATGGTAAGGTTGCTGTAGTCAAGTGTAACACTGTAATAGTTGTAGCCAGCAAATCTAATGGCCTGAAAACTGTATTGTTTAGCTCATAGTACTCTCCAAGGCTGTCTTCAGGCCACTATTGGTCACATAATGCTCTCTCTTCCTCAGACATCAAATAATAAAGGTATATGGGTGAGATAGCCCAGTCCATGGGCAGATATTGCATGTGGACTTCACAGATATTTCAAACCAATAACAATAAAATATGTTCACTAGCATTACTGATTCTTAACTACAGTTGTTTTTCATATATGTGGTATGGTAGTATTCCATGCATGTGTGCTCTACTGTCACTGCAGTCTAGTATAACACTGTAATAGTACTAGAATGGAAGAGGAATGCTCTGTAACATGTATTGCTCAATTCGTATTTCAAACTTTAACAACTTTATGTAGCCCTGCTTCTATCAGGAGACACACATCCAAATCAGGGACCCATCCATCACCCCACGATGCATAACTGTACTTCTCTCTACTTAATAAACTCATCCTCTCCAAACAAACATATTTCCTTTTACTCTATGAATGCCCATAGTATTCTAAACAAAGTTAGTCAAATCCATGCCTGGATAGCATTCCACACCCCTGATGTCATCACCCTAACAGAGACTTGGCTAAAACCCCAAACCTCTGATAAAGACACACACACCCCTGGTTATACTATACTCCGCATAAATTACCAAAAAAAAAAAGATGGTGGAGTAGCCATCCTCTAGTCCAACCATCTCACTATTACAAGTATTATGAAACCTATCCCATAATTTTCTCCTGCTGAACTACTTACAGCTAACCTTAAAATAAATTACCACACCACTATCACTGTAGCAGTCATCTATATTCCTACAGGAGACAATATTCCTCTGCTCGAAAATATTCTTTCACACTTTTCTCGACACATCCCCAATGAAACTATCGTCTTTGGGGATGTCAGCATTAACTGATTAACTCTCAGTAATCCAAACTCTAATACTCATATTAATTTATATGGCTTTACACAGCTAACCTCCCAACCTACCCATACAAACAACTCTCACACATCTAATACTTTTATTGACTGGATACTTGTATCTAATCCTTCCAAATACCATAACCCTGAAACCCTACCAAACACCCTGAATGATCACTCCCCTATAAAAGTGCTTAGGTTCACTCCCTACTTCTCAAAATCTCCTAAATTTATCACTTGTTATAAACTCTCTAACTTCCATCCAGAAACCTTTAATGCCTTCCTCTCTAAAGTAAACTGGGAATTCCTTACACAACTCTCAATAGAAAAAATCTGTCCTAGCTTTCAACTCCCCCTTTCTTAGCATCTTAGACTCACTTGCTCCCCCTCGCAAAGTCCGAATTAAGTCCACCATATCTCCATGGCTTTCAAAAGCCACTTGTAGCCTTATGATAACTAGAGACAATTATGGAAAAAATGGTCACAAACTAAGCTCTCTGCAGACTTACAAAAATATAAAGAACTCAGAAATCTGACAAAAAAAAAACACATAAAGATAAAAAGGACTTCTATAGCAAACCTCCCACAGCCCTAAAATCTAATCCTCAAAAACTCTGGAACTCTATTAACCAAATATTACATCCCAGTAATCTTAGCTCCCCCAATCCATGCGCAGACAAGACATCTGAAGAAATTGCCAATATTTCCAATACCTATTTTATTGATTCAATATCTAAGCTACTGAACCCTAACCCAAACTCCTCTACTACTAACATCTCCAACTTTTCTGAACCTACTCCTAATATTATCTTTTCAAATACCTTCTCCCTCAAATCTGTACCTACTAGCTACATCAAAACTCTACTTTCTAAATTAAAACCATGCTCAGCATCAGCTGACAATATTTCTTGCACTTTTCTTCTACTAGCAGCTGACTCTCTTGCTCTCCCTGTATATATCCTAATTAATCACTCTATCTCTGAATCTAAAGTCCCTTCTATCTGGAAACAGTGCTACACTCTACCTATACACAAAGGAGGTAACTCCTCTGATAACTCCAACTTTAGACCTATCATTATCCTCTCTCCTCTCTCTAAAGAACTAGAAACATGTATTCATGAACAAGTTATGCAGTATCTAATACAGGAAAATCTGCTTACACCCACTAAACATGGCTTCAGACCCAATCATAGCACCACTACAGCTCTATTATCCTTCCTCAACACTGTCTCTATAGACATGGACGACCATAAACTTATTTCTTGCCTATTCTTGGACCTCTCAAAAGCTTTTGACACTGTCTCATACTCTCTTTTGCTGCACAAACTGTATAACCTCAACTTCTCCTCTGATACTGTTGCATGGTTCTCCAGCTATCTCACTGATAGATCTCAATCAGTGAGATGGCACTCTACACTCTCCCCTCCTCTCTCTGTAAAAAGAGGTGTACCTCAAGGGTCTATCCTAGGGTCTTTACTTTTTAATATCTTTACTAATCAGCTATATACCTCCTGTCCTCAGTCATCTTTAGTGCAATATGCAGATGGCGCTACAGTCATCACCACAGCCAACTCTCCCTCTAAGCTCTTCTCAGCTACTCAGGCATTTTTTAACTTAGTTGAAACATGGCTGTCCAACAACCAGCTCATCCCTAACCCTAAAAAAAGAAAAGATGTTACTCTTCCTACCTAAAAGGATTAACAATATTAAACCCTCCTTCTCCATACAGTCCCTTAATAACACTCCCATTCAGATAGAATCCAGTACTAAGCTCTTAGGCGTAACCATCAACAATCAGCTTAAATATGACTTGCATGTTAATATCTGTATCAGAAAGACTCATTCAAAACTAGGGCTTTTTTATCATAAAAAGAAATTCCTTACCTCTGAAGCCAAGATTATTCTCTCTCTTACCTACCTTCTACACAGTCTAATGTACAATTCTCAAATTCTCACAAATCTTAACGCAGCATTCCTGACCAAACTCAAATCTACCTACAACAAGGTAGCTAGATTTGCTGCCCAACAAACCTACAAATCCCATCAATGTCTCTCTGTAAAATACCTAAACTGGCTTGAATTACCCAACTAGCTTCTTCTGTCTCAGCTCCAGATCATCCATTCTCTTCTATACCAGCCTTCCTACTGCCCGGCACTATCCCCTCTCATCTCCCATTATTCTCCCTCCAGACCTCACCGAAGCTCTAACCAAGACTTACTACAAATCTACAAACCCAAGTCTAAATTTGGACGCAACATGTACAGCTATCACCCTACTATTGCCTGGAATAGGCTCCCACTAGAAATCAGGACTCATCCTTTACACATCCCAAACAATTTAAGACAGCCACCAAAGAGCACTTTAAAAGTCACTGGTCCTGCCACTGCACTCTCCCTTCTTAAACATCCCCCTACTTCTCATACCTTAATCTACTTTCTGCCCTTAACTCACTCTTCTCACTAGCTCTCTCTAATCTTTCTTGACTACTCTTTCTACTGTCTTCTAAAATCTACTAAGCAAATTGCCTCAGAGAAACATTCTATTGTAATTGTCTTGCCTTCATGCAACTACATTATGAGAAAACTGGTTTTTTGTAACCACTTACCCCAAAAACTATACTCATCTTAATGACATATTTCTTTTTATACATCTTGAAGTAGTTATGCTATACTCCTGATTATTGACACTGTATAGCATTATATTGCTACTTAATGCCTTGTAATAATCCTGTAACATTGCTGTTTCATGCTAATTTATAATGAAAACTGTATAATATGGTGGAGCTTTTCTCCCCGGGCCTCAGCTGAAAAAGGGCTCTTCAGTTCAGTCGGACAATCCCGGTCAACGAATGTAAAATAAAATAAAATGTAAAATAATAAATAGTATAGTTCCAGGTGATCTCCAGGCAAACATCAGTCACTCAGTCCAGTAGCTCAGTCTGTTAAATGCTCTGTAGGTAGTACATTTTGCCACGCACAGTCCTGGGTTCAAATCCAGTGGTATGTAGCACTAAATTTTCAGTATCAGTCACGTAATGCTCACATTTTCTCACTCACCAGGAACACCACAGATATATATGTGAGGTAGCCCATATTATGAGCAGGTATTGTGTTTAGATCCCACAGAATGTTAACATCAATACCAAGAATGTGTTCATCAGCATTATTAGATATACATACCCCTGTCCCAAATGAGGAAAATTCTGATCAGGAAGTGGAAGTTGAAGGATTCAGAAACACCTATAATGGTTTTTCGATTTACAATTTTAGCAATGTCCCTCTTGTTAAGGAACACTTCAGCCTTTTGGGCAAGGGACTCAAATTCATCCCTTATGTCAAAGGAGACCTTACAAGAACATTATTGGATATTAAATTGTTTTTAAGGAAACTAAATCTAGAAATGTTATTTTCAAAAAGCAACACAAAAAATACAATTAATAATAATCAAGCCTTAGTAAGGAAAACTATTTTTAATCCCCCAATGCATTTACAACTAAAAAATCTGGAAGAGATTTTTGGAAAAATAAATCAGGGACTCACAAAGGAAAATTAGATATAAGACGAACCTCAGTAAGGAAGAAAATGAAATCTTGGATGAATTGAAATCCAACTTCAATGTCAGAATAATGAAACCAGATAAGGGTGGAGGGATTGTAATTATGGATGTTATACAGTATGGGGGGAAAATGAACCAGATACTTAGGGATGAAATTAAATACACCTGTGTTTCCAAGAATGAGGTCAATCTGGCCTACAATAGGATAGATATGGAACTAGAAGATATTCTCCATGAGGGCACTATTGACAAAAAAAATGTTTAAATATCTGAAGGTTGAAAAAACAAAAATCCCTATTATTTTTGGAATCCCCAAGATCCATAAAAATGCTGAAGACCCCCCACTTAGACCGATAGTATCAGCTGATGGTTCGAAAATGTTGCCTCTAGCAAAATATGTAGATACTAAAACAAAGCATATTTGGGTCAACAATAAAGTTATACTTAAGGATTCTTGGGATTTAATAAGAGAAATTACTTCAGATTTATATACTGAGAAGTTATTGTTTGTTACTATAGACATAGTTGACCTATTCTCCTCCATACCTTATGTGACAGGAATGAAAATGTTTGAGGACATTGTTTTCCAGGACAAATCTTTAACCCACAGAGAAAAGGTAGCAAGAACAGGATTTATGGAAATGGTCCTAAAAAATAATTTCCTGGTGTTTAATGGGGAATTTTTTTGACAAATTCAAGGGGTGGCCATGGGTGTGGCCTGTGCTTCTACCTTTGCAAATTTAGTTTTGGCTAAGTGGGAGGAAACATATGTCCTGAATTCAAACTTTAGTTCTTGTTGGACCCTGTATCGTAGATTCTTAGACGATATAGTTATTTTTTGGACAGGGAGTAGTCAGAAATTTGAGGAATTCATGGAATATATTGGTAAGACCACAGATTTCCTCAAATTCACTTACAAAAAGTCGTATGAAACTTTACATTACTTGGACCTAGAGATATACAAAGTAAATAATAAATTAGAAACTAGGATCCATAGGAAAGCTACTTTTTGTAATTCCTTCCTTCACTATAGTAGTGCACATCCTGCACATTGTAAGAGGAACATAGTGAAAGGACAATTTGTTAGGGGGTCCCGCATGACCAGTATGGATAGTGACTTTGTAAATGAGTGTAATTTGTTGGAGAAGATGTTCCTGGAAAGGGGGTACCCTAGGGATTTTGTTAAAAATATTAGGTCTGAGGTGGAAAATGGTAGGGTTAATAAATTCAAGCCAATTAAGGGGGGTTACAAAAACTAATGAAAATAATGAACTTGAAAATAAGGATATGAATAACGCTGTTGATTACCAACAGGCACTTGTTCTGGAATACAACACAATAAATTACAACACAAAAGTAATTTTTCAGAAAGAATGGGATAGATTTGTCTCTTTCACAGATTTGGAGGGTATACCTAGGGTAACATCTAAAGTGGTTTATAAAAACTCAAATAGTATAAAGGATATTTTAGAAAATAAGAATAAAAACAACAAAAGAAATCTGGGTAGAGAAAATGGGAAGAAACTAGGCACCTACAAATGTGGATGGTGCAATCAATGTGAATACATTATAAACAAGGGTGAGGTCTTTTTAGAAAGTAGAAAAAGATGGATAACAAGTAAAGGGCATTATAATTGTGAGTCCAAGGGGTTGGTATACCTTGCTATTTGTCACAAATGTAATTCCTTCTATGTGGGCAAAACAGAGAGAACCTTAAAGAGAAGAATATATGAACATATTTATGATATATCTAAGGGAAAAGAAACTAATGCACTATTCAAACATTCTAAAGTGTGTGAAGGTTATAAATTCTTCTTTTTGGTTCTGGAACAAATTAAAAATGACATTAGGGGTGGCCCATGGGAAGAGAAAATAGAATATAAGGAATTATGGTGGCAAGTAACTTTGGAATCAGGTAAAATCCCACGGCTAAACGACTATTTCTCCATACTACCACTTTTAAAATTAAGGTCAGCCAAATTGTGAAGAAAGACAAAATACATGTAATATTTCTGTATGGCAGAAGATGGTACTGTCTCCTAAGAAAACGTAGGTTTTAAAACGAATAACTAAACATTCCCTTAAAAAACATCGATTCCCCTATATTTTATAAATATTTTAAATTTACAAAGGTTTTATTTTGGTATGATAATTAATGTGAAGTATTTATTGAGAAGAACTTACATGATTTATATTTAATAGAGAGTTCAACTGATGTATTTTAATAATGATAAAATTTATGAGTGGAAACTGAAGAATATATGGTTAATACTCATGAGCCTAAATGCATGTTCATTTGTCCATTTGGATAAAATGAAGGAATTGTATTGGTTCAATGTTTTTAAAGGCAGTATATATACAATTAAAGAATTTAGACATGGCATCTGATGAAGTCCAATGACTGTATGACGAAAATGCAAGGTGGAATACAAAGCGTTTATGTGGTTTCCTATGTATTGTCGGTTGGAATAAAATAGTCATCTTTTAATTGTGGCAAGTTTGTTTTTTATCTCTCTACGCTGCCAGCACTTTTGTTCTTTAGTTCTTGGTTATCTTGGAGTGCTTCCGATCACTATAATCCTGTAACATTGCTGCTTCATGCTAATTTATAATGAAAACTGTATAATATGGTGGAGCTTTTCTCCCCGGGCCTCAGCTGAAAAAGGGCTCTTCAGCTCAGTCGGACAATCCCGGTCAACAAATGTAAAATAAAATAAAATGTAAAATAATAAACAGTAAAGTTCCAGGTGATCTCCAGGCAAATATCAGTCACTCAATCCAGTAGCTCAGTCTGTTAAATGCTCTGTATGTAGTACATTTTGCCACACACAGTCCTGGGTTCAAATCCAGTGGTATGTAGGATTAAAGTTTCAGTATCAGTCACATAATGCTCACATTTTCTCTCTCACCAGGAACACAACAAATATATGGGCGAAGTAGCCCATATTATGAGCAGGTATTGTGTTTAGATCCCATAGAATGTTAACATCAATACCAAGAATGTGTTCATCAGCAGTGTTGATTCATAAATAAAGCTGTGTAAACCCAGTATGGCTATATCCCTTGCATATCTGTACTAAGTTGCTGCAGTCAATTATTACATTATTTGCAAATGTGCCCTGCCATCACCACTATTGGGTTCTACTCCCATGTTTGCCAAACTAAGGCATAGGTTGGTACTAGACTATCAACCCAAGGGCCTATGTAAGCCTAGCCAACAAGGTTCCCTGGCTTACGCCACCCAAGAAAGTTATTTTCCCGTGCCACTGTTGAGCAGAGACACTGAAGTGATCCACGGGGTGTATTTCCTATTTCCCATCCACTCATCAAGATTTTTCTTGAAGAGTGCTAATGAAGAACTTTGCTTGACATAGATGGGTAGCCTGTTCCAGAGTATGGGAAGTCTCTGGGACAGGAATCTATCCCTCCAGCATGTCCTCTTTATTGTGGTGACAAGGTTTAGGTCCCTAGAGCATGTAGCTCGGAGGGATTGGGATTTCTTTAGGTGTAGCATGTCCAACAGCTCTGGGTTTGACATAGCTTTATATGTTAGGCAGAGATCACCTCAGAGTAGGCGATATGCTATGGAGTAAAGCTGGAGTTTTTTGAGGCAGTCAGTGTAAGGCATTTGTTTAAGGCCAGTAATCCTCTTTGTGAGGTACTTCTGTGGCCTTTCCAGCTGCTGCAGATGTCTTATGAGGTACATTCCAAAAGAGCCGTTGTACTCTATAATGGGTCTAATGAGTGTCGAGTAGAGGGGAACAATGACCTCTTTTTTCTTGGATGAGAGCCCTTTTATGATGAGGTGTGCCATGTAAAAGGACTTCCTGACTACTGTGGCGATGTGACTATCAAAGGAGAGACTACTGTCCACCTGGGTCCCAAGGTCTCTTATCACACATTCAGTGTTAAGTAGATTGCTGCCTATGTGGTAGTTCATGGGTACAGAGTTTTTACCAACGGGGATGACACTGCACTTTTTGGCATTGAGCTTGAGGCCGTGGCTCTGACACCAGGCATCTGCCTCAGCGAGGCCCTTCTGTAGGATGTCCACATCATTTGGGAACTTGACTATGGCTCCTAGTTTGCAGTCATCTGCGAACTTCGTTAGCCTGAGGCCTTCTGTGTTAGCCTGTACTTCAGAAAAGTAGATACCAAGCAGGAGAGGTCCCAGGACTGAACCCTGTGGTACTCCACTTGTCACTGCTTTGAGGTCAGATTTGGAGTCTGCAACTTTTACAGTGTGGGTTCTGTCAGTGAGCCAGTTTGCAACCCACCTTGTGACGTAGGGATTTATGCCTAGTTTAGTGAGTTTAGCTATAATTCCGGAATGGGGGATGGTGTTGAAAGCCTTGGCAAGGTCAAGATAGGCTGTGTGAACCACCTTACCCTCATCTACAGCTTTAGTGACTGCATCAAAGAAGTCGATCAGGTTCAGGAGGCATGATCTGCCTTTCACAAACCTGAAATGGGTGAGATCCAGAGTTTGGAGGTTACCAATGTCTTTGTTTATGAGTTCCATGATGATAAGTTCCATGTTACTGTTGTATAAATATTTTTGTCCTATTTGTTATTGTTATTATTGTTGTATCTCTTTGTTTATGTCTTGGAGCTTATCTCCCCGGGCCTCTACTGAAAATGGACATATATCCAGTTAGACTAGCCTGGTCAACAAATGTAAAATAAATAAAAATGGCCTTGCAGATCAGGCTCATCAGGCTAATAGGTCGATAGTTCCTGGGATCAGTGGTGGCTCCCCCATTGTGGAGTGGGATAACTGTTGCTGTGTGCCATTCAGTGGACACAAAGCCTGATGCGAGGCTATTATTGAATATGGTGCTTAAGTGGGGAGCCAGTTCATTCTGAACTTCGTGTAAAACGCAGCCTGGGATGTTGTCTGGTTCCATGGATGCTGTGCTTTTGGCTTTAGAGAGTGCAGCTTTTACCTGTGTAGTTGTGATTACAGGGTCTCTGCATTCTTCCTGTATAGATATGGGCCTTTGTGGGGGGGGGGGTAAAATTAGCACTGAACCTATCTGCCAGGATGTTGGCAATATCAGCTGGTTCTGTAATTTTCCTGCCTTTGTGCTGTAACTCAGAGCAGATCTGGGTGTTGCCATCGAGATTCTTGACATAGCTATAGAATGCTTTGTAGTTGTCCTTAGTATTAGTGACAATTTTGTTTTCATCGCTAGCTTTGGAGGATCTTATAAGGGATCTCAGTTTCTTACTGAGGCTGACCTGGGAGCTCCTCCACTCATGGGATTTTACTCTCTTTTGCAACAGTTTCTTCCTTCTGTTGTACAGTTTGTTTATGGCAGGGAACCACCAGATTTGCTTCCTTTTTTTGGATGCATGCTGGCTGTCTAGTTTACTTACTGCACACAAACATGTCTCTCAAGTGTCACGATTTCTCTTAATGTAATTAAAACTGCCTAATCAATCTATCACATGATTAACAGATAAATTATTACCTGGAATGCAATGTATTACCAAATCTATTTACAGAACACCTGGGTAGTTATATAAGTCCATATTATGTGAAATTGTTCTATATAGTGGTGTACCTGCATTTGTTGCTGCTTGGTCTATACCAAGCCATGCTAACAGCTTGAGAGGTATGTACATGCTACATCATCTATAAGATAATTGTAGTCACTGTACGCAAACCTGAAAAATGTGATTGATTATTGTTATGTTTTATTATGATACAATATTAAAATATTTGTTAAACTAGCTGTTTTGTTGGCCCTATGGTTTACCTTGTACTAACATGCTGTTACCATACTGACTGTTACGTTACTTAATGTTGTGTTGCACATAATATAAATTAATATGTACTTGGATGAATAAATATGATATTTGGTTTTGTTAATACTAACATTGGTTTGTTATTACTAGCCATAACTTATTGCTATACCTCATTTACCACAGCACGTCAAGGTAGGCTGGTACTGGCTGACTCCCCCCCCCCCAACCTTGCCTCAGCCAGCCACAGCACCAGGTCCTAACATATCTGGGACCCAGACCAGTGGTGCTCCCTCTGCTGCCTGTGCACTACCTGTGGCATCAGGTAGCACTGGGCCAGGGGACGGGGCCCGGCCCCCCTCCGAGAGCGGTGGCAGAGGGAGTGTTGTCACCCATGTGGAGCTGCTAGTCTTGGTGCATAGGATAGTTCACTGTGACTATGACCACTGTTTGCACCTGATTGAGGGCATGCTGGCCAGCCTGGTGAGGCAGCCTTGCCCTTGTGTCCAGCCTCCAACACAGCTACCCTTGGGGCAGTGATGGAGCAGTGTCAACAGTCCCATGGGTGGGGACGTGAGTCACACCATTGCCATCTGGAGGCATGTGGGACTTGGATTCCTAAACACCCTCCCTATCCAGGGTGTTCACTTCCCTCATGTGTCACACACCACCCCTGTCTGTCTTTACTGTCTTGTCATACATCCTCACCTACTCATCTTACCGCCCTACACATATCTCTGTCCCTTCCCCAACATTCCACTCTCACCTTAAAAAAATGGACACCTGTACCAAAAAAAATATCATCCCATACATACCTTTCCATTTTGCACATGTATCCACTGGACACATGTAATTCAGTCCAGTTGGCTTAACAGTGCAGTTATGTTGTCCTCACCCCTCTCTCTGGGGTTTGAAAATCCAAATTCATCTACAAATCTGTCAAAGTGCACAGCTGTAGCTGTACAAGAAATGGTTAGCAATGTTTTTTCCTCCACCCTTCCTGCACATTCCTCAGTGCCTTTCACTATGTTTTTCCCCCTGCTTTCCCCCATTTCACCATTTTCCTATCTCCCGTTTTTTCTTTTCTTTATATTTTTTTAGTGCAACACTATGTGCTGTGTTGCATTGCACAGCTTTGCTAAGCTCAGCTAAATAGAGCTATAATGACTGTATGTGTTTCTAACATTGTAAGACACGTACAAAATAAACACCTCAGCCATGTTTTGAACCCAAGCCCATCACACCTGCAGCACATTGTATTAACCTGCCATGCCATGCAACTCTTAATTAACGCAGGTGGTTTGAGCAAAACATAGTAATTGCCAATTACAGTCATTAGACATGTTTCAGCAGAGCTGAGCACTGTGTCGCTCAAAACTGGAATAAAAAGTAATGGAATAAATGGGAGTGTACCTTGGACTCTGGTGCAATAGTACACCACTAGATAGCCAAAGACATGATAATGGATGTAACTGAAGCCTCTGATAGGAGGTAAATGTACCCTTTTATCAGCAACATGTAGAAAGTCACCTGCTAAGGCATTCATGGTAAACCACATATTCAGCTTGGACTCTGGTGCAGAAATACATCTATATAAAGCCATGCACATACTGATGGATGTAGAAAATGTATGTCACAGTGTGTATCTGTGCACACATATCTTGCAAATACATCCACTGTAGCAGTGACTCTGTAGCTCATTCTGTTAAATGCCTTGCATGCAGTGCATTTTGCCACATACAGTCCTGGGTTCAAATCCAGTACTGTATTGCATTTCACTTACATTATTGTGAAGACAGCAATTAATGAATGACTCATGCACTCATTATCCACACAAAGCACTGTAAATTAAATAACTGCTTTTCACTGCAGGTAGGGACATACATCACATATCTGTATAGCATTACTATATGTCACCTAATACTCTGTTATTGACACAGTTGCCTAACATATGTACCTTAAACACATGCTGTAATTGGAGGGTAAAGGGTACTCTCACCCTGGCTCTGCCTCTACAATAAGGCTGACACAGGTGACACAGATAATCCTACAGCTTCTTGTCCTCCAGAGTGTTCACACTCACTGCCTATGTCTATTACCTGCAGCAGCAGCTGCAGCCTGTGGTACACACAGCTCTATGTAAAGGTTTCTGCTACAGACCTACTCTCTGTGATGATGTAGTCTCCTCACCCCAGTAATGTGCATCTCAACAGCTAAGAAAGGGGCCCTGTTCTAAATGAAGTATGAATTATGAATGCATATATTGCACAGTGGTTGCATGCCATTGCAACTCAGCTGTTTTGGCTGCAATTAGCATATCAGAGTCACAGACTGGTTTAGAGGCAATTACCTGCTAGTGAGAAGCATGTTAAAATGCAAGCAGCTGGCTATGGGAAAACATTCTGTATGAGACTTTCCTCACACAGAGCACACCTTTGCGAAACAGTACTAGTAGCACATTTCAATAGAGGAGTACTGCACTCCACCAGGTATGTAACTGTTTTTTGTGTATAACAGGATGCAGATGGGAGGACAGAAGTATGAAGAATAGAGTGTACAGCAGTAAGCTTGTCTTAGGCCTGCAGTAATGACTTGTCATTGATACCCTGCTGTCTTACAGATACAGGGGACATACAATATATCAGGGTTGCGTTGTCTTTTTTCATTGTGGCACAATGGTGTTGTTGGACTGTCCCAATACAGTGGTCATAATAGCATACTGCTACTTGTCTGGCACTGGTCTTATGACATATTATTGGGCAGGTGGCCTTAGGGGACACACCACAGTGGATTGGAGTTTTGGGTGTATGATCATACAGCAGAATCTCTCATGGCACACAGGGAACTACCTCAGTAATGATACTATCTTGGTTGTATCCACACATGTAGTATGTTGTCACACTGTGGGGTATGATATGTGTGAGCAAGCAGTGGATAGTGCCAGCATACCTCTCAACCTCTTAGTGCAAGAAATCTAGACAAAGCCTGACAAAGTGGGGGACAAAGGTCCAAAAATAGGGACATATTTTAAGTATTGCTGTTATGAGCTTTGAAAGTTGCTAGAGTAACAGGGTTTTTTTTAACATATATTTTCTGAAGGAATTGAAGTCTGAAACCCAAATGCTTGTCATTATTTAGTGACTTCAATCCTCAGATCGTCCCAGTGATTTGTCAGAAATCCACAACATTTATGGGGAATAGACCAAAAATATGAGCCAAAATTCTAGACATTCTGCGAAAATCTGGACAGTTGAGAGGTATGAGTTCTGGCCATTTTGTTCTTGCTCTATCTGTACATAGTGGACATCCATGTATCTGACTCTGTAATGTGTTTCACTTTTGGTGTGTTTCATCAGAAGGCATGCCCCCTTCTCAGATGCAGAGAATGAACTTATACTTTAAGGACTATGAAAACATTATCACATCCTCCTATCCAGGGGGAGACATAACAGAGAACAGCAGGCTGCATTGTGAGCAGACCTTGTCTGGGATGTGAATGAGACCAGCCACAAGGACAGGACATATGAGCAGGTTCAACACTGCACTACAGACATGGTGAATGATGCATGACAAAGGGCAATTGATGTAGCCAGTGATCGTGCCATCACCAGTGGATGGCCTGCAATGGAACAACCACTCATGGCCACTGAGGAATTCCTAGTGAACCTAGGGACATAAAATAGCTCCCAGGCCCTCACATCATACATCATGGAGGTGGGTATTGCAATGTCCACAGCAGAGGAGCATGCAGGTTAAGTGTACTGTGATCACCATTGTAATACTGTTGCAGTCATTCTGTCAGTCTGTACATACCTTTACGTGGGTGTCAGGTCTATGTGCTGTGGGGGGGGGTAGTTCAGTTGTACACTCATACTCAGAATGTCAGGAATACATCAAGTAACACAGTAGCTACTGTACATTTGAGATATGTGCAGGCATTACCTTGTCGTGCTGAAACATGTGGTGGTACTGAAATTACCTCACCTTCATCTTTTTACAGGTCCATCAGGAGTTGTCTAAGGCCATGGTCATGCTTCTGCTAAGCTTGATACTGTTTTGTTATGGAACACATATATATATATATATATATATATATATATATATATATATATATATATATATATATATTCTATTAAGGGTAAGGGCCAGGATAATTCCCTGTGTACACATAATGTTGTATGTAACCAGAGTAGAATGTTTGTATGTTCTAGTCTGGAACAGTTACCTATGTTTACTAGAGTGAGTAATGACAGGAGTGTATTTGAACAAGCAGAAATACTTTTGCAGTTGTAGTTCAGAGTGAATAAGCCTCCTGATGTACATGAGGCAATTAATCCGACATGCCTTGTATATACCTTAGGCACTGAAACTTGTATTTGTATATGTTTGTTAAGATAGGTGTATTGAATTTTATGTGTTGCTTTATCAGGTATAATGTTATATTGCATACCTAAAAGGTACATTGCACTGGCCAAGTGTCACGTGATTTACCTGATGTGCTTGTTATAAAGGCCTTGAGTAAAATGTGTATTTTGTTGTGAGGAAGTCTGTTGTGCATGAAAGTGGAGATGAGAAGATGTGAGAGTGGTAATACAGTTGTGGATCATCATTATTATAACTCTTTGTAGATTTTCCATACATAATAGAGCAGGTAGTAATGTACTGGTTTTGTCTTGATTTACACAGGTGACTGGGGGGTTGGGGTCTCTCCCACAGACAACCTCATGTCATTGTCTCTTTGGACTCTGATGATGATGGTGGCCACAGTGAGGCACAGGTGGAGTTGTTGGGGGATGAATCTGTCCCAGAGGTTGACATCCCTCTTTGGCCTCCATTATCACTGCACACAGTCAGTATGCCCACATATACCCAGTCCCCTCAGGCCTGAAATATGGGACAGTCAGAGGATGGAGACTTTGAACAGGCCAGTGTGGCAACTATGACTTCAGTGAGTATAGACACTGGCCATAGTCAGAGAGCTGGTGAGGTCCCATACAGACTGATTGACAGATGTGCTCATAGGAGGACTCCTGTCTGTTCACCACCTGTTACAGGTGTCACATCATGCATCACTCGGCACATGTTTTGGGCCATCATGGAGGCACAGACATGTTAAGAAATGGAACACCAGATGTATGCTTAGGGTTATGGATGCAGCACAGTCTGACATCCATGACTACCTCCACCGCATTGGGAACACCCTGGATCAGTTCACTGATGCAGTGGACAGACAGTGGGCTGAGAAAGTGTCTGTTTTGGACTGCACATTGTCTGTGCTGGAACTTGTGGTTGGAATTGGGTGGTGGACCCGTGGACGTAGGTCAGCAACACCATCTGCTGATAGTCCATGTGGCCATGCACAGTTACAGTCCCATAGTAACAGTACATCCAGCATTACAGAAGGGAGTGTGCTGTCCACACCATGACATGGAAGGCCATGGGCACATAGTCCTGGGTGGTCCCATGGGGGACATGGTCCCAGCAAACAGCAATCACTGTCAGGTACTAGCACCCCGTCTGCCCTTGGGCATGGTGGTGCCAGTGCAACTCTTGGCAGAGCTAGTTCCAGTGTTCAAAGCCGGAGATGGTGAACTGTCAACTCTACCATGTATGGTCCACAGCTGTGTAGGGCTAGCACTGAGCTTGACTGTGTACATGAACACACTCACACACCACTGTCACATTCAGGTCACCTACAGACACACACACACAGCACCTCTCCATGGTCCATCTAACCTTCACCCCTTCCTGATTCACACACATGTTGTGAAACTTTTGGGCCAGCCTAGGCCTCCAGTACCCTGACACATCACCCTGTGAAAGTGATGATACCTGTGCCACATCCCTGCTATTCTTCCCATCGATACAGGGAAATGAAGCTAAGTGTCTGATGCACAGGGTGACTATATTACTTGACATGTACTTGTGTAATGCAGTATTGTTTTGTCATGCAACTTGTAGTTGTCACCGATATACACTGTATGCTGGCATTTGTCATGAGTACGCAACATACTTTTGTGGACTTTATGTTGTATGATGTTGTACTGGCGGTATTGTTACACAATGACAGGCATGTCATGGACCTGTGTATGTTTCTGTTCCAGGAGTCTGAGGGAATAACCTATGGACACATGGTGGCAGTGAAGCGGCACAGCATGGCATGGCAGCACAGCAGAAATATGACTTCAGCAAGGTACAGCAGTATACATGCATGTCTCTATAGGTTCACATCTCTATGACAGTCTACCGAGGACAATGGTGGCAGTCAGCATACTCATGCATTCATAATTTGTGATAAGATCTGCTATAGGGCAAGGTATGACCTTGCTGGAGTGCATACACTGCCTATCTGTAGGGGGCATAGTAGATGGATGACTCACTGTAAGGACATTAACCTACTATGTGACGTTAGTAGTACATGCTTGTGGAAGACATTTGTCTAGCAGACATAAACACACCCTTAAAACAGACCCTGTCTGATGGTACACAAAGCACGTCAGTGCACCTCAGCACATGTTATCTGTTTGATTGGCATCTGCTTGAATCCCTCTTGGACTGAGGCAATATGTGCTGGTCCCATACCAAGGGGTATACAGGTGTCTGTGATTGTGAGGGCTGTATGGCCATTATATGTTCACATGCCTTATGGCTCCATAGCATGATGTATAGTGTTGTAACAGCCTCACACACAAACATGGCCACATGGCCACATTCAGGCTGGCACCACTTCCATTCACTGTATACAGGACATGCCAAGGCTCACACATACCAAAGTTGGCTGTATGTAGATTAGAACACATCTATATACTGGCACACATTACAAATCACAGTACCCAACGCATGCAACACAACTCATGTCTGCTAGTACTATCAGTTTACAACATATAATGCTTGTTGATATCAGCAAGCCTTGTTGTGGTCTGTAATTTGGGTGGGCCACATCACCCACTACAAATAAAATGATGCAAAACACTAACAATGTCTAAGTTACAAAGGTTATCATATGTATGTCATGTGAATACACAAACAGACCATTTTGGGCAGAGTGAGATTAGAACCCCTACCTATGTAGGCTTAGGCACTATAGATCACAGTACTTATCACATGTACCACAGCTTACACCCAGCACTGCACTGTCAGCTAGTAGTCTTAAGGTGGCTGACATCATCAGGCCTTCTAAAAGAGGGCAGTTTGGAAGCCAGAAGCAAGTTATGGGCCACAAAAGTGCATAACCATTACTGCTAGATAGCTCATGAGGGCATGCTCATTGTTTTGCAGGGGTATATACAGACACACACAGACACACGCGCACACACACACACACACACACACACACACACACACACACACACACACACACACACACACACACACACACACACACACACACACACACACACACACACACACACACACACACACACACACACACACACACACACATACACACACACACACACACACACACACACACACACACACACACACACACACACACACACTCCAACCAAGTGGGCTACAGTGAGATTAGAACCCCTACCTATCTAGGCTTATAAACTATAGATCACAGTATTTATTGCATGCACCATGGCTTATGTCTGGTACTACAGTGTCAGCTGGTAGTCTAAAGGTGGCTGACATAATCAGGTCTTGTAGAAGAGGGCAGTTTAGAAGCCAGCAGCAAGTTATGGGCCTAAAAAAGTGCCTAACCATTGCTGCAGGATAGCCCATGAGGCCATATCCATTGTTTTGCAGGGGTATACAGACACACAAAGTGGACTACAGTCAGATTAGAATCCCTACCTATCGATGCTTCTATACTATAGAGCACAGTACTTATCACATGCACCACAGGTTAAATCTGTTGTATATGTGATTGCAAGCACAGTACTTGTGCATTACACAAACTAGGCTTGTGTTGAACAGCATCTGTGGGCTGCCAAGTGATATTGGTTTTTACTGTTATCTGCGTCTAGTATCCTAGCAGTGAGATAACTTTTGTTATCCTAGCTATGTGTGTACAGTTACCAGTATGGCCATATGTGGCTGCTTGCAGTTAGATAGGTGACACTGTGGGAAGGGACAATGTGCCCTGTCCATATGTGTGTTGACACCATTATACATTACAAAACCTGCTCACCAGTGTCTGTCTACATGGTGACATCCAAAAGGCATAGGGATCTGTAGGTAAGTTGATTATGTACTGTTGTGCCCTTAGTTTGGATCCTTTGAGCAACATTATGGCTATGTGATAGTGCAGTTTACCCACCATTATTAGGGTATGTCAAACAATACAGACATCCACACACATATTTCTGTATATAACAGGGATGTATATATAAATGTAGCTGTGTGTATATATGATATATGTTCTGTAGATATATGTGGAGAGTCTATGTATCATTTTAATACGTGTAGCTATATATACCAGTATATATCTATTTGACACTACATAGAGATAGACATACTATGCATGTGAGTGACAGGTACTGACAGATGGATATGTATATGCCTGTATGTATAGACATTTAGACATAATAGGTCATTTCAATGAAGGGCCAACAGAATCGTGTTCATTTTTATTAAGTGTCTGGGCATGCCCAGTGGGACTGTCAGAACTTATAAAGGGACTCCAGGCCACACATACCTGTATTCCAGTTTGGGATTTTGTATGTTACAGACATTAACATCCACCCCTGTCTCTGCGGTACTGCACTTCACTCAAAATGTCGGCAGCATTCCCCAGCTGTCTGCTTTACAAAATATGTAACTGAGGTTGGTAATGTTACACCACCAACAGACTGACAGTCTGCATACCTCTCAACTGTCCTGATTTTCACAGAATGTCCAAAGTTTTGCCTCATATGATTGGTCTGCTCCTCACACAATTGTGGTCTTCTGGTGCTTTATTGAATGTTGACATCAATACATTCTACTAACTACAGACAAACAATTGTGTGTCAGACTTTATACACATCAGAAAATATGTACTACTGCAACACCTTTAATTCCAGCAACTGTCTAGGTTTATGTGACCAATATTTAAACTCTGTCCCTATGTTTGGGCCTTTGCCCCCACGATCTTTCTGGCTTTGTCCAGATTTCTTGCACTAAGAGGTTGGGAGGTATGACATTCTGTGAAAACACCCACATACTACTGCCTCACATGCAAAAGATGTGAGTAATTCCAAAGTAGAACCATCAACATCATTACCCATGCTAGCTTTCTTAGTCTACTGAGCCACACAGGTTGCTAGACAGAGAGGGGTCATTCATCACACATTCAACAGCATACATATGTACATTGTTATCTTGCGTGAAGAGAGACATACAATATGTGAGCACTATATATGTAACAGCCCTGAGATTGTCTGGTTCCCTGATATATGATAGCTAATTTTCTGTTAAAGCAGTTATATGGGTACACTGCTGTGTTGGGGTGGGGGAACAACAGCACATGATCAGCTTGGATAGACAGTAGTCCAAATATAATATGTGGCCACTATTCAACATTTCCCTTGCCTGATGTTGTGAATATTCCAACCATGAGGCCTAGTGAAAATTAAGGAACACATACTATTGGACTGGGTATCAGTTTTCCCATGTGGATGTCAACTCTGACCAAATAGCCCACTATATTTCCTTGCATAACAGCAGCAGATCCATACATACAATACCCTAAAGTAATCCTTACAATTACTGTGTAGGTTAGAGACTTACCTTGAGAATGCAGCAGTTAGCAGAGCTATAGTTCAGGGCTGACTCTGTGATGCAAACGGTACACAGCCAATACATGGATAGGTACAGGTTGTGTGGGTTGCCTGGCATTAGCTATTTAATATATGTATGTGAGTAGTGGTAATATGTCAGTCCCTAGGGCCCTAGGCTGTCAATGAATGTGCTATGTGTTGTCTCTTTGCCAGTGCCAGGGTGTACTGGGCACACTTACATCTGCCTACAGGGATATCATCTGGGGGCTCCTCCTCCGAGTCCTCATGGGAGCGTGGTGACCTAGGCACTGCGGGGGACTGTGTATCCCTTCCCTATGCTGATCCTGCTGCAGCTGCTTCCACAGGATCATACTGTGTAGCATGGCACATACTGTGAACATATGTGCACATGGGCAGGACAGTACTTCAGGGTTCCACCAGATATATCATATGCCAGAACTGTGACTTCAGCAGGCCAAACACATGCTCTATGATGTTCCAAGTGCCTCATTATGCCATTCTTCCATGAGTGTGTGTGTGCATTTCTGATGGATGTCATCATCCACAGTTCCAGTGCGTAGTCAGCATCCCCCACTAAATGGCCGTGTGGGATGTCCCCCCTAACAAACATCTGGTACAGTTGTGATGCATGCCCAATATGGGAGTTAAGGGCTGCCAGCACACACATGCATGATAATGCCCTAGGCATTGCACATGGCTTGGCAGTTGATGGAGTGGTACCCCTTGTGGTTGACATAGATTCTATCCTCCTCATTGGGTGGTGCCTTGATGTGTACATGAGTAAAATCTATGGCACCCAGTACCTCAGGGTAGTGTGCTACATGGTAGAAGTGTTGCATATCACTTGCTTCAGGGGTGAGGGGAAAATAAATATGCTGACTGGCATGTGGTAGCATGGCATCCAGGAACTGGTGGAGTACCCTGGAAGCAGATGCCTGTGAGAGCCTCATCACGCCCCCAGTTGGTCTTTGGAAAGTACCTGTAGCTAGTATCCTAAGGGCTACACACACCTTTGTTTCCACTGGGATGAGTTCCCCTTTGTTGGCTCTGGGTCTGAGTTGAGGCTGGCAGAGCTCAGTGAGTTGTTGTAGTAAGTCCCTGTCTACCTTGTAGTACTCTACAATCTCAATCTCATGTAGCCCCTGGAAGGTTACCCTGGGCTTGAAAACTCTTCTGCTTCTCAGTCTAGGCCTATTGTCAGCAGCATCAGCAGCACTGACTTCAGTATCTAGCATTTACAGATGTAGCAGACCTGCAGCAGCTCCTAACATTCTTTCAGTTAAAAATCCCAAGTCTGTACTCCAATGGTACAGAGTATGGGAGTAAAATCAGATTGTAGGGTGTATGCATACTTTATAGTGCTCTACTGTAGGTGCTGCCTGCATGATTGGCTACCTATGATGCATTGCACCTGCCTAATATATCACTGACATAATTTAATGACTCTAGTTGAAGTTAAGTAAGGATCAACACCAATTAATAAATTGTTGGCCTTTTTGATACTCTGAGCACCGAGGTGCACAGTGCAAATGCACGCCCTGTAAGTCAACACTGCTTAGCAGTCAGTGCACACCCTCCCAAACGTCCGCGCTCAGCATGGCGGCTCGTTTCCCAAACAGGCACAGCTAAGCTCCAATCAGCTTAGAAGTTATTAGACATGCCCTCTCCTGATGTTAGCTACGTCCTTTGTGGACACCAACATGGTTCTCTGCCTACACTGAGGGGATATGTGGACACAGTTACCCCATTATGCTATTCAGTAACCACCTCATTTGCATAGGGATTTGTGCTCACAACCTGGATACTACATGCTTTCAAGCTGTTCCACATTAGGAATAGCTCAAATGCACCATTGTAGATACTGCATGCAGGGTACTGTAATACATTTCTGTCTCATGATATTAATATTTGAATTTTTCCACATTTTTTTATAAGGCATGTTTGCATACTGTGATGCGTCATGCAAACATGCCAACATTATTAAAAATATATATATATTAATGTATTTACTGTAACTTTTGGAACACACAGAGGATAGTTTTGCGCAGATCTGTGCATGCTATGCCATTTCTGACTATCTACATTTTTACAATCCTTTTAGTCTGTCTACAGTCCTGTACATGGAATTTTTCTGTGTACACTATGGACACTGTCACGGGGTCTGCAGGGCTGCCTATCTGCTTGCTGGATCATTCTACCTGTCTCATTTGCATGAGATTCACCTGCTTATGAGGAGCTTTGCATGCCACAGAAGTTTCAATGTTGGCATGCTCGTGTGTGCTGCTCAGCAGTGCTTACAGAATCCATATCTGTTCATACCCATGTTAGCAGCGTGGCACGATGCCTACACAAAAAAAAAAACGTAGGCTTTATTAAATTCCCCCCGTATGTATTTTTGTATTGTGTATTTGTTTATCTGTATGGTAGATGAGTGTGTCTATAACTGGTAATGTCTGAGTAGTGATTGCATGTAGTTTTTATTTATTTTTTGTGATTGGTGAGTGGATTTTATTTGCTCTTACATGTGCACAATGCTGTTTGGTGAGTGTGTTTCTGTGATTTTTCAATACAGTGTGGTTTAGGTATGAGCATTAATGAGTTGATGTTTGATAGGTCATGTTAATTGAGCCATTAAAATGTTATTCTCTAAAATTAGTTTTAATATTATTAATTTTCTTGTATGTAATGCTGGGAACTTCATCCACAATCTTACTCAAGTCTCTTCTCTATTTTTATTTTCCTGTTGTTGGTAACACTATGCCTAATTTTAACCACGTCAATTGAAATAGGTACTGGGAAAGATCTTAGGAAAGAATTGGATTTTTTCACCTGTTTAGACTTATAACCATTTAGGAAAATTAGCTGAAATTTGAAACAAAACTCCTTGGTAGTCCATTTGGTGGTATTGTAGATACATTAGTGAGGGCACAACTGTTATAATACGATATTATAACAAAGTTCTTTATTCAAAAGGAAGGTTTCCCTGTAATTCAGAGTGGTCTATTTGGTCATGTGCTGCTCCTGTGAGAGCTTATATTTGGGTAAGACCACTAGGAATCTGTCATAGCGAACATATGAGCATGTTTTAGCTTTTAGGAATAAATGCTACAGTAATGCTTTAGCTAAACATTTAAGGGAGTGTGGATTTTTTTAGAAAATATTTTTTTGTCTTGGATTTTATTGAAAACAACCATTTGTTGTTGATATCAATATAATTCTTGAATGTAAAGAATTAAATGCAAGTTGCTTCTTTGGCAGCAGATAAATTGCTAGGATTAAATGATTATATTAAGTTAATGAGTTTATTAAAGGTAGAAAAGTTATAGTATTTGTGGTATGGTTTTCACTATGGTAACAATAGAACTGTTATAAATATCCCCCGAATTCACCAATTTTAGGTTCATAGGTTCATAGGTAAGTAGTAGGCTATCAGCCTAAAGGCATACGTAAGCCTAGCCAACAAGGTTCCCTGGCTTATGCCACCCAAAGTTATTTTCCTGTGCCACTGTTGAGCAGAGACACAGAAGTGATCCCCAGGGTGTATTTCCTATTTCCCATCCACTCATCAAGATTTTTCTTGAAGAGTGCTAATGAAGAACTTTGCTTGACATAAGTGGGTAGCCTGTTCCAAAGTATGGGAAGTCTCTGGGACAGGAATCTATCCCTCCAGCATGTCCTGTTTATTGTGGTGACAAGGTTTAGGTCCCTAGAGCGTGTAGCTCAGAGGGATTGGGATTTCTTTAGGTGTAGCATGTCCAACAGCTCTGGGTTTGACATAGCTTTATATGTTAGGCAGAGATCACCTCGGAGTAGGCGATATGCTACGGAGTAAAACTGGAGTTTTTTGAGGCTGTCAGTGTAGGGCATTTTTTGAGGCCAGTAATCCTCTTTGTGAGGCACTTCTGTGGCCTTTCCAGCTGCTGCAGATGTCTTGTGAGGTACATTCCAAAAGGGGCATTGTACTCTAATGAGTCTAATGAGTGTCGAGTAGAGGGGAACAATGACCTCTTTTTTCCTGGATGAGAACCCTTTTATGATGAGGTGTGCCACGTAGAAGGACTTCCTAACTACTGTGGCAATGTGACTATCAAAAGGAAAGACTACTGTCCATCTGGGCCCCAAGGTCTCTTATCACACATTTGGTGTTAAGTAGATTTCTGCCTATGTGGTAGTTCATGGGTACAGAGTTTTTACCAAAGTGGATGACACTGCACTTTTTGGCATTGAGCTTGAGGCCATGGCTCTGACACCAGGCATCTGTCTTAGCGAGGCCATTCTGTAGGATGTCCACATCATTTGGGGACTTGACTATGGCTCCTAGTTTGCAATCGTCTGCAAACTTCATTAGCCAGAGGCCTTCTGTGTTAGCCTGTACCTCAGAGAAGTAAATACCAAACAGGAGAGGTCCCAGGACTGAACCCTGTGGTACTCCACTTGTCACTGGTTTGAGGTCAGATTTGGAGTCTGCAACTTTTACAGTGTGGGTTCTGTCAGTGAGCCAGTTGACAACCCATTTTGTGATGTAGGGATTTATACCTAGTTTAGTGAGTTTAGCTATAATTTCAGAATAGGGGATGGTGTTGAAAGCCTTGGCGAGGTCAAGATAGGCTGTGTGAACCACCTTACCCTCATCTATGGCTTTGGTGACTGCCTGAAAGAAGTTGATCAGGTTCAGGAGGCATTTGCTTAGTCCTGCACAGAAGTGCCCATTTAGGAGCAGGATGGCAGCGCACCATGCATATCAATGTAGGCGCGCTGCCCAAGCTCTTAGGCTTACATGGAGCATGTATGAGTGCAGGGGGTGTGTCTGAGAGCAGAGCTGTCAGAATAAACATGCACCTGCAATGTAGAACAGCAAAAAGTGGGAAGAAATGAGTGAGATCACTCATACGTATCCGCAGATCCCCAACAACAGTTCCCTATGTGTACAACAGCAACAGTACAGAAAAAGTAAATGAAGAAGCCCTGTTATTTTTTTCAAAAATCCAATTACAGCTAACTGTAGGTGCACGGGTGTGCCCATCGCTTAGTTATGGTTAAAGCAGTGTAAAAGGCTGAAGAGGGTTACAAGGAAGATATATGCAAATGAATCAGCACATCAGTAGTGTAGTGGGCAGAGCATTTTCCTAACAAGCAGCCATTCTTGGTTCGAATCCCACTGCAGCACAGGCTCTTTTACATGGCAAAGCACGTTATAACCAATATTTGTGTTGCAAAACCCACTAAATAACACATATTTATGAACCAGAGTACTAGAGGAAATCTAAATGTGAATTATCAGTGTCATAATGAGTAAGGCACTAGTAAGCAGGTCTAAGCACAACTAAGAAGTAGTAAGCATATGTAAGAACTAGTAAGCGTATTTGAGTGTGTTTGCATGGGCTAAGCACTGCCTACACAGATTAAGCAATCTGGAAGCTTACTGAGTATAAGAAACTGTATCCAGAAGTTAGTAGTGCTTAGCTCTGCGCAAACACGTGCACACCCGCTTACAACTGCTTTAAAGTATCTTAATCACTCTGTATCCAACTGCCCGTGTTCTGCCCAGCAACAAAATAAACAGCCTTTGCAAGGCTCAAACCCAGGACTCTCTATACTACAGTCACAGTAGTTAACCACTAAGCCATCACAGCAGTACTAAAGACTGAGGTTTCAACAAACAAATCCTCACCATAGGAAAATCAAACTGAACATGTGAAATGAATCTATGCACAGTGTGATGTTGTATAACCTGCTACATAACATAAATATGTGAACTGGAGTACTGCAGTAAGGCCAGATGTGAGGCGTTATTGTAATAAAGTGTTGAATTCCTCAGGACCCCATACAGTGTACGTACACATGAATCACAGATACCAGACACAGATATAACATGTAACAAATAATAAATCAATGTCAAAAAGAAAATATAATGCTATTATTTATTTATTTATTTAAATTTGTTGACCGGGAGTGTCCGACTGGACGTAGGTCCATTTTCAGCGGAGGTCCGGGGAGAAAAGCTCCACAGTTAAAATAAACAGACAGTATATACATTGGATTACATAGTGAATAACAATATACATAGCAATTACTTACAACATATTTACAGATGAAGAACATAGTACATCAGTAGACAACTAGAATCTTTATCTGTGAAGTGCATACCAGACGTTAACAAATGTTACAAGAAGAAAAAGTTTGTGCTGTATAATAAGTACTGGCTTATGAGCATCTGAGCTTGCTATAATCAAGGTAGTTAGTGGAGTGGAAAGAAAGGTAGTGGTTGGATGGGGTGGATGATATTAGAGTGGGAGTTGCAAGGGCATAGCCAGCATGTTTTTAATTGCGCTTTTAGTAAAGTTTTGAAGTGGGAGCATTATGGTATGGAGGTAATTGTGGGTGGGAGTGAGTTCCATAATTTGGCTATGGCGCAAGAGAATAGTGCTTCACCATCAGAGTTATTGGCTTTAGTGATCTGCAAGTGATTTTTGCTGCTGGATCGTAGTGGTCTGGTGGTGCGATAGGGTTGGAGTAGATTCTGGAGGGATGGAACATTTAGTGGATGGTTTACTAGTTTGTGGGCGAGTGAGAGTTGATACCACTGAAGGAGGTGAGGGAGTTCAAGCCAGCCCAATTCAGCAAGTGAGAGACAGTGGTGACTATGGTAGGATACCCCTGTGGTGAATTTGGCGATTTTGTTGTAGCAGGTCTCTAGCTTGTTTAGATCACATTGCCTTAGGTTGGTATATATTGGAGAGGCATAAAGTAGGGTGGAGATAAGGTGGGAATTTGCTATTGAAATCTTTGCTGCTTTGGTGAGAAATTGCTTATTTCTGTATAACACTCCTATTTTTTTGTGGAATTTTTTTATAGTCATGGATATGTGAATGTCAAATTTTAGTTTATTGTCTATTTCCACTCCTAGCAATTTGGTCTGTTCAGTTGGGTATATAGTGGTGTTGTCTTTTGCCGTGATGTTAAAGTGAGAGTTGTTTTGAGTATGTTTGGTGGGTTGGAAGATGAGTAGTTTAGTTTTGTTTGGGTTGAGTATTAATCGGGCATTGGATAACCATGTTTCAACAGAGGAAAAGGCTTCCTGTGTGACTTTTTGCAGTTTTGGTAGGGACTGGGCTGAGCAGATGATGGTCGAGTCATCTGCGTATTGTATGAGTGTGCCATGTTTGGTGGCAGAGGCTAGATTATTGGTGTAAACAGAGAAGAGTAGGGGTCCAAGGATGGATCCTTGGGGAACCCCTATGGAGACAGGTAGTTGGGGAGATATGTCATTCTGCCATACAACGGATTGTTGGTGGTCAGACAGGTAACTCTGAAACCAGTTGGTGACCGATTGTGAGAAGGATAGGTTATTGAGGACAGAGATAAGTTGTTTGTGTGGGACCATGTCAAATGCTTTAGATAGGTCAAGAAAAGTAGCAGAGGAGAGATAGCCATTGTTTTTATGCTGAAGGATAGTGTTAGTAAAGGAGAGTAAGGCAGTGGTGGTGCTATGGTTTGGTCGGAAACCATGCTGAGTACTGGAAAGGAAGTTGTTAGTAAGGAGGTAGTCTGAGACCTGAGAGTGTATGCATCTCTCTAGTATGTTGGAGAGTGGAGAGAGAATAGCTATGGGGCGGTAATTGGTTAGTTCTGTGGAGGGTCCACCTTTGTGGAGGGGAATTATATGTGATACTTTCCACAGTGTGGGAACGTAACTTTCTGACAGAGATCGGTTAATCAAGATGGATACTGGGTAGGCCAGAGCATCAGCTGCGATTTGTAGGTATTCACTTGGGAGGCTGTCTGCTGCTAATTTGGTAATTAGATGCTAATGCTAATTAGATTTTAAGCAATGCTAAGCATTGCAACAGGTCAGCTTACATTGTGTAATCAATGTGTAGGCCAGCTAACTCAATCTGCCCGGTGGTATGCCCCTTTAAGCAATGCCAACATTAGGTAAGCAACTGTGCCCATAGCTTAGCCTTTTCAAACTCGTCCAATCACGGGAAAGTGTGGGAAATCGGGTGTATTTAAACCCCACAGGAGCCAATAATTCCCATAACTGGTTGCAGCTCCCTACTGTAGGCAGAATGGCTGGAGTTGGGGAAGGCAGTCGATTTAGAGCGCAGTGCTGGGGCAACCAGGAGTCCAGATTCATGGTATGGCTCCTGGTAAAACACCATGAGGAGAGACTACTGCAGGGCCAGTACCAGGGCTCACAGTATAAAGCGGAGGCCTGGGACAGTCTCGCCCATGATCTCACCAGTGCCACTGGTATCCCCTGGGCTGGTGAGCAGGTCAGGCATCACCATGCTGACCTGAAGCAGTAGAGGGGTGATTTCTTGGACCAGTGCATCCAAGAATCCAGGCAGATGGCTGATGCCCCAGCACTGAGTAAGTACTCATTCTACTAAGTAGATAATGCTTGCCTAGCTTATGTATACTATGGATAGGCAATGGCTAAATATCAGTGTATTTCTCCGACAGCTGCAGATGAGTGGACTGCAAACCAGCAAGCCCATACTGCTGGGCTGCAAAGGCTGCGTCGTGAGGCAGGTTAGTAATATTCTTGCATGTACTGTCATAACAAATAAATATAACAGTACTAGAAGACATTGTACCAGTATAAAAATGTATTGTGTAGGGGATGTACTGAATAAACCAGACAATATTGCAGGAAGACTGTCATATAGTTTACGTGGAAAAAAGGTGTAATATCTAGTGATAAAAAGTATAACCCCTGGAGTGCTTGTGTAAATTCTGCTTTCATATGTTGTTGTAGTTTTGCATTCTATAAATAGTACTGTTGTATTAAGCAGTCTTACCCACACTGTTGAATGCAGTTAAAATGTGTAGGAAGTTCAGTATAACAATGTTAGAAGTCCCAAGAGGTCAGTCATATAGAACAACTGAGGGAGACTTAGACAAAAAACATTGGAATGCTTTATACCAATTCCTTGATAGCACAGTATGCAGTGATGTTAGTTGTAATAGTTTTACCACACACAGCAGGGGTTTGAATCCTGGGACTGGTAGTAAGTTGTATGCATAATCATACCCCACAACTGTACAGAGTTTGCGAGAATGTTCAGATAGAAAGCTGTATGCATAATTAGACCCAACAACTGTACAGACTTTGCTAGAATGTTCAGATAGTACGATGTAAGCATAATCATAACCATCAACTCTACAGACTGTGGCAGAATGTTCAGGTAGTAAGCTGTATGCATAGTCATACCCCTCGACTGGTCTGATCTGTCCAGCATGTCCAGATAACGGGCTCAAATCTGCTGCCCAGTAACCTGTTCCCCTGACAAATAAGTGTGATGATCCAAAAAATGTAAGCAGCTTGTACTGACATATAATGGATAGTCAGACATGAACATAAAAAGAGAATGTATATGGAAACAAACCTGTCATTGTAGCATCTCACCCAAAGTGTATGACAGCTATTCCAAAATATGTCACGTTAACACCTGCATCCTGTCAAGCCTTGACCTGAGTGTGTGAAATAACGGACTGTTAGGTACGTGTATAACATCAACTTGGAATCTGGGAGTATGTGTAGTATTTGTCAGGTAGTGTTAACAAAGATTTCTCCACAGCTATAACAGGTAAGAGGTGTAGACTGTAGGTACAACACAATTCACTCATATACTTGTCTACAAGCATGGCATCTGGGAGTATGTGTGGAATTTGTCAGGTAGTGTCAACAATGATTTTCCCAACAACTATAACAGGTAAGAGGTGTAGACTATACATAAGACACACGTATGTACTAATCTACAAACATACCATTGTACAAAGTAAGGCCA
>NC_056731.1:1966572020-1966579520 GCF_019279795.1 Protopterus annectens
ACCCTCTGCAGTCCACAGACAGATGCTCCTTGGGTAACACATGAAACCAAAGGCACAACACACTGCCCAGTCTGCAGATGACCCTGCAGATGGGGATTCCTCATAAGCATAGAACTGACATGGCAGGTATTGAGACATGTTGGACAGCCATATCCACACACACACACTGTTAAATCAACATTATCCCAAATGCAGTATAGCAACACTTACAGTTTGTAGTCAGGTCAGGCACATCCCCTCCTGTGTATTGTCCTGTTTCCACAGTATATGTTGTTAGAGGTAAATCCCCAATCCATCTGAGATGCTGTTTGCCAACCAACAAATCTAGTTCCTGCTCACAGCGAATGTAAAGGGTCAACACCAGCATGATGCTCCTAGATATTGGAGTGTTTTTCCATGCAATTGGCTATGGGAATGTTACCACAGCTGTTCCACATACAATCAGCTAGGGGAGGGCAATTCATGCAGAAGTCATCAGCTGATCATGAGCATCACTTAAAATACACATGCTGCTGGCTAAGCAATGCAGGTGTAGGTCTCCACATCCACCAGAGAGGGAATGGGAGAGGCAGACAGAGGCAAAGACAAGTCAGGGAGGGGTAGGAGAGTAAAACCTAAGCATGTTTGTGTCACACATCTACCAGCACAGGGTATCAAACCCTTGACGACTATGTAGTGCTATTTCAGTTCTATGCAGTTATTGGATGCACCACAGGGCTTACCTGTTGTGGAGCTCTCAGAACATATATGTGATGGTGAGTGACATCTGCAACAGGGATAAGGTAGCTATATGGTAGGTGATGTACACATGCCTGTCCGCATGAACAGGTGCCACCGTCAACACAGCCACACTCTCACAGGGATGCACATGCGTTGACACACTTGACAGGGCCAGGATTAAAACTCATCAGTAGTGGGATTTCCACAACACATCACTGTGCAGGTATCACATGCACCACATGGGTCATATGGTGGTTGTATGGGCAAAGGGTATGGGGAGGTGTCTGACATCAGACAGCATGCTTAAGTATGCCAATGGGGGTTGTAGTGAGTGTAGATGTGAACATACGCACCATACAACACACACACACAAACACACGGAATGCCAGTATTGACATGCATGGATGCATGTCTGCACAGGTGTGTGGTGATCGACTGTCTGGCTATACAAGGCTAGGCAATGGGTATACCTTGGCATCAGGTCACATGACAATGGTCTGCATTTGGACTCAGAGCTGTGGTTTCTGCAATTGCCCACACAGGTGGGTATTGTAGCCCCCATCCAGTTGCCTGGGTGACTATTGTGTGTGGCCAATGCTGTGGATCACTTGCCATGTATGTGTTTCTTAGTCCATGATATGGACGATGTTTGGGATGTGCACACCTTCCACATGCATGTACAGTGACATGTGGAACTGTACCTGGGGTGTGTGGCCCATGTTGTGAACACAGATTATCATCAGATGTGACAGTCTTGTTCACCTATGGCGGGAACTGGTAATTGGTAGAAGGTTTACCCTGCACCTACATTGATAGCATGCTAACAGCATTCCCTGGTGTCAGTGACATCTGTCCATACAGGGCATGTTGTCAGCATGGTATGTCCTTTGTGGGTCACATGTGATGACACCACAGGTGTTGCAGGTGTCCATTGGGGAAAATGGAGAAGATGCACTGTCTGCATGTACGTGCATATTGGACAGAGTGCCATGCCCTCTGTAGCCCACTGCTATCACTCCATAGTTACTATCAGTGGCCAATATGCAGTGTACTACCCATGTATTGGATGTTGCCTAGGCATGTGTGTGTGTATAAGACATGGTTTGAGACAGTGCTCTGGGTAATATTGTGGTTGCTAACTGATTGCCTGGCCTTGATGTCATATGTATGGGTATGGCTTTGCACCCCAGTCTCCCAGATATTTCACATCTTTTATCCCTATACAGTGGACATTGTGATATAGAGTAGGGCCACCATCTAGGAATTATGCAAAAGCCGCTCCACATTTATCACAGGTGTCACACACTCACAACCACCTCCACACAGGATAAATTTTAAAAACACACACACACCCCTGTCATGTCTGGGAGTAGAACCCCTACCCAACTAGTTTATTACACTACAGCACTATGCAGTTATAATACACACCATGGAGATTACTGGGGTACCCCTTACCCAAAGGTGTATATCACATTGGATGACAGGATTGCCAAAGTAGGACATTCAAATTATAGTGAGTGTGACTAGCCTAAAATGCATTTCTCCCTACACAGACAGTGTCACACACACAAAACATCCACAACCGACATGTGTGGGTATAGTACCCCTAACAGAGGTCTATATCACACTACAGCAGGGAGCTGTTATAGGATGCACCACAGAGATTACTGGAGAACTCCTTCCCCAAAGGTGTATTTCACAATGAATGGCATCAGCAGGATTGCCAAAGTAGGACATTTGAATTGTAGTGATTGTGACTAGCCTATAATGCATTGCTACATACACAGACATTGAAACACACACAAAATGTCCAAGACTGCCATGGGTGGGGATGGAACCCTACCACAGTTCTAAATCACACTGCAGCAGTACACAGTTATGGCACGTGCTATGGAGATTACTGGGCTACAATCTACCCAGAGGTGTATTTCTAGGTGGGTGACATCAGCAGCCTTGCCACACTTGAGCATATGAATTGTAGGGAGTGTGAGTACCCTAAAAATCATTGCTCTCTACACAGACAGACACACACTTGTCATGTCTGGGATTAGAATACTTACCTAACTACTTTATCACACTACAGCAGTATGCAGTTACAGGACACGCTATGGAGATTACTGGGCTACAATCTACCCAGAGGTGTATTTCTAAGTGGGTGACATCAGCAGCCTTGCCACACTTGAGCATATGAATTGTAGGGAGTGTGAGTACCCTAAAAATCATTGCTCTCTACACAGACAGACACACACTTGTCATGTCTGGGATTAGAATACTTACCTAACTACTTTATCACACTACAGCAGTATGCAGTTACAGGACATGCTATGGAGATTACTGGACTACAATCTTCCCAGAGGTGTATTTCTAGGTTGGTGAGATGAGTGGCCTTGCCAAAGTTGAGTATATGAATTGTAGGCAGTGTGAGTACCCTAAAAAGCATTGTTTTCTACACAGAGTCAGACAGACAAACACACACTTGCCATGTCTGAGATTAGAACACCTACCTAACTACTTTATCACATGACAGCAATATGGAGTTACAGGACACGCTATGGGGATTACTGGACTGCAACCTTCCCAGAGGTGTATTTCTAGGTGGATGACATCAGCAGCCTTGCCAAAGTTAAGTATATGAATTGTAGGGAGTGTAAGTACCCTAAAAAGCATTGCTCTCTACACAGACAGACACACACTTGCCATGTCTGGGATTAGAACATCTACCTAACTACTTTATCACAATACAGAAGTACGCAATTACAGGACATGCTATGGAGATTACTGGGCTACAACTTTCCCAGAGGTGTATTTCTAGGTGGGTGACAACAGCAGCCTTGCCAAAGCTGAGCATTTGAATTGTTGGTAGTGTGGCTACCCTAAATAGCATTGCTCTCTACACAATCAGACACACACACACAAACAACAAGGCTGGGATTAGAACTCCTACCTAACTAGTTTACCGCACTACAGCAGTACGTAGTTATGAGATATGCCACAGAGATTACCGGGCTGCAGCTCTCCCAAAGGTGTATTTCACATTGGATGACCTCAGCAGGCTTGTAATAATAGGGCTATGGAGAGGGCAGTGTGTGTGCATGGGCCATAACCCATTCATCTAGGTGGTGACACAGCACATGCGGGCATACACAGGGTCATATTTCACAGGTACATGTATACAGCTGCTAGATGACTACTTCCTTGTACAGTCATTTTGCACAGCTGTCACGTGCACCACATAGTCTGTCATACTGACAGTTACTGGTGGGTGAATGACATCTGCACCTGATGTGTTTGGGGCCCTTTGGCTGTGTGCTGGGTGGGACAGGCCTGGATGGCTCCTTGTCACAGTCACCCTCATCCACACATCTATGTCCGTCTACCTTTGGCTTATTATAGTGTGTTGTCCTTACATATATGTCTGTATTCCTATCCACTGTGTGTGCAAGGCATGAGTGGTGCATACTGACGAGTGTCTGCACTAACAACTGCCATGTATATCTGGTCCACTGGTGTTTGCAGACATGGCCTTTATGTGTTTAAGTGTGTGAGCATGCCCAGTATGGCTGTCTGTATTGCATGTGTGGATCGAGTCCAGGTAGTTTGTACTGCAGTGCTGACCCTTGTGTTGTACACCGACAGGTAGCATGCTGTCTCTGCAGGGTATCCATCGATCATTTTGCATTGACTGTTACTACATTTCTGCATAGCAGGGGGGGGAGCATACCTGACTGTTTCTACATTTCTACACAGGATTGGGGTACACACCTGACTATTACTATATTTCTACATAGGATGGGGGGCACACCTGACTATTTCTACATTTCTACACAGGATTGGGGGAGCACACCTTACTGCTGCTACATTTCTGCATAGCAGGGGGGAGCATACCTGACTGTTTCTACATTTCTACGCAGGATTGGGGCACACCTGACTGTTACTATATTTCTATATAGGATGGGGGGGTACACCTGACACTTGTACACATTTGCTAGGACTGTACTGGTATGTCAAGTACTCCATTTCAGTCTGTAGTCTTACCTATCATGCTGGCTAGAGGCATACCACTGTACTAGAGATCTTAGCTTTTAATTACCTACATATTAGTTTCTGACATCCACCCTTCAGAATTGACATACCACTGCTTGACCTGCTGTAGTATGTCTGTGTAGGCCTGGGGGAGGTTACCCATATGCCTCATTCAGAGGCCATAGCACAGCCTTTGTTTGTGTTTGTCTACATCTGTCCTGCTGTCTGTGACTGTTGTTGGTTATGTGACCCCCCCCCCTGACTGGCATGTGTGAGTCACTTACCTTGTGGGTGTCCCAGTATTGAGGGTGGTGGTGCAGGGCTGCCTATGTTGGATGCACATAGTACACTCCCTACACATAGAATTTATAAACTCAAATGCTATGGAACAACTTGTTACCACTCCCACAAGAGGGGAAAACATACTGGACCTGATCATCACCAACATGGGGACACTATGCTCCAGACCAGAAGTGTATCCCTCACTGATAAGATCAGACCATAAACTAATCTCACTGGATATTCACATCCCGACCCCACCCCCTGCCCAGAAAACCACAGTGAAAAACTTCTCTAAAGCAAATTTCACACGCCTCAAAACCAAGGCGAAATCCTTCAAAGCCCCCGGGCCTGTGGAAAATACGGCCCAGACCGCAGAATCCTTTATAAACGCATTCTATGAACACCTTCAGGAATGCATGGATCATGCAATCCCAAATAAAACCAAGACCCAATCCTCCAAAGGCAGACATCCTGTCTGGTGGACCCCAGCCATAAACAAACTATACAATAGAAGGAGGAAGCTACTACATGATAGAGCAAAATCCCAAAAAGGGAAGGCATCTCTGATCAGTATTAGCAAAAAACTACGGGCACTCATAAAATCGTCTAAGGCCAGCTTTGAGAGAAAAATTGCACAGGACACTAAGGATAATCACAAGGCTTTCTTTAGTTATGTTAGGAACCTGGGTGGAAATTCCCAGATATGCTCAGAATTAGTCCAAAATGACAAAAAATACACCGAGCCCACAGACATTGCCAACATCCTAGCTGACAGGTTCAGTGCAAACTTCTCCCCCCTCTCCCCACCAAAAGGGCAAATATCTATCCCAACAGAGTGCTGCCCCCCTGACTTCTCAGATGCTCAGGTAAGAGCCGCCCTTTCCAAAGCAAAAAACACAGCATCAATGGGACCAGATGGTGTCCCGGGCTGCGTCCTACATGAACTCCAAGAAGAGCTAAACCCAAACATAAAACTACTGTTCAATCTTAGCCTTACTACAAGATATGTACCCAAAGAGTGGCGTACAGCAACAGTGGTCCCTCTCCACAAAGGTGGTGCCTCAATGGATCCTGGAAACTATCGCCCCATAAGCCTGACTAGCTTGGTCTGCAAAGCTATGGAAAGGATCATCATGGACCTCATAAATAAAGATATTGGGGACCTACAGACACTGGATCCTACCCAGTTTGGCTTTGTTAAGGGCAGATCCTGCCTCTTAAACCTGGTCAATTTCTTTGAAACAGTCACCAAGGCCATTGACAAGGGGAAGGTGGTCCACACAGCCTACCTGGACCTCGCAAAAGCCTTCGATACAATACCCCACTCGGGCATTATAGATAAGCTCACCAGCTTAAATATAAACCCCTATGTCACTAGATGGGTTGCCAACTGGCTCAAGGACAGAACCCACATGGTTAGAATTGCTGGAGCCATGTCAGACTCCAAACCAGTTACAAGTGGCATCCCACAAGGCTCAGTCCTGGGACCTCTCTTGTTCGGTATATATTTCTCGGCGGTACAGGCCAACACGGAAGGACTGTGGCTGACCAAGTTCGCAGATGACTGCAACTGGGCGCCATAATCAACTCTCCAGCCGACACAAGCATCTTCCAAAAGGGCCTCATAGAAACAGACAACTGGTGCCAGAGCCATGGCTTCAAGCTAAATGCCAAAAAGTGTATAGTCATCCCCTTTGGCAAAAACAAAGTGCCCACAAATTACCACATAGGTGGTAATCCATTAAGTACAGAAGAAGTCATTAGGGACCTGGGGACCCAAGTTGATAGCAATCTCTCATTTGACAACCACATGGCCAAAGTGGTTAGAAAAACATTTTATATAGCCCACCTAATCATGAAGGGATTCACATCTAGATCAGGGGAGGTCATCGCACCTCTTTACTCATCCCTCATCAGGCCCATAATTGAATACAATGCCCCTTTTGGGATGTACCTTACCAGACACCTGCAGCAACTGGAAAGACCCCAAAAGTACCTCACCAAGAGGATCAAAGGGCTCAAACAGATGCCATATGCTGCCCGGTTAAAGAAACTCCAGCTCTACTCAGTGGCATACCGCCTGCTCAGAGGTGATCTGTGCCTGACGTATAAAGCCATGTCCAACCCAGAATTAATGGACATGCTGCACCTCAGAAAATCCAAATCCCATCGAGCTATGCGCTCAAGAGACTTGAACCTCAGCACTGAAATAAATAGGACATGCTGGAGGGACAGATTCATAACCCAGAGGCTCCCTTCACTCTGGAATAAAATCCCAGTCCAGGTTAGGCAGAGTCCCACATTGACTCTCTTCAAGAGGAATCTTGATGAGTGGATGGGAGATCGTAGGTTTACCCCGGCTATCACTTCTGTGTCACTGTTAGACAGAGGCACAGTATACTAACCTCAAAAAAGGCATAGCAAAATTAATTTAAAATGGGTGGCGAAAGCCAAACACACTCTGGCTAGGCTTAT
>NC_056731.1:1966587020-1966707020 GCF_019279795.1 Protopterus annectens
TGTTTCACTTGGGGCAGCTACCACTTTGCTGCCTTTGCTATGGCTTTGAGTAAATAATAATAAGAAATTTATGGTGAATGAGTGCTCTGGCCTAAAGTACCAAATTCCATGAAGATCATTTATTTTTCCAATACTTCAAGTAGAGGATTCTGCAATATTTTCCCCAGACAGATGTAAAAATCAGTTATTGCTGACAATGAATAGTATTAATGGATGAACACTTTCAATATGAAATAATGAAACAACATCAAGGAAAAATGTAATGAAGAAAGTACTACATACAACTCATCTGCAAAGAAACCGACATGACACTGCTTTGAGCAGGAGGACTTTTACACGGTATGTGAACAAGGTTACAAAAGGCATGTGCTAATGAGTGACAGTAGGATGCAAAAGGGACTTCCAAAAAGGTAAACAAAGATAGAGAAATATCTATACTATTAAGCACCATGTAAAGCAGAAACTGGAGAAGTAATGAGAATTTAACACAAAGACAAGTGAATGCTGTGCACATGAGCATTGTGCAGCTGTCCCTGGGACGGAAAGTGCTGTGAAATGCAGAAACTATTTGCACTCACCTTAATGCTGCAGCGAATATACTGGCTGCAGGGCAGTTGCGACTGGCAACTACCACCTAGTTCAGTTAAGCCAATCAAATTTTTCCAAGCTGCAAGCACATTCTAATGAAGGATAACTTTGGGAACTTTTGCACAGGTGCAAACACTAAAATTATTAGTTGGACAAAAAGAAGTGTGTGTCCTGCAGACAGAGTGTATTATCAGAGATTCAGCATTACTGAGTATGTAAAACTTTAGTACTGATTTCAGATTGTCTGGCTGCAGGACATTTAAGACAGACTCCATAGTGGAACACACTTCTTAGATAAAAGGAACTATGGTTATGTACTTCTGATAACAGTGGACCCAGAGGAAGTCCTAGCTCTTCAAATCTGATGTATTATAATGCTTTTCAAATGAATGTATAGTAGAACATGCAGCTATTGCATAAATGTCATCCAGACAGGCATTTTAGAGGCAACACCTGCCCACGGGACGTGACCTTTAGGCATCTACTAGTTTTACTGTATATATTGTACAGTAAGAAAACAACATTTATGCATGATCAGCGTATTTTCCTTCTCATTCTTTCAGAAGGAAGTTAAACCAATAACTAGTAATCAATTTTTGAATAGAAGATATTCTCAAACTGTAGTACCTTAGCTATCAATTAATATACATAGAATACAGAACTCTCTATTTTTGACTTGAAAAGCTGATGAGAAAACAGGCAGACTAATAGACTGGTTCAAACTAGATTCAAAAGCAACTTTAGTAAGAAAGAGGCATTACTATATATGGAAATTGGTTTACAATCATAATTTTGAGTGAAGGTTTGACGACCATGGGATGTTGAAATACGGTTGGCTGAATGCCATGTTTCCGAACCTCTATTTGTGTGAGTCCCGGTTCAGCAAATGCACAGTGCATTTGCACATATGAGGTCGATCTTATAACTAGAGCTCGCAGTATAGTGGGGATTGGGAAATTGACCCTTTTCCCCACTGTAGCACAATCTTGGAGTTGGAATATATAATTTCCAGGAGGTATGGGGGTGAAGGGGAGCTTGTCCCCTGCAATAATTGTCACGTGACGTGATGTGTAGTGTCAAACTACAGTCTTTGGAAGTCGAGAAAGGTCGAATTCACAACAGGAAGTGTGTTTGCAACATTCTGACCTTCTCAGCATTCCGAGTCAAACTTCTTAGTCGATATTTAAGGTAGGAATTTATTTTGACTGTCAAATATATAATAGTAAACCATAGAAACCATATCTTTATTGAATTTAAGGTAATATGAAATCACATAAAAGGTTTGTATTTCTGAAATAGCAAGGCTGACATGAATGCCAAAAATAATATTTAGTAAGACAGAATTCTCAATTCTTCTGAGTTTTCTACTTCAGAATCGGAAAGCATAAACTTCTATAAAATAAATTTTAATATCTTCTGGCAGTTCTACGTGTCTGATAATAACACGAAGAAGGGATCAAACTCTGGCAAATGCTTCCCATGCATTCAAAGAAGCAAGGAAAGTTTTTTGCTCCCTATTTGAATATTAGAAATATGAGAAAAATGAACTATAATGGAGGAATGGTAAGGCCAGAAATTCCCATGAGTAATAAATGAAGGCTAGGAAAAGGACTGGGTCTTTTGCCGTTGCTCAAATGTGCATCTGTCCCATTTGTTAGCATAAAATTTCTCTGTGGGTAATTTTCCAGATGTTTTAAAAAGTGAAGCTGTTCATTTTGACAGTAAAGGATTTCTAACCAAAGTTGATGCTGGAGAAACCAGGGAAACAATCTTTGTATTGAGTTTGCTGCCTCATTCCTGAGGTATGAGACAGCACATGTTTGGATGGTGTTAGCAGATAGGGAGGTGTGGTTGACTTATCCATGTGGTAAAATTTCTATTGTCAGTTAAATGCTGTTGAAACTATTCCAAAACTCTCATATGTATGGCCCAAATAGTGTATTAACATCAATTACATGGGATGTAGTTGAAGTAATTGCTACAAGGAAAGTAGTCAAAATGACTATCAGAAATCATGCTTGTCTGGGTGAAAAAGAAGCAATTAGACTGAGAGAGGTGCCTACATCTTAATTTGACTATCAGCTTGAAATGAAAGGATAAGCAGAAAAACATAAAGGCAATCTCAAGAGCTTGGAGATGCAAGGCATCCCTCATCAGACAATCTTTGACTAGAATCAGGGAAATATTGTTTTCATTTCATGTTGGTTCTAGGACAAGCATAGACAGTAAATCAGACTTGATTTACTAATGAAACTGATAGCAAACTATTTGGCTGGTCCAGGGTTAGGAACCTGCTACATAACAAATTCACCAGGTACTTCATCTCTTTATTTTATTACTTTTTAATGCTATATATTTGTTTACTAGGTAAACTCACTGCAAACAAGTGTCCCCTTCCAGCGTGACCAGGGAACACAGTCTGGTGAAGTGGCTTGCTTAGTGTCATACAATTTGCATGTAGAAATTGAGGGAAATTCGTACATGAATACAGAATGAAGCTTGTTAACAGATTTTAGCTTTAACCCCTTTGAGCTAAGATGCCAGAGAGGATATGATTCTCTCTCATGGAGACATTGCAGCAATGGTCAATTCTCCTAACTTACCTCGAAAGGAGCAGTACACTAAATTGACAGCCTCCCCACAAAAGAGATAAGCACGAGTTCCTCCATGCTTGTTGATCCAGAACGCTATGATTGTATTGGTAGATCTGATAGTGATGCACATTTACAATAACTAATGTTCTAGACATTAAGACAACCCTCATGTTTACAACTTTGGTTCCTCATAAGACCATAGACCTTGTGTTGAATGAGCTTCATAGGTAGTTACTAGGCATGCACTCCAGGAGCCCATTCGTAATCCTCACTCAAGCACTGTCTGGTTAAGTGACTTGCTCAAGATCACACAGCAAGCAAGTGAAGACTGACAGAATCAAACCTTGTACCACAGCAAATAATTTATTAATAGTTCACAGCCTTATTCTTATTCACCAACTGCCAGTCAGTTGAACATCATTAGGAGAGCTACTGCAGAAATGTGGTCAGGTTTTCTTAAGGCTAACAGATCTGAGACAATGACAAAAGGAACTAGAAGAATCAGATAATTCAGATATTAAATTATCTTTTTTCAGATATAAGGAAATCTCTTCTAAAATGGGATTTTCAAACTAGCTCAGGAATGTTTAAACTTGTGTTTTACAAAATCACAACTTTTTACTATTACTACAGTTATCCATGGGGCCTAGAAGAGATGCATGTTTGAGTCCTGAGCACAAATTCTGCTTTGCCAGATGCATACACTCAAGAGCCATCTCTTTATTCACAATAAGACTTTTTGATTACTATGAGGTTTAAGGTAGTAGCCGTTACTGTTATGTACTTCATGAAGCCTCTGGGTACCAATGACAGCCTAAGTAGTAGGTACCTCAACTGGAAGTTACTGGTCCCCAACTGTGATTTCTGCTTGGGCATTTTTATGTGCAGATGCAAATCCTGAAGACAGAAAGAAAACACCATTCTTCCTTTAATAACAGGGGAAGAATTGCCTAAAGTGCGGCTATTAAAAACTTACTACCCCTGACAGTCATGCATTTATTTATTTATTTATTTTCATTTTGTTAACTGGGTAGGTAGACTGATTGACAGACACTTTTTCGCTATGGCACTGGCCTCTGTATTCATACATTGCTAGTCAAGTGCAAACAAATCATGGTCTGCTTGCAGTGACATTTCTTATTACCATGACAAATAACGCTAGGCAAAAAATTTGGGAATGATGGTACTCCGCACAGTCATGTATACTGGCAGTGTCTATGCAGTTCAGCACTCGTCATGAGATGTTCTGTGGCTTGCGTTTTGATGCATATCTAGTGGCAAATCACCATTCGCACAGCTTGCTGCCTGTCCATGTGCATACTGAACACTCCTGCTGTCGTGCTGCATGTTATCAGTGCACACATTTACATGCAGTACAAGAGGGATATGCATGCATAATGTACGTGCCAGTGTGCTTATGCTGCTGTTTGTGTACATATGATACTCCAGATGTTCTACGTAATGGCCTACACTATGAACCAATGTCAGCATTTATTCCCTTGTAAGTAACTGTCTATCCTATCATATCTGGCACATCTCATGGCTTATAACATGTTGTGCCCCTTCCCATTTTTCAGGCAGGTTTAACAACAGATGTCAAAGTTATTGAACAGGCAAGACATATTTATATTAACTATAAATCACTATTCATTCAAATTTTACTTGAATTACTTTAGGTCACAGTTATTTAGAACTTATAATTGATATTTTCATACAGGTTATGGCAGTTCTTATGCTGAACCATGCCATCTATCTGTTGGTATATCAGGACTGTACTGCTACAAAGACAATTTGTTTCAACGCCCATGGTTCGTACTCACTTAACAACTTGTGCATTTACTACTTTTTATTAATAAAATTATAAGGTTTCATCTTTTTTGCTAATTAAAGTAAAACTGACAAATGTGATTACCTAAGAAGTATAATAAAAACGCCACAGATAGATCTATTCAATTCAAAACAAGCTGTTGAATTATAATACATATAAAACAGGAAATGATACAGAAGTCCGCAGACACTTAAATGTTACAAATCTAATTACAAATAAAACAAAACAAGCCTTTTAGATATATGAAACCATCAGCTTCACTGCCAGTTATTATACAACTTCTTATTTTCATTTATGTATTTATTAAACATTATACCATGACCCCCATTAATATTCCAAAACGTGCATGCTGATTGGTCAGCGTGCACATTGTAAATTGACTTATACTAATGGAAAAAGGTCCGGTCACCCGGACTTTTTCCATTAGTCTAAGTCTTTTTTAAAACACTGTCTCACTATGTTAAAGGAGTTTAACATAGCGAGACAGGTTTAAAAAAAGCAACGGAGATTCTCCGTTGCTTTTTTTTAAAGCTGTCTCACTATGTTAAACCCATTTAACATAGCGAAACAGTAAAAAGCAATGGAGATCTTGCTTTTGCCCACAGCTCTGATGTACTGCGTAGGCATGCGCATGCGCAGTACATCAGAACTGCCGCAGAATACCAGACAGCTGCGGAAGGGCAGCAAGGAAGCATTATACAATGCCATTATTTAAGAAAAGTAATTATTTTTTTTCTTAAATAATGTCATTGTATAATAGCAATAACCCACTTCTGGGTGTGGATAATGCTGGATTTACCCATGGCTGGCTTTGTTTGGCCACTCGGGCTTCGCCCTCGTGACCAAACCATGCCAACCGTGGGTAAATCCAGCATTACCCACACCCAGGCATGGGTTATTGCTATAATATGTCATACATGAAGATATATTTGCTTATTATTACACATCATTTATGGCTGCTTGCAGTTTATGTCATGTATCTGAACAAACGTCACCCGGCACTGTGCTAGCATGCTCATCCTGAATAATCCAACTCAGTGTACTCAGGAGAGTAAACAAAAATTACTTATTTATCACAGAATTAAATAATCATTACCCTCACCTATCTCAAGATGGAGTTTGCAGGATTGTTGTAGTCAAAATAGGTATTTCTTCTCAAAGCATTGAATTAGATAGGGAGAGGGAAGCAGGGTTCTTTGTTGTTTAATGCTCTTGGTGAAAACTGCTGTTGTATGGTTATTTAGCATAAACAAGGCCAGGGTTTAAACAAATCTGTGGTATGACAACAGTACTGTAACATGGAGACAGAATCTGAATGAGCAACACATCTGAAATGTCTGTAATTGGTTTAATGAGAAGGGAAACTAAAAAGATGAACGTAATTATAATGCCATACACTAGACAAAAAGAAATAAAAAAGGCAAAGTGAAAAAAATCAGAGAAAGTGGTTTGACAAACTGGGTAACAAAATCAACAAAGGCACAGAAAAGCTAAGTGAGCAGTAAAGAAAACAGAAAAGTAATCTAAAATGTAGAGACAGTATAGAGTAGAGGGTGTGCCTACAAGCTGACAACAGCTTCATGCTGTAGCCCTGGCTTTGATTTGTTCAGCTTCCATTTGTCTACTATGTGACTCTCAACAAGTCACTTAATCAGGTATGTTCCTAGACTTTCACTGCAAACAGGTATCAGCACAGATGGGCAGCCCAGATAAAACATGTAAAATAATAATAAATAAAACAAGTGCGCAGTTTAAGAATAGGACCAAACAAACAGCTGTATGACAATGAAAAATATTCTGTCAAAGCTCACAATGAAATTGTTCATGAAAAGCAGAAAGTAAGTCTATGAATATTAACTCTGTAACTAAAGTATAGAACAGCTCTGTACATAGATCCTAACACTAACCTTAACTCTAGCAGCAAAATATACAGTAACAGAAATTGCAAAACAGTGAAGTTGCATTTCTCCCAGCCTCTATGTAGATTTTTGCTAGGGGTGCTTGTTTACTTCAACATCCTTAAATCATGCTGGTAGGATGAAGTGGTGTGATGCTTGTATGTGTCCGCGGCGCGCGCGCGCGCGTGTGTCCTGCAATGGGCTGGTCTGCAATCTAGGACAGTTAAATGCTTTGTTATATATCTTTAAGGCTAATCAGCTCTTATTGTGATTTGCATGTCATGTGGTATACACTTCAGACAGAGATTTCTTATCTGGAAGGTAGACCTCAAGTAGTTAAAATATTGTGTCTTTGTGTTATCTGTTAAGGTTTCTGACATGATATCTTATTATTATTAGAATCCAGTGTTCCTGTGACCATGAATATCACAAAAGTGGATGAATGAAATGGGGAAAAAAACCCATCATTTTATAATAGCAATATGCAATGATTCAATGTAGTTAGTGGTGGATTTTCTACTCACAATCTTGGACGTGTTATTACTCCCTAAAGCAAGGGTTCCGATCTATACAACTAGCTTATTCCAGGAAACCTTTACAGGGTGGCTATTTAGGCTATACTGTCAGTGGCTTATTTAAATCTTTTCGCAGTATCACTTGCATGTGTATATAATAGGTTTACATTCATATGTGCGTTCTGCACACAGGTGAACGACAGATGTTTGAAAGGATGTTTGCAAAGTTTCCAAACGTCGAACAAAAAAATGCTTCGAATGTGCAATGAGCGAATGCATAGTGACATTCGCTCATTGCAGATTCTGCATTTTGGGTGCAGATTGCACTACAGTGGGGATTGGAAAATGGACCTTTCCCCCACTGTAGTGTGTTCTCGGAGTTAGTATATTAAAGTAGGGGGGTGAGGGGGGTGCAGGGGGGCTTACCCCCTGCATTACACTTCGTATTAGACTTTTGAGTTCGAAAATCAGCAAATCTGCTTTTCGATTTGCAGATTTTCGAACATTGGAAACTGTCACGGTTTTATGTTTCGTGCTTTGGATTCGCTCATATGAGCAATCGCACGTGTGATTTTCGGCTATGTAAAGGTAAACCATATAATATTCTAGTTAGAGTCTTCTTCTCCCTTTGGCTTTTCCCATTAGTGTTCACCACAGTGGAAAAATGGTCCACAGAATGATTGGCAGTGGAGTTTTACAGTCTCAAATTGCCAGCCCGGCACCCAACCTTCCTCCAAAGGCACACACTCTAGGGCCAATTCAGAGTGTCCAGTCCACCTGCAGCATGTCTGTGGGAGGAAACTGGAGCACCTGGATGAAACCTACATGACCACAGGGAGGACATGTAGACTGCACAGAACTGCAAGGAGGATATGCAGACTCTGCACAGAAGGCACCCCAGTTGGAATCGAACTGGAGATCCTCTTGCTCTGAGGTGGCAATGCTAACCACTGCACCACTGTGGCCGTCCCTAGGTTGTCATTAGAGTATGGTAATATATGTGATAGAAGTAGGTAGACTGCCAGTAAGTCTGCCTACAAGCTGCATCAAAACATAGAAGTTACTTATATTTTGTTTTCAGTTCAACATAAAGTATATGTGTTTAGCCTCTGCAACTTTTTTGCATTTTAAAGAGTATGACCCACTGCCAATTATTTTCATTCAAAGAATGTTTGCCCAACTTACAGGCTCAAACAATGACTCACATATAGTGAAAATCAATAACTGTGATGATCCTTTTTCCTCCTTTGACACACAAAACAGGTCTCCTTCCTCTGTACAATCAGGAATAGTAGGATCACTGAACAAGGTAAAACTACATTTGGTATGCATCTAAAGACAAGTCTAATAACCCAAACGCCCAAGCTTACAATCTCTATTTTTGTAATCATGTCTGTGTTGTGCACAGCTGACCTAACAGTTTCTTACAGTTTTCTTTCTTCTAAGCTGCACAATAAGTAGCTACTAGGCAGGTAGCCCAGGAGACCACTGAGGAGCCTAGCCCAAATTTTCAATTTCCCCAAAGCACTGTCTGGCAAAGCCAGGAGACCACTGAGGAGCCTAGCCCAAATTTCCAATTTCCCCAAAGCACTGTCTGGCAAAGTAACTTACTCAAGTCACACAGTTGGCAAATGAAGGTGGAAAGTTTCAAACGCTGTACCCCTGGCACAGGAAGCAGCTCATTAACAAATCAGAGCTTCAGTTCTCTGCAATAACTGCCAGATCCAGCTTGAGGTTGCAGATGTCAAGCCGATATACTTTTGTTGTAGTCCAATATGCTACCACTATATTGTGAGAGCACCTGCAGAAGGTTCTCATCTTTTCCTACAGTTACCCACCGGTTCTTAATCCTTCTCATGAGTACTTGTTGGTAGGCAATATTCCTTCAGGCATGTTAACCTTCAGAGTAAAGGCCTAGTTTGAACCCAATAGCTGAAGGGGGAGCTGGCAACACCCTCACGGGGTCCAACTTCGCTCACGTCCATCCTAGCCACCCCAAGTTTGCATGACATTCAGATTCAGACATCATACTCTCTAACAAACACAACTACAGTCCTTAACCATAGTCACTAAAGACTACATTTAGTACTGAAACAACTGTATGCTCACATAGCATCTCACTTGTTTCATGTCACTCAGTGCTGTGCACAGTCATGTGGTCACTTTTACAAGATCACTGCACTTATACTCACATGTAATCATTTTATTGCTAACAGTGGTCTGGGTAGGTTCATAGGTAGTTACTAGGCATGTTGTCTAGGAGACCATTGAGGACCCTAGTCTAATTTCTCAAACTGCCCAAAAAAGTGTCTCGCTAAGTGACTAGGGAAATGGAGCTGGAGAAGCATCTTGTTAATAGATCATAGCCTTGATAATCTGTGATGTCTGATTTATTATACATTATCTCCCCTTTCTCTTTGCTCCCAATATTTGCATAATATAGAAGGGGAACCTTTCAGATTAAAAATTAAAATGGTCAAATTTCTGTCTTCAAACCACTTACACCCCCCCCCCCCCCCCACACACACACATATAGTTGGCAAGACTGACAACCCAAAGGGTCAGGGTTTATGGCTATCCCTCACACAGTTCTTTACAGTACACTCCTCTTGTCATTTTGGCTCTCATATGCAACGTAAATTCAACATAAAGAGGTGCCTTTCTTCCACTCTGTTCATATAAATAAATCAAAAAGGAATATTCTTACATACCTTTATATTCACCAGACTTCACTAAGGGTTCTGTGGAAGTGCCATTACATTGGTTCACATGCAGCATTTAAAGTGAGCTGATGATCAGGGTGTAATTTAAAATTAAAATTTTATTTTTTTATTTTTATTTTACATTTGTTAACCAGGAAAGTCCAACTGGATACAGGTCCATTTTTAGCGGAGGCCTGGGGAGAAAAGCTTCAAATGTACAAACAGATGTAAATACAGTGAAAAATGTTACAGAGAATTTATCACATAATTCAAACTTGTTTAGTTCTATTTACTCACACAGGTATATGTTATTTACATAAATTATTACATTGTTTTATAACAAAATTATGGTTTATTTAATGATATGTACACAGAGGTACATTTTTTTTCTCACGTACACACAGGAAGGTTAGATGTTGGAGGCTGAGAAAGAAGTAGTTAAGGATTTCATCTTAAAAAGGAACATATGTATAGTACAATGGTTACCACATATGACTATAGGTTTATGTTTAAAATTTTTTCCATTATGTGGGAGAAGCACAAGATTTTTAGACTGTTAGAGGATCAGAGTTTTAATCTTGTAATGAGGTTCACATATGTAGATTGTGTTTGAAAGGAGGTTAGTCAGGGTTTGAACAGGGACAGAGCCAATGCATTTTTAGGTAATTTCTAAGGGATTTTGTGAATTGGGATAAGGAGGGGTCTGTGGTGAGTTTTGCAGGAAGTAGGTTCCAGTTTTTTCCGGCAGAGTTAGAGAATAGTGAATCACTGGCTGAGTTGTTGGTTTTGGCAGTTTGTACTAGCATTTTGTTGGCAGAGCGAAGGGCCTTTAGATTACTGTAAGGGGTGATAATATTTTTTCAGTATGGGTGTACTGTCTGGTTGGTAGAGAATTTTGTGAACAACTATTAGTTGGTTATATTGCAGTTAGTTGGGTAATTCCAGCCAGTCTAGTGATTGAAGGTTAAGACATTGATGGGTTCTATAAGCTGATCCTGTGGCAAATCTGGCAATGTTATTGTAGCAGCTAGTAAGTTTACTAAGGTTAGATTTGCTTAGGTTTATGAAGATGGGTGAGGCATAACGAAGGGTTGATAGCAGATGATTGCGGGTGATAACAGTTCTAGCAGATGGTGTTAGGAATTGTTTAATCCTGTATAAGCATCCCAGTTTTTTATTAACTGTTTTAATAGTTTTGTCTATGTGAGCATCAAACTTAAGGTTATTGTCGATGATCACTCCCAGTAGTTTAGTGCTAGGTTCTGGGGAAATTATAAATGGAAACTTCTCAGACCCTTTATTACATCCAACCATGCAAATACATGGGAAGAAATGGCTCCATTTCAGTTCAGATGCACACACTTAATTGATAAATGAATCAATAAAAGAAAAGCAGCTGACTTCATTTTTGATGAGGGTGTTTTCTTTGTGAATAGTACGGTCCAAGGCTGAGTACTTTAACCATTACAACTGTGGGCTTAATATAATCAACTCAGAGATTGTGGAACATGAGTAGAGGTCTCAAGGATAGGGCACACTTTGACCACATCAGTCTGTTTTGATGAAAATAATTTCCCTCTGATTAGCACACTTAAAAGAGATAGTGCATTCTCTCATACTATGTGTATCCTCATCTCCTGGGGTCAGCTCCACAGAATACTTTACAAACATTTTATTATTCATTGGTCACCTACTATGTTGAAGTCGAAACCTCTATTTAATGATGATAGCTGTACTACAGTGAGGCAAACAGAAGCATAGCTGCTTAACCAATGCCCTGTGCCAGTCATATGAACTAGAAACACGCCCTTCAGCTCTTCAAGAGTGTGGCGGAAAAAAAAAAAACAGGTGGCCAGATGCATGGCATACCCTCTCCATCCTGCCCCAGCCATTCAGGTCCTGTTTCTGTGCCCTGCCAAATCATCCTTCCTCACATTTAAATAAGTAAAAAAAATAATAATTTTTTCTTTTAAAGTGTAGCAACCAGCTTTCTACAAATGTAGCAAACAACAAATAGTGAATTTGCCCACTATCCCCACTCCGAGTGCACATTGGACATGGTGATGGGCTTTATCCTGCATGTGCATCACAGCATACATCATGCAGTACAGCTATTTGTTGACAAGCAAGGGTGATTGTAATGCTAAAGTAATACATTCAAGGTAAAAAGTGTCATGAATGCATGCAGAATGGTGAATGCTCAATGATAAAAACTAGATTTCCAAAGTGGTTGGAAAGCAAGTGGCTATCATTTGCAGAAAACACCAAAAGTTATACAGATGACCTTTCTTTATTACACTGTGATCAGAAACTGATATCACTGGAGTATTATCTCTTTATCATAGAGAAATGGAGGAATTAATTGCTTACTATAACCCATATGGCCTGGGATCACTTAGATGTCCTAGTACTAGAGTGAATGTGAATGAATGGCCAGTGGTGGCTTGGCCATCTTAAGTGGAGGATTTCAGTCTGATGTTGGCCGGTTACAGTTGATACAGTGCTCTACAGCAAGATGACTCAATGGTATGTTGCTCATGTTCTGCATATCCAGCACTGACTCCCTGTCTGGTATAGGATCATCTTCAATATTTTGGTATTAGTGTATCTATCTGGTCATAACCTGGATTCTTGCCATCTAAACAAGCTTGTTGTGCCCTAATGCATTGTATAAGTTTTGCACGCAGCATCTGAGACCCCACACCTCTGTAACTCATGATCTCTGTGGCTTCATGAATGTTCCACCCTGGCTACTTTCAGATTCGCTTTAAAAACATTTTTATTTCATTTAGCATATAATAGAGTGGAGTGATTTTTATGTTAACATGCATCAAGTTCTATCTTTTAAATGTTGTTTTACATTTCTTCTGCTTCTTCTTCTTGCTAGGTCCCGAGTTCTTTTAATTGATAATTTATGCTTATATTTTACTTACATTGTAATGGTGTTTTGTTAAAAAGCACATTAATAAATCTGACCCTTTGAATGTGAGCTGTTCCTGTGATGCCAAGTCTCTTGGTGAAGCAACAGTACTGTCTGCAGCTTGTAGGCATGAGACAAATACTGTTAAGCTGCAATAGCAGTAATCTTTGCTGTGTTTACTGGATTATGCATGTCTTTGTGGAGGACAGGTCACAGCAGGCTGTCAAGTAATCAGTATGCATGTCAGCTGTTTAAATGTGGTAGCCTGATGATTGTTGAGAATGTTGGGAAAACGGTCTCCTACAACCAGCTTTTCCCCAAGAGGGTATAAATGCATACATGAATCATAGAAGGGATAATTGCTGCTAGACAGCAGGGATACAAATTTTTACAAAAAAGAAATTGCTAGATCAACAGATGTATTTCTTACACTAACTGATTTCAGGTCTCTAGCTAAAAGAGATGCTGTTTACTTGTAGTGATTATCAGAAAAACAACAGAGTCCAGAGATGGGTGTATAGTTGCTTGCTAGCAATATGGGAGGTGAAAAAACTGAGATGAGTTATCATACTGTCTCCTTTGAGAAGGATGAAACTAAACTGTTAGTACGTCCTCTTAATGAATTAGTGACTTGACTAACAGTTCAATTTATTTTGAGTCCAGTGGGGTAGATTTACAAAAAAGATACAAAGAAAATGTATTTATTTTTTTCAGCATTTTGGTGTCTCTCAAAATGTGTCCTCTTTACATTTTAAAATGTGTTTATTGTAACAGACTTGACAATTCATCATTTGTACTACATACTATGGTAATCATGCTCAACTCAACTCAGAGCAACTCAGCTCAACTTTTATTACGGTCCTTTATAACAAAACAGTACAAAACAGATGAAATTCAAAGATTTAGGAAACACAGATAAGGTTAAACTATGTTTAAGCATCATACTTTACAAACAAAGCATAACTTCCTGGCAATTGACAATGTAACGTTTATTTCTTTCTGCATTGATTGTTCATGATTTATAATAAATCCCACTGCACTTGGCAGGAAATGTCTCTACCTGTCCTTGGATTTTGGGGGGGGGGGGTCTCTTCTTTTGATACTTACCTACTTACTCTAACAAAGAACATCATATGTAAGCAATCTCAGGGAAGCCAAATGTTGCTTCAGTGCTGTGCTCTCCATTTTAATTAAACATAAAACAGTTAGCTGTCCAAAGTTATCTCAGGAAAACTGAATGTTAATTCAATTCTGAGCTCTCCATTTTAATATAACATCTAATATTCAGCTGTCAAAAATTATCTCAGAGAAGCCAAATGTTGCCTCAGTTCTGATTTCTTCGTTTTAATTTAAATATCTAACATCTAGCTGTTCTACCTAATTCAACAATTCAGGTCAAGGACTGGGAAGTTCCAAAGCGAATCAACCCACCTTTTCTTAACTTTATGTGTGCGTTTGTGTGTGTGTGTGTGTGTGTGTGTGTGTGTGTGTGTGTGTGTGTGTGTATGTATGTGTGTGTGTGTGTGTGTGTGTGTATTATATATGTATTTGCATATGTACACACACACACACACACACACACACACACACACACACACACACACACACACACACACACACACACACTCACACACATATATATGTATATAAGCTCGAAATTCATAATCTTGAGACCAGAATCTCAAACTTCCATTCACTCAAAATTGTGAATGGGAGCCTTAGGTTTAAAAAAATAAAAAGTTAACTTACCTTATTGCAGGGGGCCAGGTCCCCTGTACCATAGCTGTTTAAATGTGAATGTTCTGTGACTGTACTATAGCAGAGGAATGGAAAATCTTCCATTTTGCACTGACACGTATAACGTGGAATGGGAGATTTCCCTTTCCTTCACTATAGTGCGATCTTGGAGTAGGTATATTTAAGAAGGGGGGTGTGGGGGGGCAAAGCCCCCCTGCAAAAACATTTGAAAGGTGTTACTTTTTTTTTGTCACTTTCATATGTTCTTGTTTCTCTAAATTTGAGATTCTGGTTTCGAGTTTATGACTTTCGAGTTTAGAGAAATTTGATCATATGAAGGGGAACTATATATATATATATATATATATATATATGTGTGTGTGTGTGTGTGTGTGTGTGTGTGCGTGTGTGTATGAAAGGTATCTGCAGTATATGCTCAGTGCCCTAATAATATGATGGACAAAACTCAAGAAAATGTAACTGGTCCATTTCAGTTTAACCTAGTATTGTTATTTATACACAGTTATATGTTTACCTTCTCATTCCGCTGATTTAACTGATCTTGGTACAATTCCCAATAAACTTTATCTGGACCTCTATTAGTGTCTGTTCATTACTTCAGTTATTTATATATCTTCCATAAGAAACACCTTTCCATTATCTGACTAACAGTTTAATCATGTTCAGGTTTATTGAGAAAAAGAGGCTAACTTTGTGCTCTGTGGGCAGAGAAACTAAATCTAGATATGTTGCCAGGAAGTGAGTGGGTGAAGCAACAAGTGCGAATGACACAGATGTTCAATGCATAGCCACTCAATATGACACAATAAGGCAATAGATTGAAACCAGACCAGTAAACACTGGTGCAGCCAGCATTTCTCCAGTAACAGCTGCAGATGTGATACAAGTAACACACAATGGACCTCTCAGAAAAGGTAAAACAAGCATAGCAAGTCATCTGAAGATGCCAACAACAATAATAATAAGTACAGCCCTGGACAAATTAATTGTATCTACACAACTACACTGTCAGAAAAGGGCAAGTAAATGCTGTCAATCAAGTGACCAAATGATAAGAGGTATTATAACATACAATGCATAAAAAAAGCTGTCAGCTGAAGAGGAGAGATATCTGCAAGGGATGTGATATAACCCTTAGGACCACTAAAGGAGAGGAGCTACTCAAAAGTAGAGCATACCACCTCCCCCTTGCAGGAGACATTAAAAGGTTGTCTTCTCAACAAGGTTAAGATGGAGGTTATTCTACCATGAAGTCATTTTAGAAAGATTTTATACAGAGATGTGCTGATAGGATGTCAAACTAAGGAAAAATGCATGCATCTTCTATGAGAGCTCTGCATGTAGTGATAAATCACCATGGTATTACTCTCAAATATTTACCTTTTATTGGAAAAACCTCATGTATTTTCTTCAAACTTTTCTGATTTTTAATACTACCATTCTGTATGTCCAGATCCAAAACATTGTGGGGAAAAATAGAGCTATTTATAGCGCATATGCTATTCCAGTCTCTTGAAGACAATTAGAATATTAGGGCAAGCAATATAATATTTAGCTTTCAAATTTTCAAAGGTAGGAAAAAATGTCTATAATATTTATTGATAGGTAACAACCTAGTTTCTATGGCAGAAATGCTACAGTTATACAATCTCCAATACGCTGACATCCTAGTTCTGAACCTAATGAGTAGCAGTTGTGATTTTTTCACATCTTTTGGTACTGATAATGATAAACTCAAATAAGTTTCTATATGGTTGGGCTACTCTGAAAAGATGCACTCTCTCACTCTCTCTTTATAATAACTCACTGTTAAACTGTCAGCATTTTCAGACTTCATTGCTTGAATTACTTATTGCATCTATTAAAAGAGAAAAATATTTGCCCAGACTAGGAGTCACTTTTGACTAATGCTTCTAAAGTTCTACCTTATTCAAAATGTATGCATCAGCATTTTATGTTAATTCACAATACCCACCTGACTCCTCACAAGCTGGCTGCTATTGATAGCACTAATCTGTCATGTTGCAGTTTGTGTGGGCCCAATTCTGCTACTGGTGCTTTTCATATTTTCTGGTTATGTAAATCAATTTGACAAATTTGTTCTTTTCTGCTAGGAAAACAAAATACATTTATATATACTGCATAATATATGTCTTGGTATTTCTATATTAAATACTCCTATTAAAGACAATTTGGAGGATTATGATCAGCCCCCAGATAATTATCAGCTTGTTATGTGTTTGAGAATATTTGTCAGGAAATTCACCTGCAGAGTGAAACTCAAGACAAGAATCTTAACATTCATGATGACTACAGTTAAGAAGGAGGGTTATAATTGGAAAGACACAATCATAATTACTGTGAGTGCATGGATGTTATTCTCCGTACTACAAACATTTGAGAAAACACATAGGGATGCTAAGTATTTTACAGCTTTGAAAGCTATAAAATTTACTACTGCCACACAGAGGACAGCCTCTGCAGAACAGCTGCATGTACTGCAAACAGCTTTAAAACATACTTAAATATTTAATTCAGCCTTTTTATTTTTGGCTGAATTAAATGTTTAAATGAGTGTTAAAAGTGTTTTTTTAATACTGTTAATGCTATTGCATGAGACAAGAGCTCAACAGCAGTGGGGAGTGCGTAACAAAAGTTTGTTAAACATTTTTCTGACATCACAATGGTACTTATCAAGCCATGATGCTCTATGCACTATATAACAATTAATCTGATCTTGCATGTGCAAAATTTTTATGGTAGAACACTGCACTGAAAGGAAAGTTATCTTATTCAAGGAATATTTTTAACACCTTTATTAAATTATCACTTGTGACATAGGCACATTTTCATTTACATAAAAGCAATCAATCTCTATTAAGAAGTTCACGTTTACAAACGTTATACTTCACATATATTGCTATGTATCATATAACCTAAGCAATATTACATAATTTATTCAATTTCTACCTTTTTTTAAACAAGAAACATCTTTATTAAACCATCACTTACAACACAGGCAATCATACATTTATATAAATGAAAACCATCCACACTGACACAATCCTAGTTGCAAGCATTTTACATCATAAACCCTCCTGACATTCCCAGTTGCAAACATTATATATCACTTATAATCTTTTATGAAATCTTCATTTTGCTTGTGGAAATTTTCATAGAAATGTATACTGATTACACTATGTTCCCAGAGCTGTGGTTAAAACTAAGTAATATTTGTTCTTCTTAACTTGTTCAAGCCTATTTTGCATACTTCCTATTCATACCCATAGTTAACTAAGTGACTTGTCAGCTAATAATAGGCAATATTAGGAATGGAAAGGAGTTAACAAAATGACTTATTGACTTGTTCAATGTTTATGTTTTTCTTGCTCCACCCTAGTAGATCAGAGGCCATGGATATGCACTTCCTGACTATCTCTGTGGCCAGTCTGGTTGAGATGGGTATTCTGAGGCATTGCAGCAATTGCCACATGTACATTGACAGCCCACTTATTCTTAATAAAACAGATAGTGTATGTGAGAGGTGTAAATACAGTTTAATGTTGGAGGCAAAACTCTCTCATACAACCAAAACTAATCCTATAGAGGTTGTCAGTGACTCTTGCACCATGCCTACTGCACAGGGTAAAGACCCTACATATAAAACTATGTATGCTAAAGCACTTATAGGTAACCTTCTGAAAACACTAAGACCTCCTGCACAGTACAATCAAAGAAAGGGTCCTCAGTCCTCACATAAACACTCTGTTAAAACACCACCCACAGCTACACATTGTAAAACTCTATCCAATGCATCAACTACTAAGCCCTTAAGGCAAACCCGCACAGAACCAAATTTCCTGGTCATTTGTGATTCTACAGTGAGGCACACTGACGTCCCTCTCACCAGACAGAGTAAGGAGGCAGTCATGGTCAGTTGCCTTTCCCAGGCTAAGATTTGTCAATTCACACAGGCACTCAGGTCATTGAACCACAGGTACCAGTATGAATCTGTCCTACTCCATGTGGTTGTCAATGACCAGAGACATACCTTGACTATATGAAGCGAGACTTGATTGAGCTTGCTGATTATGCTTCTCAGGCAGATATGAGCCTTGCACTGAGCAGCGTACTACCTTCTCCAAGAATGATGCCATGTTACCAACAGAAAATGATTGATTTTAACAATTGGCTTAGCTTCTGATGTCAATCCAGGGGGTTACAATATTTGACTGCCTGTGAAGACATGGTTGACAGGCTAGGCTGCTTAGACAGGAATGGTCTACACTTATCTCCTCTAGGCTTTTGGATATTGGAAAAGACCTTTTCTACCCACATAGTGCCCTTTTTAGGCAATGCCAAACTGTTAAACCTTCCAACTTAACTGAACCTATGAAGGAATATATAAAGGTGGTACACTCAGTGCTATAAGTATTAACAAGAAACTCCACTCCCTGCAGGCCTTCTTCTCCCTGGAGAGTGTAGACATCTGTGTAGTAGTAGAGACATGATTTAAAGTTGCTGGGAGTATCCCAGCATTGCAAGGTTATAATGCCTTTCACACCTTTGGAGAAGCTACTACACAGGAGGAAACTAAAGGTAGAGGAGTGCCAATCTAAATTAAGACTAGTCTCACATCCAGACTAGTTAAAGTGTATGACCCACTGGAACTCATACATGTGGAACTCACCATAAGCAGGGTACTTTACCATATCCTTGCAACATACAGGTCCTCCTCAATGTCCCAGGAAACCCATGCTACCTATCTCAATGTACATGAGTTCCTCATCATTCAACCCAATACAATATTCATGGGGGAGCTCAATGACCCCTGTATAAATTGGGAATCCTACACCACTTCTAATGCACAAGCCCAGTGATTCCTAAATTTTAGGAGCAGTTATTTATTTATTTATTTATTTATATTTGTTGACCGGGAGTGTCCGACTGGACGTAGGTCCATTTTCAGCAGAGGCCCAGGGAGAAAAGCCCCACAGTTAAAATAAACAGACAGTAGTTACATTTGATTACATAGCGATTAACAATTTACATAGCAATTACTTACAACATATTTAAAGATGAAGAACATATTACATCAGTAGACAACTAGAATCTTTATCTGTGAAGTACATAACAGACATTAACAAATGTTACAATAAGAAGTTCCTGCTGTATAATAAGTACTAGGCCTATGAGCATCTGAGCTTGCTATAATCAAGGTAGTTAGTGGAGTGGAAAGAAAGGTAGTGGTTGGATGGGGTGGGTGATATTAGAGTGGGCGTTGCAAGGGCATAGCCAGCATGTATTTAGGTGCACTTTTAGTAAAGTTTTGAAGTGGGTGCATGATGGTATGGAGGTAATTGTGGGTGGGAGGAGTTCCATAATTTGGCTATGGCGCAAGAGAATAGTGCTTCACCAGCAGAGTTATTGACTTTAGTGATCTGCAAGTGATTTTTGTTGCTGGATCTTAGTGGTCTGGTGGTGCGATAGGGTTGGAGTAGATTCTGGAGGGATGGGACATTTAGTGGCTGGTTTACTAGTCTGTGGGCGAGTGAGAGTTGATACCATTATAGGAGGTGAGGGAGTTCAAGCCAGCCCAGTTCAGCAAGTGAGAGACAGTGGTGACTATGGTAGAATGCTCCTGTGGCGAATTTGTCGATTTTGTTGTAGCAGGTCTCTAGCTTGTTTAGGTCACATTGCCTTAGGTTGGTATATATAGGAAAGGCATAAAGTAGGGTGGAGATAAGGTGGGAATTTGCTATTGAAATCTTTGCTGCTTTGGTGAGAAATTGCTTATTTCTGTATAATGCTCCTAGTTTTTTGTGGACTTTTTTATGGTCATGGATATGCGGATGTCAAATTTTAGTTTATTGTCTATTTCCACTCCTAGTAATTTGGTGTGTTGAGTTGGGTATATAGTGGTGTTGTATTTTGCTGTGATGTTAAAGTGAGAGTTGTTTTGAGTATGTTTGGTGGGTTGGAAGATGAGTAGTTTCGTTTTGTTTGGGTTGAGTATTAATTGGGCATCGGATAACCAAGTTTCAACAGAGGAAAAGGCTTCCTGTGTGACTTTTTGCAGTTTGGGTAGGGACTGGGCTGAGCAGATGATGGTTGAGTCATCTGCGTATTGTATGAGTGTGCCATGTTTGGTGGCAGAGGCTAGATTATTGGTGAAAACAGAGAAGAGTGGGGTCTAAGGATGGATCCTTGGGGAACCCCTATGGAGACAGGTAGTTGGGGAGATATGTCATTCTGCCATACAACGGATTGTTGGCAGTCAGACAGGTAACTCTGAAACCAGTTGGTGACTGACTGTGAGAAGGATAGGTTATTGAGGACAGAGATAAGTTGTTTGTGTGCTTTAGGCAGGTCTAGGAAAGTAGCAGAGCAGAGATAGCCATTGTTTTTATGCTGAAGGATAGTGTTAGTAAAGGAGAGTAAGGCAGTGGTGGTGCTATGGTTTGGTCGGAAACCATGCTGAGTATTGGAAAGGGAGTTGTTAGTAAGGAGGTAGTCTGAGACCTGAGAATGTATGCATCTCTCTAGTATTTTGGAGAGTGGAGAGAGAATAGCTATGTTGCGGTAATTGGTTAGTTCTGTGGAGGGTCCGCCTTTGTGGAGGGGAATTATATGTGATCCTTTCCACAGTGTGGGAACGTAACTTTCTGACACAGATCGGTTAATTAAGATGGATACTGGGTAGGCCAGAGCATCAGCTGCGATTTGTAGGTATTCACTTGGGAAGTTGTCTGCTGCTAATTTGTTGGGCTTAAGTTTAGTTAAGAGTTTTTTTATGTTGGAGGTAGGTACAGGAGAAAAAGAGAAGGCAGTGAGGAGATTACTAGTTGAAGGTGTGGGCTGCAGGGGAGAGGGGATGTGTTGTTTAGCTAGTGATAGTATGGTTTGTGTGAAGAGTGTGTTGAATGAGGTAGCAATATTTTCTGAGGAGTGAGGGATGCCAGGAGGAGGGGTACTGACTTTACCTGGGTGGAGGATGGAGTTTGTGGAGGACCAGAATTGTTTGGGGCTGTGTTGGGAGGAGTCTAGGGCACACTGGTAGTATTGGAATTTGTCCTGTTTTATTAGCTTTTTGACTCTATTGCGTAGTTCTAGGAATTTCTGTCTAGTTGAGTGGGTTTTGGTTTTGCGCCAGTGCTCCCAGGCTTTATCCCTGTTTTTCATTTCTGACTTAGTGGTTTTCTGTAGCCATGGGGAGGGTTGTGCTTTGATTCTGGAAAGTCTTATGGGGGCATGGTAATTAAGGATGCTCAGGATGGTAGTATTAAAAAATTCAACTGCGTCATCAAGACTGAGGTATTTTAGAGGATGCCAGTTACATTCTTTGAGGGATGAGATGAATGTGAGTGGGTTAAAGTTTAGTTTTTTACATATTTGATGGTAGATGACAGGTTTAGCTTGGTATAGGTATTTTCTGAGTAAGAATGTTGGGGAGTGATCACTGAGGCTATCTGATAAGCAGCCTGTTATATATGACTGGAGGCTCTTACTGACTAGTATCCAATCCAGGGTAGTGTGCTTGCTGGAGTTTTTATTTATCCTGGTTGGTGACTGGACTAGTTGGGATAAGCCATGAAGGTTTACATGATGGGTTGGATGGTTGCCAGAATAGGATTGCCAGTCAATATTGAAATCACCTAAAATTATAGTTTCTTGGGGGAGATGGTGAGTAGACCAGCTGAGGAGGTTTTCTAGTGGAGGGATGTTTTGGCCAGGTGGAAAGTAGCATCCAATTATGTTGATGGTTTTGTTTTGGTTTATTTTGAGGTTGGTATATATTACTTCTTCATTGCCTATTTGTGGAGCTGATGATTTTAAGATCTGGATGTTTAGATGCTGTTTAAATATTATAGCTACACCACCTCCTTTCTTGTTTAGCCGGTCTACTCTTAGTATGCCATAACCTGTAGGGAGTATTTGCTCACTCGTAATGTGAGGTTTTAGCCAGGATTCTGTCAGGATGACTATATCTGGGGAGTAGAAGTCTATGGTGGCATGGAGTTCATGGACTTTGTTGGATATACTTCTAATATTTAGGCTTAGTAGAAGGAAGTCACTTGGCTTTCTATTGGCTGTAATATGGGAGAAGTTGTGGTTTCTAGTCTGATTATGAGGATTGGGGTTGGAGATGGTAGGGCCAGGGTTGGGGTGGATGTCTCCACGTAGGTCTAGTTTTGATATGCATGAGGTTATTAGTTTTCTCAGTTTTTGAATGTGTTTGTTTATAAGTTAAACTTTATGATTGTGCTCTGTGGGTAATAGGTATGGTAGGAGGGTGAATATGTTAAGTTGTAGGGATGCTTTATGTTTGAGTAATATAGTTGGTAGAATATGTGGGGGGTGCATAGGGAAGGTTCTTGAGTTGGTGGGAGGGGAGCTGAGTGAGGGTAAGACATGAGTGGTGATGTGAGTAGTAGTACAGTGGTAGTGGTTGAGTGGGGGAATGATGGAGCTTTGGTAGGATGTAAGATATGCAAGGAGAGTGCATGCAGTGAGCATAGGTAAGGTATGCTTGTACATGTTAGTTGAGGAGGTGTGATAGTAGTGGGAAGATGGAGGAGGTAGTGTTGGGTTAGTGCTGTGGTTGGCTATTGAAAAGATGGGAGGGGTTTGTGAGTGTAATAAAGGTGGGGCCACTGGGGGCAAGAGGGAATAGGGGGCAGGGTGACGAGCGAAGCGGGTAGAGACCCTGTTAGTTTCTCTTATGAGGGGGCTGGAAACAATCAGGTAACAGAGTTAACTGATAAATGAACATATGATAGTGACAAGGGTGGTTGTAGTTTTAAAAATGGTGCCTGACACGGGTAATATTTATTAACTTTGGGATTGTCTTAAGGTAATAAACAGGGGAGGGGGAGGAGAGAACAAGGGTGTGTGCAGGCAGTTCTTTGTACTGCTGCTAATGAGCCAAAGCAAAGACAAGTATGTGCTTAAGAAACAATCACAATTGACCAAGGACTGCTCTGAAACTGTAAGTCATTTCTTAACCATTTCTCAGGTGGAAAAACAGGATAACCTTGTATCAGTAGGCTACTGTGGTCTCAGTTTAAATTAACAAGCGTACAGTATTGATCAGTTATGGATACTATTTGGTAACAGAAGGGAATAAGAGAGAAAGTGGAAGATGAGTGTGTGTGTGTGTGTGTGTGTGTGTGTGTGTGTGTGTGTGTGTGTGTGTGTGTGTGTGTGTGTGTGTGTGTGTGTGTGTGTTGGGGGGTCTGCTTACAAGCCAAAGCAGAGTGCTCTCCAAGGGAAAATGAATATTGGCTCAAACAGGTAGACACATACTCAAAGTCAACTTTAGCTGTTTGCAGACAGTTCAGACCCGGACTGCGCTTTTCTTATAAGAATGATAAAGGTGGTACCGCAGTTGAATACTTAAGAGTGGTGTTAGGTTCAAAGTCAACTTTAGCTGTTTGCAGACAGTTCAGACCCGGACTGCGCTTTTCTTATAAGAATGATAAAGATGGTACCGCAGTTGAATACTTAAGAGTGGTGTTAGGTTGGAGAGACACTGAGCTCCTCATGGGGCCTGAAGCAGAGTGGATTCATTAAGAGTTGGTCCATTTTCCTACTGGGGGTACAAACATCCTTGATATTGTACTCATGAACATGGGGGGGGGCAATGCTCCTCACTCAGTGTTATCAGATCTGACCATAAGGAAGTATCACTTGAAATAAAATCCAACAAAACCAAAAACTTTTAGGAACTACTCCAAGGATAACCTCTCTCTCTACTAAGTAACACCTTGGATAAATTCCATACACCCCCAGAACCAGTAAACACCACTGAATACACTGAGCTATTTAGAAAAATATCTGTACAGCCATATTTATAGCTGTATAGAGTGAGCTTTGCCCGCTCAAATTAAGAATAAGGCAAACTCAAACGACAAGCCACCCAGGTGGAATCACAATTTCAATCTGTTATACAACAAAAGAAAAAAATCTTGGCCAAGCATAGGAGAAACAAAGCCATACATACTGAAAGCCCCTGACCAATCTAAACAGGCAACTAAGAGGGTTAATTAATACTTCAAAGGCTAAATTTGAAAAAAAAAAAAGCTTCTCAGGCAAAGGACAATAACAAATCTTTCTACAACTATGTCTGTAACCTCAGAGGAAATACACTGCAATACGCAGAACTCATTGTAAATGGCATCACCTACAATGAACCAAAGGCAATTGCCAACCTTTTGGCTCACAGTTTCAGCTCAAATTTCTCTCCCCACTCCCAACCAATAGTCCAAAAGAAATACCACATACAACCACCCAACCATTACTAGAGAACAGGTCATTAATGCACTTTACAAGGCCAAAACACTGCATCGATGGGCCCCGTTAACATCCCGGCATGTTTAATAAATAGTATGAAACATGACCTCTCTGGTCCACTTGAATCAATGGAGCCTTCAGCCAAGTTTTGTGTCCAAGGATTGGAAGATGGCTGCAGTCATTCCCCTGCACAAAGGAGGACCAACCACTGATCCAGGTAACTATGGCCCATAAGTCTCATCAGCCTTATCTGTAAAGCCTTGAAAAGAATCATCATGGACATGATAAATGAGGACATAGGTAACTTGCAAACACTGGACCCATCAAAGTTTGGCTTTGTTAAAGGAATGTTATGCCTATTAAATCTGATGGACTTTTTTGAGAGAGTCACCAAAGCACTGGATGAAGGTAAGACTGTGCACACAGCTTACCTCAACCTGGCCAAGGCTTTTGATGCAATATCCCACTCATGTATTATAGAAAAGCTCACTAATTTAGGAATAAACCCTTTTATCACCCACTTGATAGCTAACTGGCTCACTGATAGGACCCAGATGTTCAAAATAGGCAAGGCCACCTCCACCAAGAGGCCATTCACTGACAAGAGTCCCCCAGGGCAAGGCACTGGTCCTGGTCCTTTTTGGCATCTATTTCTCTGACATGGAAGCAAATGCTGAATGGCTATGGATGACCCAGTTTGCAGATGGATAAAAGCTGGGAATTATCATCAACTCCCCTGCAGACACTAGCATTCTTCAAAAAGTCTATTTCTGACTAACAAATTGTGCCAAACCCATGGTCTTAAACTCAATGCTAAGAAGTGCATAATTGTACCTTTTGGGAAATCAACCATCCAGGTTAATTACCATGTTGATAAGACACCCATAAGAGTCAGCCCAGTGGTCAGGGATCTGGGTATGCACATAGACAGTAGCCTTACCTTCGACCACCATGTGACTACAATGGTGAGGAAATCATTCTATGTCATGAGGCTTATAAGTAAGGGCATGGCATTTAAGTCCAAAAAGGTCATTATCCCACTGTACTCTGCCCTTATCAGAACAGTCATAGAGTACAATGTTCCCTTTGGTGTGTACCTGATCTGGCATATGCAGCAACTAGAGCAACTTCAAAGGTTCCTTAAAAAAGAATACAAGGCATAACAAGCCTGCCCTATGCAGAGCACCTTAAAGCGCTTTCCCTCTGCTCAGCCTCCCATAAATTGTTGAGTGGTGATCTATGCCTGGCTTACAAAGCATCTGCAAACCCCACACTTATGAATCTCCTACATATTCATAAGTCAAAGACCTACCAGAAATACAAGGTCTAGGGACCTGGATTTTGTCTGTGACTTAAACAGAGCATGCTGGAGAGATAGATATGTGTTCCAGAAACTTCCCTTCCTATGGAACAGGCTTCCATCCACGTGAACCTGAATTTGTCTGTTACCCAGTTTAAACACAAGTGGATGGGGGAATAGGAAATTTAAACAGGGCCTGGAATCCATGACCCTTATGGACAGACATAGCTTATAAATGCTTGGTCCTCAATGTCCTATTTGTATGCAGGACATCATTATTCTTTCTGGAGAATTTGGCTAGGCTTAGAAAGGCCCCCTGGGATGTTAGCCTAGTAACAGTCTATGAATCTATGAATCTATCACACTAAGATTGTTAGTCTAGGATGCCCTACATTAAAGAAATCCATCACTGTCTTTTACTTATTATCAATATTTTTATATTTATGCTCATATTTTCCATACTGCTGAGCCCTAGATATTAGATGTGGTGTTATATGCTATGTTGGGATTCAGGAAATTTCATTGACAATGTCCGTTTATATCACATTGTGCCTGATATGTTACTAATTATTTCTTAGTAATTATGAAAATGAACAATATTTCCATATGTACTTCATCATCATCATCAGCCCCCTTTTTCCCATTTTTCTAGATGGGGTCGGGGTATCGTGTTAACTGTCGGCGACTCTCTCGATTCAGTACCACACTCCTGCCTTCTTCAACACTCATGCCTGACTGTCACAGATCTTCTTTCACACAATCCATCTACCTCTTTGGTGGACATCCTCGCTTCTTACCTTCTTTCTGTCTGTCCCAAATCTTCTTCACCAAATTGTCTTCTGCCTTTCTACACATGTGCCCAAACCACCGTAATCTGTTCTCTTTGAATATTTCTGCAATCGGAGCTACTTTGGTTTCTGCTCTTATGTCCTCGTTTCTTCATCTATCCCTCAGTGTGCATCCTATCACCTTTCTCAGGCACTTCATTTCCATCACCTCTAGCATCTTCAACTGTTCTGCCTTTACTGCCCAGATATACACTACACCTGATACTCTATGCCAGTTGGCTGCAGCCCCCTCTAGCTTTGACCTCTTCATTCAGACTACCCTTCTCCTCAACTACTCCTCCCAGATACTTGAAGCTGTTTACCTGTTCCACTATTTTCCCTTCTATCTCTATGCTCAGCTTCTTCTGATTTCCCTGATTTGCTGCAATTACCGCCTTCTTATCTGTGCTTAGTTTCATCCCATGTGCCTTCAGATTTGCATTCCATTCTCCTATCCTTTGCTGAAGTTCTAGCTCAGAGTCTGCCTGTACTGCTACATTGTCTGCATACAGCAGCTTTGTTGATCTGTCTCCTCCAACCTGTTAGCTAATGTAGTCCATCACCAGTATAAACAGCAGCAGGCTCAGAGCTGAACCCTGATGTACATTCACACCCACTGGAAACCCCTCTGTGAGACTAAACACTGTTCGTACTTGAGTCATTGGGTCCTTGTATATAGCCTGCACTAACTCTACCAATGTTTCCGGGACTTCAAACCACCGCAGTACTGCCCAGATCAGCTTTCTTGGGACCTTGTCATATGCTTTCTCCAAGTCTAGGAATGCCCAGTCAGACTCTCTCCTCATCTCTAGCTTCTTCTCAAGCATGTCTCAGTGCAAACATCAGGTCACTTGTGCTGCATCCTGATCTGAATCCAAACTGCTCATCTCCCATTTTAAATTCTATTACTCTGCGTATCCATTTATCAATCACCCTCTCCAGAACTTTCATGCAGTGTGATTAGGAGTTTGATGCCTCTGTACTGCATACAGTTGTGGATGTCCCCTTTGTTCTTGTACACTGGCATGAGTATGCTTATTCTCCAGTCATCTGGGATACACCTTTCTCTCCACACTGCTATTAGTACCCTCAGGAGCCATTTCTCCCCTATCTCACCCAGCATCTTTATCATATCTGCTGTGACCTCATCTAAGCCTGTTGCTTTCCCTGACTTCATTTTCCTTGGTGCTGTCCTTACTTCTTCTAGGGTGGGCTCCTCTTCTTCTCTCATCGTGGGCTGTTTCTGGGGCAGTACAGCTTCTGTGGGGTATTCTTCATTCAGAAGCTGCTGGAAATATTCCTTCCATCTGCCTTTGATATCCTCTGGGCTGGTGAGCAGGTTGTTGCTGGCATCCCTTATGAAGGGTGTCTGACTATCTTCTTTATCTTTCTGTTTTTGCCTTGCAGCCTGATATAGTTTCTTTATGCCCCTTTACTGAGTCACTTTCCAGAAGTTAGTACAGTGCCTCTGATGCCCTATTCTTTGCTATTGCAACTTCTTTGTTAGCAAACCAGTAGTCCTTCCTAGCCTGGTCAGTCTTTTCTGTCTCCCACTTCTTCTTACATTCCTTTTTTTCTTTTGATGACTTCCTGGACTTTGGACTTCTGCATTCTACCACCAGCTTTCCTTATGTACCTTATTTCCATACCTGGCTCGGCCACATATCTTTTCTGTAGTTCTAACACATGCTGTTTTAGGCGCTACCATTCTTCTACAACTCCACCTATTTCCTCCTCTTGTTTGGGGTGCTAGAACCTTGAGTAATTCCTTGAACTGTGGTATTTTTTCTCCAGTCAATTTCCAGGTCTTCAGCCTGGTCTCTGTTGACCTTAGAGCCTTCTCTGACCACTGCTTGCTGATTGTGGCAAGTAGTGGTTTATGCTGTGGGCTGACTGTTTCACTGGGGATGACTTTGCAATCAGTACCTTTTCCTTACTAGGAGTAGGAAGTCTACCTGAGTTGCATGTTGACTACTCTTGTATGTGATCTTGTGACTGTCTCTCTTTCTGAATCATGTGTTGGCTGCTATCAAGCCATTTGCCACAGAGAAGTCTAGAATGGTCTCTCCTTTATTCCTGTTGCCCTACCCATACTGACCCAGGTAGTCCTTCATATCCTTTTCTGTCTGCTCCAATACGTGCATTCAGGTCACCCATTAACACCATCAATTCCTGTTGTCCTGCTGTATCTAGTAGGTCCTGCAGCTGCTGTCTGAATGTACTCTTTTCCTTGCTATTATAATCCTGCTGTGGGGCACAGGCTGAGATTATGAATACTGCCCTGTTATTACATAGGCTGTGATTATCAATACTGCCCTGTTATTACACAGGCTAAGATTATGAATACTGCCCTGTTATTACACAGGCTGAGATTATGAATACTGCCCTGTTATTACACAGGCCGAGATTATGAATACTGCCCTGTTATTACACAGGCTGAGATTATGAATACTGCCCTGCTATTACACAGGCCGAGATTATGAATACTGCCCTGTTATTACACAGGCTGAGATTATGAATACTGTATTGTTATTACATAGGCTGAGATTATGAATACTGCCCTGTTATTACACAGGCTGAGATTATGAATACTGCCCTGTTATTACATAGGCTGAGATTATGAATACTGCCCTATCATTACACTGGAGTCTGACATGCATCTGTCATTAATTCTGATGATATCCCTTACTGCCATCTGAAGCTTCTCTCTCACCACAATTCCTACACCATTTCTAGCCTGCCCTCCACCTGAGTAGTAGACTCTGGATCCCAAGCCAAGGTGCACTGCCCGTCCATCTCGTCTCCTGGATGTTTGGCAGGTTGGTTGGTTTTAAGTCCAGTTTTCACTCAATAGGGGCACATATACCTTTCCCACCATTAGCACAGGTCCCTTGCGTGGGTCAGAGTAGGCCGGGTCCTCAACCCACTTATCACCGGTAACTACCCATGCCCATATTTGTCAACATTAGTCAACATGACCAAATCACCTAGAGCCATATTTACACCATCAAGTGGCTATCCCTGCCACAGTGCACAGTGTGATCCATGTTCTCCTATCTTGAGGATTCTGCACATCACAGTAGATGCCCAAAGCGGTTGGTCTTTACAACTCTTCCCCTATAGGGCACCATGTAGAGTCTGTGATGCTGCCCACAGCTCCAATCAGTTTGAGATGGAAACAGTCAGCATGTTATTCAGACATGGGAGAAACCCCACAGAGACACAGGGAGAATATGCAAACTCCAAACAGGAATTGGTCTGAGGTCAGGATTGAACTTTGTGCATGGGACCCAAAGACCTTAACCACTAAGCCATTTGGTCCATATGTACTTAATACTTCAAAAAACAAGTAACTTGCAAACTGTTAGCCTAGAGGGATTCCTCTCTACTTTAAGTGCTAGCCAAAAAGTTTGAGAAATCATTTTATGCTCAACTTCTGAGAGACTTGCTTGGCTATAATCACCTGCATTAGATGATGAAGTTAAGTACAAACTTGTAGTTTTAAAAGTACTGTATTTAATTTTTTCTGTACCTAGTTGTGTTTTTCACTGAACAGTGTGTGCTGTGTGTCTGCAGTTTGTCCTCACCCATCCTCCCTGTTCTTGTTTTGGTGTTAGTGTTGGTGGCTCTGGAATTGCCCACCCCTCCTGTAAGTCTGTATTTGGACACTCCTCCTGAGTCCATCTCATTTGCTCACTTAATTGAATACAGTGAGATCATATTCTGAGTCTAGTGTTCACTCTAGTTAATAGAGAGAGAAGATTTGAGAAGGCCAACCCACTTAGGCTCTTCCTTCCTCTCTCCTTGCACTTTACTAACAAAAAAAATTGCACTTTATTCATCTGCTTTTACTGTATTTGTGTTTCCTCCTACTTTATTTTCCTTTTGCCTCTTCTTAAAAGTACTACATTTTATTTATTCTGCTGCACTTATTGCTGCTTGGTAGTAGCCTGATTAAATTTTAATTGTTTATTCTAAGTCTTTTGTTTAAAGCACTTGGGCTTCAGACCAGTTGTTTTACATTAAGAAGGTTTGTGTTTCTGCACTGTTGTGGCAAGACAGGTAGCTTACATCCTTCTAAGCTGGGAATTGCTGATTGAAAGCTGTGTCTGCTATTCTAAAAGTGTATTAGTTCTGGTTTAAGCACTTGGGATTCAGGCCAGTTATTCTACATTAAAAAGGTTTGTGGTCTGCACTCTTGTGGAGGGGGAGGCTGGATTCTGCCCTTCTGAGCTGGGAATTTCTGGTCACAGGCTTATTGTGCCTGCTTATTTGAACTGTTTCTTTCTGAAATTGGTGCGCCTTGTTGCTGTAGCATAGGACCAGATTCAGGCCTGCTGAATCTAGCTTTGCTTGTATAACTTGAGCACTGATCCAGGCCATCTTTTTTGGAGAAGGTTTCCTTGCACCCAAGTAGTGGGAGTGTGCAGTTAGAACTTGTCTGATTAAAAACTGCTGGAACAGGGCTCAGTTTTGAGCTTTTTTCTGGTTAATTGAGTAACTTGTTTAAATCAGTTTGTTAATTTTCTATTGTTTTATATATATATATATATATATATATATATATATATATATATATATATATAAATGCACTTTATTCATCTGCTTACTGTATTTGTGTTTCTTCCTACTTTATTACTAGAGGCATTGACTACAACTCTGTACTGAGATATATAACAATAAGCATCCTTTTCTGCGCATTTAAAGTGTTTTTTGATTGTATCTGCTTTATTTTCTGAAAAAAAAAATACTTGTTTCCTGCCTTTTTAAGCTAGTATAGTCCAGTTTTCAGGTTAGTACTGAATTCAGGGCTGTGTTACAAATCTCTGTGTTTGCCCATACCTTACTTGGATAGAAGAAAGTGTCTCTGTTCACTTGTGAGAGAGGGGAACTTTGAGCAGCCTATCTGTCCCTGGAGGAGTGGTTTCAGCCCAGAAATTAGTAGTTAATTTCTCTCTCTTTCATTTCCCTGCTATAAAAACTGCATTTGCCCAGTTTTGAGTATCAGGCAGTGCTGGTTAACTATGGTATAGCTATTCCTGGCTCCACAATATCTCCTCTTCAATTTTTCCCTTGGAACTAGACAAACTTTCAACTTAAGCACTCAAGCCATTCATTTCTCATCCCAGCACTTGCTCAAAACTCATAGCAAGCACTTATATACCCTAGCACTAGACCCCCCTATACTGTACAGACGAACAAGGCTCTCTATTCGACCTTACCAGCCATTCAGTAAAATAGTTCACTGTACCTATCCAGGCATGTCCAAAGGGCAGTTTCATGTGTACTCCCCAGTCCAACTGGTGAATCTGGGCATTTCGAGGCAATGTTACAACTGCCTCATGTGCGCAGACAACCCTCTTCTCCTAGCACCAAACACTAATACATGCTAGAGATGCAATTGTACAACCAAACTGGAGGCTAAGCTCTCTCAACCCAAGACTGGATCAGACAGTCAAGAGGAGAAGGGAAATACTGGCATCACACCACCAGTCTCACATAGACCCATTAAACCAGCACCAGAAAAAAACACACATAAATACACAAAAACATACTTGGAGGCTCTAAATTAAAATCTTTAAAAGCAACAGAGACCTCCAAAGCAGACATCTAAGCAACCTCCACCCCCCAACACAAACCATGAAACACATACTTCACAAAACCAGTGTGTCACGCAATCACAGCCCTTAAGGCAAAATAACATACCCAACATACTAGTAATAGGTGACTCTATAGTCAGGCACACTGACGTCCCACTCACTAGGCTGAATAAGGAGAAGGTTACTGTTAGCTGCCTGTCAGGTGCCAGGATCCGCCATATAACACAAGCACTCAGGTCACTCCAGAACAAGTACAAATACGACTCTGTCATTGTCCATGTTGGTGCAAATGACCTGAGCCGTACCTCCATGGACTACAGGAAAAGAGACATGGAAGCGCTCTCTGATCACGTAGCCCAGGCTGGTATGACCCTGACCCTGAGTAGCATCCTGCCCTCACCAAGAATGATACCACGGTAAAAAGAAAAAAATGATCAATTTCAACAATTGGCTAAGTTCCTGGCGTCATTCAAAGGGGATCCAGTGTCTGTCCACCTGGGATGACATGCTTGACAAGCCACGCTGCTTCACTAGAGATGACTTGCACCTGTCACCCCATAGTGTCTTTTTTAGGCAAGGCTCAAAAGACAACCCCACCGCCATAAATAACACAAGTAACAAAAATCTGAGGGTAATGCTACTCAATGCCAGAAGTCTAAACCTCAAAATGCACGCACTCAAGGCATTCCTCAGTATGGAGAAAATCGATATATGTGCAGTAACAGAAACCTGGTTTAAGGCTCCAGAGAACACCCCAGCACTACCAGGCTACAACTCATACCATACATTTTGGCCACAGAACCCAGACCGAAATACAAAATTTGGGGGAGTATCCATATTCATCAAGGATACCCACACCTCCAGGTTAGTGGCACAGCACGATGCTTCAGAGATCATTCACGTACAACTAACAATGGGCAAAACTGTAATTCAAATTGTAGCTTGCTACAGATCACCCACCATGTCCCAGGACCCCCATTCTGCATTTCTGGAAACACTGGGAAACATAAAGGTCCTATCAAAAACCCTAATATTGGGTGATTTCAACTACCCAAACATTAACTGGGAGAACTACCCAAGTACTAACTCCCTTGCCCAACATTTCCTAGAATTTATAAACTCGAACACCCTGGATCAACTGGTCAACACTCCCACCAGAGGTGACAACATATTGGACCTGGTCATCACCAACATGGGCGACCGGTGTTCCACACTGGAGGTCAACCCCTCGCTGGTTAGATCTGACCATAAACAAATCACTTTGGATATCCACATTTTGTCCCCACCACCGGACAAGGAAACCACCATGAAAAACTTTTCAAAAGCAAACTTCACATTACTTAAAACCGAGGTGGAAAGTTTCAAAGCCTCCATGCTAAAGGATAACGCTGTCCAAGCTGCAAAATCCTTTACTAATGCATTCTGCGGGTACCTACAAGAATGCATGGATCGTGCTATCCCAAGAAAAAACAAGACTTACCAAGAAAAGGAAACCAGCCTGCTGCCATAAATAAGCTATACAATAGAATGAGGAAACTAGTACAGAAAAGAGTAAAATCCCAAGAAGGGAAGACATCCCTGATCAGTATCAGCAAGAAACTACGATCCCTCATAAAATTGTCCAAGGCGAGCTTCGAAAGAAAAATTGCCAAGGACTCCAAAGATAACCACAAGGCGTTCTTTAGCTATGTCAAGAATCTAAGCGGCAATGCTCAGATCTGCTCAGAGTTAGTGCAGAATGGTGCAAAATACACTGAACCAACCGATATTGCCAACATTCTGGCAGACAGGTTCAGTGCAAACTTCACCCCCCTCGCACCACTAAAAGGGCCCATAACCATACCAGAAGAATGTAGAGCCCCTGAAATCACAGACATTCAGGTTAAAACAGACCAAAGCCAAAAACACAGCATCAATGGGACCGGATGGTGTCCCAGGCTGCATCCTACACAAGCTCAAAGACGAACTAACCCCTCACCTAAATACACTGTTTAAACTCAGCCTCTCCACAGGGTACATACCCATAGAGTGGCACACAGCAATGGTTATTCCACTCCACAAAGGTGGAGCCACAACAGACCCCAGAAACTATTGCCCTATAAGCCTGACTAGCTTGGTCTGCAAGGCTATGGAGCGCATCATCATGGAACTCATTAACAGAGACATTGGGAACCTTCAAACACTAGAGCCTACCCAGTTCAGCTTTTTTAGGGGCAGATCATGCCTCCTAAACCTGGTGGACTTCTTTGAGACAGTTACCAAGGCTATAGATGAGGGAAAAGTGGTACACACAGCCTACCTAGACCTCACAAAGGCCTTCGATACCATTCCCCATTCTGGTATTATAGACAAGCTCACCAGCCTGAACATTAACCCCTATGTCACAAGATGGGTTGCCAATTGGCTCACGGACAGAACCCACATGGTGAGAGTTGCAGGAGCTAGGTCTGACTCTAAACCGGTTACAAATGGCATTCCCCAGGGCTCAGTCCTAGGACCCCTCCTGTTTGACATATACTTCTCAGAGGTACGGGCAAGCACAGGAGGACTATGGCTGACCAAGTTCACAGACGACTGCATACTAGGGGCTATAATTGACTCTCTGTCTGACACAGACTTCCTCCAAAAGGGATTCACTGAGACAGATACCTGGTGTCAAAATCATGGCCTCAAGCTAAATGCCAAAAAGTGCATAGTCATCCCCTTTAGAAAAACAAAGTACCCACAAACTACCACATAGGTGGTAGTCCCCTAAATATGGTAATAAGGGATCTGGGGACCCAAGTAGATAGTAATCTCTCCTTTGATAATTACATTGCCAAAGTGGTTAGAAAATCCTTCTATGTGGCCCACCTAATCACAAAAGGGTTTGCATCCAGATCAAAAGAGGTCATTGTGCCTCTCTACTCATCACTCATCAGACCCATCATAGAGTACAACGTCCCATTTGGGATGTACCTTACAAGACACCTGCAACAGCTGGAAAGACCACAGAAGTACCTCACCAAGAGGATCACTGGTCTCAAACAGATGCCTTATGCAGCATGACTGAAGAAACTCCAGCTGTACTTGGTTGCATACCGCCTACTCAGAGGTGATCTCTGCCTGGCATACAAGGCCATTTCCAACCCAGATTTGATGGATATGCTCCAACTAAAAAAAAAAATTATCCCCTCGAGCCACATGCTCTAGGGATCTAAACCTCACCACAACAATAAATAGGATATGCTGGAGGGATAGATTCCTGTCCCAGAGACTTCCCATGCTTTGGAACAAGATTCCAATCTACATTAGGCAGAGCTCCTCACTAACACTCAAGAGAAACCTTGATGAGTGGATGGAAAACAGGAAGTTTAGCCCAGGGATCACTTTAGTAGCTCTGCTGGACAGAGGCACAGGGAACTAATCTAAGGGGGCAGCGAAAGCCAACACATTATGGCTAGGCTTATAAATGCCTTCAGGCAGATAGCCTAGTACCTATCTATGACCCTATGAACCTATGATGCATGACATCGGGGAAACCTTAGCTGTTGTCCAAGAAAACTGGTTTTAATATTTGCACTGTAAGTTGCACATCTTGAGAGATATTCAGTGTTATTTATATTGCTAATTTTAGAATTAAGCATATCTTTTCATATTTCTGTAAATATCTCAATAGGCATGCACTCAAAGAGGAATTTCTTCTCATGATATGAAAGATTATATCTGCTTAAAGAAATTCTAACAATATATGTGTAGGTTACACAGTTTTCAAGATATGACAATTTATTTGTGAACGTGTAGCAAAAATATCATTTTGGGTTAGTATACATTGTAATATATTATAACATTTATGGAAGACCTATGAGTACACTGAGTATTATCATTGTAAAGGATATCTTACTGACAACATTACGATATGTACTTTTTTACAAGCATTTATCATTCACAGAATACTTACATTTGTTTATCTTATGCTTTTTAAGTTTATTTTATAGAAAATGCTCTGAATGCATGATGTTTTAGGTTGCTAGAGGTGTGATGTTCCACACCATGTATGTGCTAATGAACTAACACTGTTTTTTTTTTTTTTTTTTATTTGCATTTGTTTACCAAGAATGTCTGACTGGTAATGCAAGACCTCTTTTCAGTGAAGGCCCAGAGAGAAAATCTCCAGAAACATACCCCCAGATTCTGCAAGCCTTGCAGTGCATGCAGGATTAGTGCAGGAGCTTTAGCAAGCGATATGTCTGCTGTGTGATCCAGGAATAGCCTGCAGGGGCATGCACGAGCGCTCCTGCACTAGTCCTGCGCAGACTAAGCCCCTGTATGCAAATCACCCCATTTGCAGGAGAAATCCATACAAATGAGGTGAATTTGCGATCCAGGAAGCTTGAAACCGGCCATGCAGGCCTAGTGTAATCTGCAGAAATGTACTTGGTTAGTAACCAAGTACATTTCTGCAAAATCCAAAACGGAGGTGTGACAGCTCCAAATAAAGGCTGCATATCACTCAGGAAGCATGCCAATGGCCAAGTATAAGGCCACTGGCATTGCAAACAGCTTAAAAAATAAAAAAAATCAACTTTTATTTTTTTTAACCAATCTCGGCTGTTTAAGCATATGGCAGCAGCATGCAAATGGGATCAGGGGGAAATAAGAAAATAAACCTAAAATAAGCATTCTAACTAAAATCCCTATTCTGCCATGAAAGTCAATGGCAGTCAGAAGACAACATGGCCAGTGAGTAGTGATCGCTAAGTGGGGAGGCTCAGTGTGAGACATGTAACTATACATTAGCAGGCAATCCTATGCAAATGAAGGGAATGATAGTGAATCCCAGTTTTCCCCAGCATGCTAGTAAGGTCCCAACAGTGTAAGAGTAGGAATAGCTTGGTGCAAGCCTAGGAGTTAGCTGACATCATAGGGGTGTGTGTCAGGCATACTGTAAGCGGATTAGAGCCCTGTGGCTCAGGTTTGCTCCAAGCTAAGCAAGGGGGTATGTCTGAATCTGCCTAGCACTCTTTACATTGCCTAAGCGGGTGTGCGAGCTGCACACCGGGTTTTAAAGGGAAAAAAAAAAGTTATACCAGGAAATGACAGCATTGTGCACATTTGAGCACTCTGTTTGTGTGGCACGCCCCTGGACTTTAACAGGAAGGCAATGGGAAGGGAAAACAGCAGTAGGAAGGTAATCAAGGAGAACTAGCATAGCTGGCAGGTGAAATGTATCAGAATCAGCCAATTACACAGGCAGCAGATCAGCCAAGCCCAGAACACTACTATAAACTATGCAAACACCTTCCCCTCTTGTTTTTCTCATAGTCTGCAACACTGGTGTATACAAGCGGGAAACTTTTAATAAACAAAACTACAAAATTATATGGGTTGCAACAGGCAACATAGAACAACATGTGCAAGAGGCTGAGGGTGGTGAGGATGTGAATGCTGCCGATCAACCCACAGTGAGGAGATGGAGAAGAGTGTACAGAGCCAGGGTAACCTACCAGGGGCTACATGAGCTGGAGGTAGTGGAGCACTATAGGGTAGGCAGGGACCGCTACAGAAAATTGTTGAGCTCTGCCGGCCACGCCTGACACACCACAGTGACTGAGGGGAACCCATCCCAGTGGATACCAAGGCATGTGTAGGCCTAGGAATACTAGTCACAGGTACCTCCCAAAGCTCAACTGGTGATATCATGGGGATCTCACAGGCATCAGCATCCAGAGTATTTCACCAGTTCCTGGATGCCATGTCAGCACATGCCAGTGAGCATATATTTCCTCAACACCCGTGAGGTGTTGGCCAGCAATATGCATCTCTTCCAGCAAATAGCAGAATATCCTGAGGTAGTGGGTGCTATAGACTGCATGCACATATGCATCAAAGCACCACCCGGTGATCAGGCTAGGGCCTACATCAACCGCAGGGGCCTCCCCACCATCAACTGCCAAGTTGTGTGCGATGCCCAGGGCATTATAATGAATGTGTGTGCTGGCTGCCCTGGAAGCTATCATGATTCTCACATTTGGCATCTGACCCTGCTGTACCAGAGATTTACCAATGGGGACATCCCCTATGGTCACCTAGTGGGGTATGCTGGTTACACACTGGAGCCGTGGCTGATGACATCCATCAGAAATGCACACACACCTGAACAAGAATGCCATAATGAGGCACACGCACAGACCAGACTTATAATAGAGCATGTGTTTGGGATGCTCAAGTCACGGTTTCGGTGTCTGGACACATCTGGTGAAGCCTTGCAGTGCTCACCAGCTACATGTACTCAAATTGTTATGGTATGTGCCATGCTACACAATATAATCCTGCTTAAACAACCACAGCAGGAACAGCACAGGGCAGGGCCACACCCCCCCCCACCAATGCCAAGGCCTACACAGGCACAGAGTGACTCGGAGGAGGAACAACCTGAGCCTGCCCCAGTAGGCAGATGGAGGCATGCCCAGTATGCCCTGGCCTTAGCAAAGAGGGAACACATAACACATACACTGACACAGTAGGGACCCAGGGAATGACACCTCTCTCTGACTCACACATACAGTAAAAGGGATGCCAAACATGACACTACTTGTGCTCAACAATGTATAGGGAGTGTACTTTGTGCATCCAACATAAGCAGCCCTCCAGCACCATCCTTAATCCTGGCACACCCACAAGGTAAATCAATCAACCTACCAATTGCCAAATGGAGTAGAATGTGCCATTAGCTGTATCTATGGTATGGATGTGAGCATGCAAGGGAATTGGGTGGTTGAATGTTATGGCAGCAGATAGTAGACACCCATAGTGGCACCATGACATCTGTAACTTATACTGGAGTCACCACAGTAGCCAGTACTACATAGGGTGACAAAACCCACTGCAGAAAATGTGCTGGGTGACATGTGTGTCCATATGACTCACACATGCTAGTCAGGGAGGTTCAAATACCTAACAACAGTCTCAGCTAGCAGGACAAGTGTAGACAAACCCAAACAGAGCATGTGCTATGGCCTCTGAATGATGCCTATGGGTAACATCCCCCCCAGGCCTACACAGACAGACTACAGCAGGTCATGCAGTGGTATGTTAGTTCTGAAGGATAGGAAGTCAGACACTAATATGTAGGGCAACCAAAGCTAAGACCTGTAGTACACTGATATGCCTCTAGTCAGTATGATAGGTTAGAATACAGAATGAAATGGAGTACATGATATACCAGTACAGTCATAGCAAATGTGTGCAAGTGCCAGGTATGCCTCCTTATCCTATGTAGACATGTAGAAACAGTAAGGTTTTCCTCCCCCCAATCATGTGTAGAAATATAGAAACAGTCAGATGTGCCCCCTTAATCCTGTGTAGAAATGTAGTAACAGTCAGGTGTGCCCCCCATGCCTATGTAGACATGTGGAAACTGACAGGTCTGCCCCTTCCCTCAATCCAGTGTAGAAATGTAATGACACTCAGGTGTGTCCCCCCAATCTTGTGTAGAAATGTAGTAACATGTATGAGTAGGTATATGAGTGGAGCACAGATGCCCAGAGGTGGCCAGGGTAGCAGGATAGGTTGTAATATTTGCACAATATGCAGGTCTGTGTGTATTAGGATGGTGTGTGTTTCATAATGTGTGAGAGTGGTCAGTATGTATGCATGTTGAGCTAAGACCTGGTGGCCATTGCCCACTACTGCTGATAAGAAGCTCTCACGACTGCAGTGCCAGAGACAATCCCCACCAGTATAACACATGCTAGCAGTAAGCCATTGTAAATGTATGGTGGTAATATGTGTCACCATCTTAAAGACTGACATGGCATGGCTGTTGGGCTAGATATACAAGCAGTTCACAGGGGAAAGTATCCCAGACATACAGTATATATTGTCACACTGTGAAATGGAGACACCCTTGGATTTGTACATATAGGTATGCATCACAGTAACTAGACCTGTAGTAGGGGATACCGGTGATGTCTCCCTGCAGATCACAAAGGAGGTAGGACTGGTGTATTGGGAATCAGCTGATGTATCTGCACATGCCAGCATAACTGTAATGCTCCATGCATATCTGTGTGTCAGATGTAAGTAGTGTTCATAGCACACATGCACCCAACCACGCAAACACCACCCACAGGCACCTCTCTGAAAATATCCCTGCTGTGGGGAATGGGTAAAGTAAGACCCCACCTGTATATGGCAATAGTGGAAGACTGCAGAATGCAGTGCAGGTGTTCCATGCAGGTGTGTCCCTAGCTGTAGGTAGCACCCTGCCAGCATCCACACCATCTGATCAAGACTGATAGAAGGTATTAGCATGAACAACTATCACACCTACCCTGTCATCCCAGGGGAATATACTGTATGGTGGTCTGGGACTGTAGGACTGACAGAATGCAATGGCCTGCCACATCTGGCCTGAACCAATGCCTAATGCCCCACAGGCACCTGCCAAAGGCCTGTGTCTCACACATACTGCCAATGCATGTTATGTCATGGATACCCAAATAACATAACACACTCCACATAAGCCATATGCAAGGCCATGTGGACAAACCACAGTAACATGTCCACCATGTCCCACTGCATGAACTGTGGACCAACACTAACACACACCTGTGATGTGGTGATACCGTTATAGAAAGTATCAGAGAATGTATGCATAATGTATGGAAGAGGTTAGAATAACAGAGGAGGGGTGTGGGAGCATGGGCAGCATGGAATGTGCAGGGTCCGACAACAAGCTGTGTGCACACACTGTCCCTGGCTGCAAACACATAAATGGGTGGCTACACACCTGCCCGTACACCACAGTAGGGTAAATGTCCTGACCCATGGCCCCTGCCTCTGGCTAACCTGTGCAAATCTGTACAGCTGTAAGGCATTGCCACAGCAAGATAAGGACATACTGCCATGTTGATGGGCGGACAAGTATGGGATCTTCTGCCAGCACTGTACCAAGGTGCTGAACTGGATACACAAACACAGCACCAAGTGTCTGCAGCTTCCCCTCCGGAATGGCATAACTTACCATGAATACGTAGGTGTCTGCCCACAATACCAGACACAGCTGCAGTTACCCTTGTCCCCCAAGTCATCACTGTGAGCAAGAATGTCCACCTGACAGTACATGAGGACAGAAAACATCACTGTGTATAACAGTGCACATGTCTGAATATCTCTGCTAACAGCAGTACCATGCAGCTGAAGCAGCACAGACTCAATCACCTACAGTACACACTATCCCCTGCACAGTTTGTCCCCATATTGCCAAATGATTGACGGATACCCTGCAGAAACAGTATGCTACCTGTAGGTGTACAACACAAAGGTCTGCACTGCACTAATAACTACCTGGAATTGATCCACAAACTCAATACAGAAGGGCATACTGGGCATGCTCACATAGTTAGAGAAATTAAGGCAATGTCAGGCAACAACATACCGAAAGGTCATACTGGGCATGCTCACACACTTAAACAAATGAAGGCCATGTCTGCAAACAACAGTGGACCAGAACTATCTGGCAGTTGCAGATGTTAGTGCAGACACTCCTCAGTGTGCAGCACTCAAGCTTTGCACACACACACTGGATAGGAATACAGGCATCTATCCAAGGACAACACACTATAATAAGCCAAAAGTAGACGTACACAGATGTGTGGAAGAGAGGGTCTGTCACAAGGGGTCATCCATTATGAGGTCTGTCCCACCCAGCACACAGCCAAATGGCTACAACCACATGTTGTTCGGATGTCACTCAATGTAGACCTTAGCCACTGGTATCTGTCAGCATTATGGACTATGTGGTGCAAGTGCTAACTGTGCAACATGACTGTACAAGGAAGAAGTCATCTAGCAGCTGTATACATGTACCTGTGGAATAAAACCCTGCATGTGCCCACATGTGGTGTGTCAACCTCTAGTTGAATGGGTTATGGCCCATACACGGGTCTATATTGCAACATCGAACGCTTAAAACAACGAACGATGTTGCATCGACACATTTTCAGTGAAAGCTGAAAATGTAGAATCCGAAGAACAGCGATTTCTTTCCTAGTGAAAGAAATCGCTGTTCCAACCCCCGCAAAAAAAAAACACATTACACACTTCCATACACATACACACATACCCAATCCTAATTATACTCTCCCAAAAACCAGTAAACAACTAAATACACATATGCACATAACCCAAACATAAATTTAACGAAAAAGAAACTATAAACATTTTAAACCATATGCACTTACCTTAAGCTGCACCCTAACCCTAAGGTCAATAACTCTCACACACTCACATAAACAGCTACAAACACATACACACTTACCTTAACCCTAACTCTACCCCCCCAAAACAAAAGTAAACGACTGAAAACACATACACACTGAAACTCAACCATATATTTAACATAAAATATACAACAGCAAACACTTTCATACATATCCACTTATCTTAACCCTAAGGTCAGTAACTGTTGCACAATCACGCTCAGGAGCTATACCGGACAAGGGACCACACTACACTTCAGAACACGGCAAAATGAAGCGGTCAAGGGACTTCTTTCCCAGGGAAAAATTTCACTGAACAGCCGCTTCGCTGTTTTGCCTGTTCACTCTACATGTGTCAACGAAAACGCATTCGACATAATGCATTTTCGTTGAACTCATAGGAACCCCCCCATACACACACACTGCCCTCCCCATAGCCGTATTATGACAAGCCTGCTGAGGTCATCCACTTTGAAATACACTCTTGTGAAAGGTGTAGGCCAGTAATCTCTGTGGTGCTTCCTATAACTGCGTACTGCTGGCTTAGTTAGTTAGGAGTTCTAATCCCAGATATGGCAACTGTGTGTGTGTTTGTCTCTGTCTGTGTAGAGAGCAATGCTTTTTAGGCTAATCACACTCACTACAATTCAAATGCCCTAATTTGGCAATCCTGCTGATGTCATTCATTGTGAAATACACCTTTGTGGAATGAGTACTCCAGTAATCCCTGTAGTGTGTTCAACAATAGTTTTATGCTGTAGTGTGATATAGAACCCTGGTAGGGGTTCTATTCCCACACATGGCAGTTGTGGATGCTTTGTTTGTGTTTCAATATTTTTGTAGAGAGCAATGCATTTTAGCCTAGCCACACTCACTACAATTCAAATGCCCTACTTTGGCAATCCTGCTGATGCCATTCATTATGAAATACACCTTTGTGGAAGGAGTAATCCCTGTGGTTTGTTCTATAACAGCTTCATGCTGCAGTGTGATGTAGAACTCTGGTAGGGGTTCAATTCAAATGCCCAACTTTGGCAATCCTGCTGATGTCATTCATAGGTTCATAGGTAGGTACTAGGCTATCAGCCCGAGGGCCAAAGCAAGCCTAGCCAACAGTGTATTGGCTTTCGCCACCCATGTATTGTTAAATTCCTGCCCCTCTATTGAGAAGTGCCCCAGACATAATCCCAGGGGTGAATTTCCTGTCACCCATCCACTGATCAAGGTTTTTATTGAATAGCGCTAATGACGAGCTCTGCTTGACATGGATGGGAATCTTGTTCCAGAGCATGGGAAGTCTCTGGGACACAAATCTATCCCTCCAGCATGTCCTATTTATTGTTGTGGTGAGGTTTAGGTCCCTAGAGCGTGTAGCTCGGGGAGATTGTGATTTCTTCAAGTGGAGCATGTTCAATAATTCTGGGTTTGACATACTTTGTATATCAGACAGAGGTCTCCTCAGAGTAAGCGGTATGCGACCGAGTAGAGTTTGAGTTTCTTGAGCAGGTCAGCATAGGGCAATTGTTTGAGGCCAGCAATCCTCTTGCTGAGGTACTTTTGTGGCCTCTCAATTTGTTGTAGGTGTCTTGTGAGGTGCATCCCAAACAGGGCATTGTATTCAATGAGGGGTCTGATATGTAATGGGTAGAGGGGAACAATGACTTCCTTATTTCTAGAAATCCCATGCAGATAGTTTGAGAGGTATGTACATGCTACAGAAGCTATAGGGTAGTGTTGTACATAAAGGAAGGGCAGACATGTAGAGTATATAACAGTACTATTGCAAACTATATAGCCTATACTGGTATTAACAGACTGTATTTCTCTCTCCCCCAACCCTTATCTTCATCATAATTTATTATTGGTATACATCAGTTATGGTTTACTATTAACATATTGTTTTCAAAATTTTATGTTGGGCCTTGTGTTTTATTATTGTAATGTATTACAATGGTTGCATACTAACATATCTTGTTGAATTACCTATGTTGTTGGTCTTATGCCATAACTGTTACTGGCATGCTGTTACTATACTGACTGTTATCTCACTTACAGTCATGTTCCAAATACTATACAATGTTATGTCACTGGGTTGTTTGCAATATTCTGGCATGCTGTTATAACTAACTACATATGATGTACATGATTAACCTATGCACTTTGAAATACCTCAACACCATAGCTTGACTGGGTAGGCTGGTTCCTGGTGATCTGCCTACCCTACCTCAGCCGGCCAAGGCATCGGGTCCCAGCACATCTAGGAGCCAAGCTGATGGTGCCCCTTCCACTGACCCTGCACCACCTATGGGTGATACCACCTCAAGGGATGGGGCCCATCCCCCATCCCCCAGGAGTGGGGGTGGGGGGGTTTTCACCCAGGATCAGCTACCGGTGATGATGTGCAGAATAGTACATCATTGTTATGAGAACCGCCTGTGCCGTATTTAAAGCAGACTGGCCAACCTGGAGGGGCAAGGTGGCCCCAGTGCCCATCCTCCAGCACAGCCACCTTTTGGGCAGTGAAGGAGCAGTGTTGATTGCTAATGAGTGGTGATCTCAGTCACACTGCTGCTATCTGGGGACACATGGATCTCTGATTCCACAACATCCTCCTCATCTAAGGTGTTTACCCCCCATATGTCACGCACTGCCCCTGCTGTCTTGTCTGTCTGCAATTGCAACCTCTCCTACCCAGCTTACCTCCTCACATGTACCTATGTCCCTTCCCCAACATTCCACTCTCTCCTTAAAAAAAATTTTCACCTGTACCACAAAAAAAAAATATATCACCCCATACATAGCTCTCCAATTCGCACCCAATTCCACTGGACATAATTAATTATTACATGAATTAATCAACATAGTTATGTTGCCCTCACCCCTGTCTCTGGGATTTGTGCCTCCAAATTTTAAATTCTGTACAACCTGCACAGCTGTTGCTGTACAAGAAATGGAGAGCTATGGTCCTTTCCTACACCCGTCCTGCACATCCCTATCTGCCTTTCAGTATGCTTTTCCTCCTGCTTGCCCCCATTTCATCACTTTCCTACCACCCCTTTTTTATTTTCTTTTTTTATAATTAGTGTGGGCTTAAGTGGCACAATCTACTGTGCAAACCCGCTTAAAACTGCCTAATAATCTTATGTGTTTCGCCAGTGTTGGGTACATCTGCAAAATAATTACCTTTACCAGGTCTCAAACCCAGACCTCTGTCAATTATAGTATAGGGCATTAGCCCACTGGGCCACTCAGCTCTGAACTAGCCCAGGTGTTTCCATCAGCATATCCTAATTGCTACTGACACACTGCAAGTACATATAATGGGGAAATCGGCAGTGCACTTGGGACTGTAGTGCAGACACTGCACTAGTACACAGCCAAATACATAATAATGGATATATACGAGGGATGGGATAGCAGGTATAGCTGTCAACTGTGCAGACTGTTGCAGAATGTCCACAGTTGTGCCCCTAGGTTTGGCACAGTTTTCACAAAAACATATGTGTCTGCTAAACTACTGGCAAGTCATTAAAAATTGAGGTTAGAAGATCATGACAGACATTTCAGTGTCACAGCTCATACCCATCAGAAAACACATGCTAATGCAATTCTAGTGTCACAGACTGTATGCATGCCCATATATCCTGCAAATACACCTGCTGCAGCATTCAATAGCTCAGGCTGTTAAATGTCTTGCAGGTAGTATAGCTTGCCACCCACAGTTGTGGGTTTGAATCCAGTGTGTTGTACTTCAGTTACATTCTTGTGAATCCAGCAGATAATGACTGAGTCATGCAATTTTCACCAAAACAGGTTGCTGCTACTGAATTAACTGCTACCTATGTTAGCAAGTCAAAGGCCTGTAGGTAGGGACACACTGCACATATTTGTATAGCCTACCTATATCTCGCCTACTACTCTCTGACTGGCACTGTCACATAACAGATGTACCTTAACCACATGTCTTGACTGGACTGCTATGGATGCCCTCACCCTGGCTATGCTGTAACCACAGAGTGAGTCCTAGTCAAAACAGCAGCTGCAGACTGCAACATATGCAGTTGTATGTTAAGCTACCTGCTACAGACCTACCATACCTCACAACCCCCCGAGAACAAGGGATCCACACAACACCCATACATAAAGGGGTGGGGGCAAATGTCAAGTGACAGGGAAATGTGTCACGGTTTGCCCCTACAAACATTCAGCTACTGAAGCAGCATGCATATTCTAATGGGTATGATGTCTGCTACTCACATGTCTCTTCCCTCTTACTGACCTCAACCCAGAATGTTAAACACTGAACTGCAAACATAGCATGCAAAATTGTGGACATACCTTGCAAAATTGTGGACAGTATTTGTACATACCCTTTTCAGTGTTATAGTCTCCACACCAAGCTAATGTCCATCTCACAGATTAAGAAAGGGGCCAAGGCCTAATATTGCACTGCTGTGTCATGTCATTGGCTAATGAAAGTGCTATCCATCTGTTCTGGATGGAATTAGCTAGTCTAAGCCACAGACTGGTGCCCAGGCAATCACCTATTATTAAGCATTACCTTCAAAAGGCAAGCAGCTGCCTATGGAAAACAGGTCTGCAACTTGCTTTACCAAGACAGATTGCGATTTAAGAAGCATTTTGAGGAGTTGTTCCCAAAAGGATTACATCACTCTAGTAGGTATGTAATACAAGTCCCCATATAATAGGGGATGCAGTTATGGGAAATAGGGTTACAACAGTAAGCCTGTAGTACATCTCTGAGAATGACATGTTGGTAATAGTCTGCTATCCAACAGCTACAGGCATGCCTTCCAGCTGTGCCTGCTGTGACTTAAATCACAGCTCTGGCCCTCTCACTCCCTTCTACAATGGTTGGCTCCTGTATGAATGCTACTGGATTATGTGTTAGATATAGTCACAGTATGTAAGGGTGGACACAGTTGTCATATCACATGATGTACTGTCATTCAGCTCCTCTCAGTCTGTGAATGTCACACAGGACTAGTTCAGACATTGTACAGGTATCTCTGACTTTCCCTGATGTACTCTGGCTAGGTCACTGTTTTGTCGACATTCATAGCTCATCACATGACAGCTATGGCTACCATACCTGGCAACCCCCTACAGCAGAAATTCAGGTCATAGCCATTATTAGTGGGGGGCGCACAGGCCCAACCTCAGCGACAGGGTGTACATATTGGTCATACAAAGTAATGGTATGAATACAGTAACAGATATTACTATAGCATAACTATTTTCTGGGGGGTTCTGGCATGTGACACCCAGATTCTCTTCATTCTGAGAAGAACCAGCAATTATTGTCCAACTGTTTGCCAGACATCCACATGTTTCTGGAAAAAGAACCACATATATCAGGCCCACATACACATTCTGCAAACATCTGTGTACTGAAGAAGTAGGATGCCTACAGGGAAGATACCCTACAGCACGTTTGCATTACTGTCTGTCATTGTGGCACATGGACGTTGCTGGACTATCCCCATATACTTGTAATAACACACACCTATTTTTCTGACAGTGGCTGTATGGCATGGTACTGGTATGTTGCCCACAGGGGACACACCATATTAGATGGCATTGATGGGAATGGAGACATACAGCACACTCCATCATGGCACACAGGGACAAATGTTGCTGATAGCCACATGCATACTATGTTGATAGACAGTGGGGTATGATGTGGGAGGTAGTAGTGGATAGCACAGGCCAATTTGGATGTGCAGCATCTGGACATAGTGGATGACAAAGTATGTGGTCCTGTGATTTGTTCCCCTCTTCTTGTCTTTCAAAAATTATATATAGATGGAGGCACCCCCCCATTTTCAGCTGATGAAAATAATGTTATCCTGGATGGTCACAGACTGCATCACAACATTCTGCTGACCAGGAGTCACCAGAATCATGAGCAACGTACAGCACTGTGGGCTGACCTCATCACAGCAGTCAGCCAAGTAGGGGTACAGGACATAAGTTACGAGCAGGTCCGACATTGGGCAACAGATATGGTAAATGCTGCATGGCAAAGGGCTGCTGCTGTTGCCATGGACCGTGCTGCCACCGGTGGAGGGCCTGCAGCAGAACAATCACTCTCAGCCACTGAGGAATTCCTGGTGAACCTGGGATCAACCACCAGCTCCCTAGCATCCATCACCCCCATACATCGTGGAGGTGCGTGCCACAGCATCCACAGCAGAGAAGCATCCAGGTAATCCTCCTGTGTTCATCACTGTAAAACTGTATCAGTCATTGTGGCAGCCTCTGCATACCAGTACACAGATGTCAGGACAATTTGCATTGGAGATGATTTGTTTGTAATGCGCGCTTGTGTACACATACTCAGAATTTCAGCAATGTAGACAGTATCACAGTACCTACTGTACATGTTGATATGTGCACATATTATCCTGTAACAATGCCACATTTGTTATTGCTGAGAATACCTCTCTCTCACATTTCTATAGGTATGTCAGGTGTGGCCAGAGTCCAATGTCCTGTACCCGGTGAGTGTGATACTGTTTTGTTATGGATCATATATACCCTAAGAATGTTAAGAGGTGCCATTTTGCTGTAGACACAACTGATATGCTTAGCCAGAGTACAAAACCTGTATGTTCAGTTTCAGTGGGGTAACTGAAGTGCATTTAATCGGTAATCTCAATAGTCTATATGCAGGAGCAGTAACATATTTGCACTTATTTTTGCGAAGGTCTATGCAGTCTGCTATACAGGGGGCAATAGTATGCTCAAAACAGGTGCACTGTGTTTTAGGTGTAGGTCTATCACATACACTGACATATTGCTTATCTCACAGGTGTATAGTACTGGCAACATTAACCATACGTAGCTGCACTGCATGTTATTAAGGGCCTATCTTGTCTGTGTATGTTGTAATCTGCTTCTGTGTTGTGCATGGGATCCGAAATAAGATGTGGTATGTATAATGCAGTTGTGGCTTCTCATGTGTGTGTGTGTGTGTGTGTGTGTGTGTGTGTGTGTGTGTGTGTGTGTGTGTGTGTGTGTGTGTGTGTGTGTGTATCACCATACATAATAGTGCAGATATTAATGTACTTATTTTGTCTTCCTCCTCACAGGTGACTATGGGGGTTGGAGTGTCTCCCCCTCACAATCTGATGTCAGTGTGTCATTGGACTCTGATGATGATGGTGGCCATAGTGAGGAACAGGTAGGGTTGCTGGGACTGAATCTATCCCATTGTTTGACATTCTACTTCCTCCCCCATTGTCCCCACACACAGTCAGTATACCTATACCCAGTCCCTGCAGCAATAGATATCAGACAGTCAGAGTGTGGCAGCATTGAACAGGAGAATGTGGCATCAGTGGCATCAGTGAGTGTAGAAACTAGACATATCCAGAGAGCTGGCAAGGTGCTACACAAGCAGATTGACAGGTGTGCTCAAAGGAGGACTGCTGCCCATCCACCACCTGTCACATGTGTCACATCACGGGTCACTCGATGCAAGTTTCAGTCTGTCAAGGAGGCTCAGGTATGATCCAAATGCAACACCAGACAGATACTCAGGATCATGGATGCATTACTGCCTGACATCCATGACTTCCTCCACAACACTGGTGATGCCATGCATCATTTCACTGAAGTGCTGGACAGATGGTGGAATGAGACATTGTCAGTCCTTGACCGCACATTGTTTGTGCTATAACATGTGGTGGGAGTAGGGTGTTGGACAAGTGGCCATAGCTCAGCAGCATCCGCTGAGAGTCCACGTAGCCATGCTCGCTCATGCTCCCATAGTGGCAGTACCTCCAGCACTACAGAAAGAAGGGTGATGTCCACACCATGACATAGCAGGCCATGGGCACATGGTCCTGGGTGGTTCTGTGAGAGACACAGGCCCAGCAGACACCAGTCACCACCAGTGACTAGCACTGCATCTGACCCTGGGCATGGTGGTGCCACTGCCACTCCTGGCAGAGCCAGTTCCTGTGGTCATGGCCAGAGATGGTAAACAGTCCATTCTGCCATGTACAGTCCACAGCTGTATACCCACATGTAGGGCTAGCACATGACTTGACTGTGTATGTACACACACTCAAACATCACTGTCAAATGCAGGTCACCAACAGACACTCATGGCACATCTCCATGGCCCAGCTGACCAACATCCCTTCCTGACTCATGCACACAATGTCAACTGTTTGGCATAGCCTAGGCCTCTGGCACCCCCACAACACATCCTGTGCATGTGATGATACCTGTGCCACATCCCTACCATCCATACTGTTGATGCAGGGACATGCAAATATGTGTCTGATGCACAAGGTGACTATAGTACATTGCACAACATTTTGTAGTGTGATAGAGTTATGCCATGACAGGTGCTGTATGCTGGCATGTGTGATGAGTACTCATCAAAGTGTTTGTACCTTAGTTGCACGATGTTAGATTGGCGGTAGTGTTGCAAACTGACAGGTGTCTCTCAGGAATATGTATGCTTCTGTTCCATGAGACTGAGTGACTATGCTTTGGAGACTTGGTGGCAATACAGTGGCTCAGGATGGCATGGTAGCAAAGCAGAAATACGACATCAGCAAGGTACGGCTGTATATGTGCATGGTTACCTAGGTGCGTATGTGTAGAACAGTGTGTCAGTGACAATGGGAGCAGACAGTATAATCCTGCATGTATACCCCATGACAAGGCATGCTACCCTTGATACATGTCACCTTGGTGTTCTGTACCTACAAATGTAGGTGGTGGCAGATAGCATTTATGCCTAGGTAAATGTGGGCTATTTATGGCCAGCAGCTACTCACAGGGACTTAAAATGTATAACCATTGCATACAGATAGGCAGAGTGCTGCAAGGGGATATATTTACACACACACACACACACACACACACACACACACACACACACACACACACACACACACACACACACACACACACACACACACACACACACACGAGTTACCTAGCAGTATGTACTATAGCACTAAGTGCTTATCACATATGCCACGGAGCTTATCTGTTATAAGTGTCTGCCATTGCTGTTAAGATGGATGACATCGGCAGGCCTTGTAAAGAAGGCCAGTGTGGGGTTGACAGATAGGCACAAGGACTTAAAATGTATAATCATTACACACAGATAGGTGAAATAAGCACTCTGCTACAAGGGAATACACACACACACACACACACACACACACACACACACACACACACACACACACACACACACACACACACACACACACACACACACACACACACACACATTAGTTGCCCTTATTGAGAGTAGAATCCCTACCTATTTAGTAGTATACACTTTAGCACTAAGTTATTACTATGTGTGCCACGGAGCTTATCTGTTGTTAGAGTGTTTAATAGTGCTGTTAAGGTGGATGACACCAGCAGCTGTTGACAAGGAAGCCAATGTTGTGGAGGACGATAGTCAAAGGCCATAAAATAATTGACCATTGCACAGACGTATACCTGTCTGTACTGCTGTATGGGAAATACCTGCATACACACTCACACAAGGTGGCTGATGTGAGGTTAGAACCCCTACCTACCTACTATTACAAACTACAGCTCACAGTACTAGTTGCATGCGCCACTAGTTACATTTGGTGTACATGTGGCTGCAGCCACAGTACTTGTGGGCCATGCAAAGTGGCCTTGTGTTATACAGCCTGTGTGGCCTGCAGAATGAACTTGCTTTGTGCTGTTATTGTATGTAGTGTCATAGTAGTGGAGTACCTGTTAATACCCCTGCTATGTGTGTACAGGTACCAGTATCCCCATTTCTGGCCATTTGCAGTTTGCTAGGCGGAGAACTAGTTAGTGATAATATGGCCTGTCCAAGTCCTGTGTTGCAGCCATCGCACAGTACACCACCTGCTCACCATTGTCTGCCTACAGTGTGAGATTCCTCAGGCACAGGGTTTTGTGGTTGGGTGGATTATGTCATTATGCAGATGTGTTTTTTTTACCATCAGACAACAGTTGTGTGCGTAGGAGCAGTTAACTCCAGCATTCTGTGTGTAGGTGTGGGCATTCGTGCATCCCCAGACACATATACACGTGTGTGTGTGTGTGTGTGTGTGTGTGTGTGTGTGTGTGTGTGTGTGTGTGTGTGTGTATGTATGTATATATATATATATATATATATATATATATATATATATATACATACATATATATCACACATATGTCAACTTAGATGTAGCTGTGTTTGTGCATTATGAGACTGTGAATGAGGCAATGTAACAACACCCTCATGTACACAAACAACCCTCTCCTCCTACCTCCCAACACTATGACTTGTGAAAGATGCACATATAAAGCCAAACTGGAAGCCAAGTACTCTCCAGCCAAGACTGGATTAGCCAGTCAAGGAGAGAAGGTTAACACCTGCAACACACCACATTCAACACATAGCCCACCAGAACTTACACCACCACAACCCTCACATGGTAACACAAAACACTCACTTATTTTCATGAAAGCTCTCAATAAAAATCTGCCCAAACAACAGAGACCACCGAGGCAGAAATGCAAACAACCACCACATCCCAGCACAAACCATGAGACACATAGCTCACATAAACAGTGTGCCACTCAACCAGACCCCATAAGGCAAAACAACTTAACCTATACACTAGCCATAGGAGACTCAATAGTAAGACACACTGATGTCCCACTCACTAGGATGAATAAGGAGAAAGTTACAGTCAGCTGCCTGTTGGGTGCCAGGATCTGCCACATAATGCACACACTTAGGTCACTCCACAACAGGTACAGATATGACTTTGTCATTGTCCATGTTGGTGTGAATGACCTGAGATGTACCTTCCTGGACTACATGAAAAGAGACATAGAGGAGCTTGCCGGTCTTGTAGCTCAGGCAGGTATGACCCTAGCTCTGAGTAGCATCCTACAATCACCCAGAATGATACTACAGTACAAGCAGAAAATGATTGATTTCAACAATTGGCTAAGGTTCTGGTGTTATTCTAAGGGGATCCCGTATCTGTCTGCCTGGGATGATATGATTGAAAGACCTCGATGCTCCACCAGAGATGGCCTGCACCTGTCATCCCAGGGATTCCAGATACTGGCCAAGGCTCTTGCCACCCCTATAGTGCCTTTTTTAGGCAATGTCCTGAAGACAAAATTACCACCATAACAGCTACAAGCAAATGAAATTTGAGGGTTATGCTATTCAACACTAGAAGTCTAAATCTCAAAATGCACAAAGTTTTCTGGAATTCATTAATTCCAATGTCCTGGACCAACTCATTCTTACCCCCACCAGGGGTAGAAACATCCTTGACCTGGTCATTACTAACATGGGCAACCATTGCTCTACACCAGTAATCAACTCCTCCCTGGTCAGATCTGACCACAAGCTAATCACCATGGATATCCACATCCCACCTTCACGCACCCCTAAAGGAAACCACCATAAATAACTTCTCCAAAACAATATTGGGCTTCTAAAAACAGAGGTGGTTAACTTCACAACACCCATGCAAATGGAAAATAGGTGCATGACTGCTGAATCATACACCAATGCACTGTATGAGCATATACACACTACATGGAATGGGCCATACCAGACAGAACCAAGACACTCTCCTCCAAAAAAGGAAACCAATCTGGTCGTCCCCCACCATAAATAAACTCTACACAAGAAGGAAAAAACTGTTGCAAAAAAGGGTGAATTCCCAAGACTGTAAAAACACCCTTATTAGCCTCAGCAAAAAGCTGAGATCAATCATCAAATCCTCTAAATCTAGCTATGAAAACAAAATTGCTGCAGATTCTAAAGGCAACCACAAGGTATTCTATAGTTATGTCAAGAATATACATGGCAATACTCAGATCTGCTCTGAGTTACAGCTCAATGGCAATACATATATAGAACCAAATGATATTGCCAACATATTGGCCGAAAGGTTCAATGCGAACTTTACCCCCCTTTCACCCCTAAAGGGCCTAACAAAATACCTGAAGAATGCCAAGTCCCTATTATTGCAGCTACACAGGTAAAAAACACACTGTCCAAAGCCAAGAATACAGCTTCCATGGGACCTAATAATATCCCTGGCTGTGTTCTACATGAATTACAAAGTGAACTGGCACCACACCTGAGTACCCTGTTCAATCACAGCCAGATTTTAGGCTTTGTTCCAGCTGAATGGTGCACTGCTATGGTCATCCCACTCCACAAAGGGTGAGTGACTACAGACCCTGGGGACTACCACCCCATTAGTCTGATGAGTCTGATATGTAAGGCTATGGAGCGCATCATCATGAACCTTATAAATAAGGACATAGGGACTCTCCAAACTCTGGACCCACCTAGTTTGGGTTTGAGAAAGGTAGATCATACCTGCTGAACCTGATAGACTTCTTCGAGTCTGTCATCAGAGCTGTGGATGAGGACAAGGTAGTTCACACAGCCTATCTAGATCTTGCCAAGGCCTTCGACACCATCCCTCACTCAGGAATCATAAATAGACTCACTAAACTAGGCATAAACCCCTATGTCATAAGATGGGTTGCCAACTGGCTCATTGATAGAACCCACACTGTGAAAGTAGCGGACTCCAAATCTGACTACCAACCAGTTACAAGTGGTGACCCACAGGGATCGGTCCTAGGTCCTCTCCTGTTTGGCATCTACCTTTCTGAAGTTCAAGTCAACACAAAGGGACTCTGGCTGACCAAGTTTACACATGATTACAAACTGGGAGCCATTATTGATTCTCCAACTAATGTAGACATTCTACAAAAAGGCCTCACTGACACCATTGACTGGTGCCAGAACCATGGCCTTAAGCTCAATGCCAAAAAGTGTATTGTCATTCCCTTTGGGAAAAATTCATTGACCATGAACTACCACATAGGCGGTAGTCCACTAAACATCAAAGGTATGATAAGAGACCTGGGGACACAGGTTGACGGCAACCTCTCCTTTGATAACCCCATTGCCACTGTAGTCAGAAAGTCCTTCTATGTGGCACATCTCATTACAAAAGGTTTCTCATCCAGGAAGAAAGAGGTCATGATCCTCTCTACTCATCCCTCATTAGACCTATTATAGAATACAACACTCCATTTGTTATGTACCTCACTAAACACCTACAACTGGAAAGGCCACAAAAATACCTAACTAGGAGGATCTTAGGCTTTAGAAACATGCCCTATATGGACAGACTAAAAAAAAAAACTCCAACTATACTCTGTGTCTTATTGCCTACTTAGAAGCCATCTCTGCTTGATGTACAAAGCCATGTCTGATCCAGAGCTGCTAGATATGCTTCACCTAAAGAAATCCCAATCCCTCTGTGCCACACGCTCCAGGGACCTAAACCTCATTACCACAATAAATAGAACATGCTGGAGAGACAGGTGCCTAACTCAGAGACTTCCCATACTCTGGAACAAACTTCCCATTCACGTCAAGCAGAGCACTTCACTGGCCCTCTTTAAGAGAAATTTTGATGAGTGGATGGGCAATAGGAAGTTCACCCCAGGGATGATTTCAGTGGCCTTGCTTGACAGGGGCACTGGGAACTAACTTTGGGTGACATGATGCCAGGGAATCTTCTTGGGCTAGGCTTATATAGACTCCAGGGCCATTAGCCTAGTACACACCTATGAACCTATAGATATATGTGGAGGGTGTACATCACTCTACACCTTTATGTAGCTATACATACATATATATATATATATATATATATATATATATATATATATATATATATATATATATGTGTGTGTGTATATATATATATATATATATATATATATATATATATATATATATATATATATATATATATATATATATATATATATATATATATATATATATATATATATATATATATATATATATATATATGTGTGTGTGTGTGTGTATGTGTTACCTCTCTCTCTCTCTCTCTCTCTCTCTATATATATATATATATATATAAAATATATGGATACACACACACACACACACACACACACACACACACACACACACACACACACACACACACACACACACATATATATGTGTGTGTGTGTCTGTGTGTGTGCTGTGCCACATACTGATAGATTAGGGTAATCATGTCTGAGGGGGATAGGGAGAGGCAAATACGTATACATAGCTGTCTGTATGCACAGAGATATATTCACATATCAGTTCTTTAGGTAGATGAGGCATCAGATATGGGCTGAAATTAACAAGTATAGGAGCATGCCCAGTGTGACTGTCAGTACTTACAAGGTGACTCCAGGCCAGACCTACCTGTACTCTAATATGGGATTTTGTATGCTACAGCCAATTGGCTGCTGCACTTGATTCAACAGTACAACACCTCCCTGATATTATGTCCAAGGGATTACCCGGCTGTGTGCTGAACATAATATATGACTCATACCTAGGGAATGTACAGATTGTAATAGAATGTACAGGGTTTTGCATCCTGTCTGGTACGTTTTACATAGCATTGTGATTTTCTGGTACATCAGTGGCAAATCATTATAGATTGACATTAGGAACTGATGACAGACGAGTTACTGACTCCATACACACCAAAGAACCCATACTGCTGCACAACCTGTTATTCTCTGCACTTTCTACATTTGTTTGGCCACTAGTTAATCATTCTCCTTATATGTGGGCCTTTGTCTGACTCCTGTTCATGGCTTTGTCCATATTTCCTGCTCTAAGTGGTTGTATGTGTGCTGTGACTGGGGTACCTGATGTTACACCACACATAGGGTTATAGACTTCACACCTCTGACTGTACATGTTTTGAAGGATGTCCAGCATTCTGACCCATATGTCTGCTCTTCTACTTAGACAGTTGAGTTTTTTTGTAATATGCTACTAAATGGTGCCCACTGAATTGTTGTAAGTACTGACCCGGTTACATGATGGCCTTTACATCCTGCTGCTACTCTGACTTGTTACAACTAGCCACCTTCTAGGTTACTTAGAGCATGTGCAATATCCATAGCTGTGGCCCCATTTCCCTCTATTGTCTATGGCTTTGTCCAGCTTCCTTGCAGTAACAGATAATGACATATTGAGAGTCTGTGGGACTCCTACCATAGGAGTACCTCACATGCAAAATTGTAGGTGCAGCCAGTTTCAAACCATAAACACCATCAACCATGTTAACGTACTTAGCCCGCTGAGCCACATCAACCACTAGAAAGTGAAGTTTAATTCCTGACACTATCAACAGCAGATGGACATACACTTTGTCCCCTACATATTGTGGAAAATATAACATGTAGCCAGGTTGTTTGGGACAGGCTTGGGAATGTGAGGTCTGCTGCTTTATCCTTGCAAACATACTGTTACTGCAATTGTACGGGGACATGGCTGTGTTGGGGGTAGGGAACTCTAATATTGACAGTCGTGCGTCTGTCCTATGACCCCACTGTTTGGTATTTCCCTTACATACTGCAGTGGGTTGCTGCTTTATGGCCTAATGCATATTATGGGGCAGCCAGTAATGGACCGAGTACGTGTTGTCCCACATAGCTGTTAGTGCTCTGCAGATAGCCCAGTAGCCCACTCTATTCCCTTGCATACACATAGTAGCTCCATACATATGCTATCCATAGTCTAGTACCCCATACATTTGTTGTAAAGGAGAGTAATTTGCCTTGTGAATGCAGCAATTGAGATAACAGTGCTTCAGGGCTGATTCTGCCTGTTGTATGCAGTACACAGCCAATACATGGTAAGGTACAGGTTGTGTGGTGTGGCTGGCATCCTTTTTACTATATATGTGAGTTGAAGTGAGGTGTCAGTCCCTAGGGCCCTAAGTTGTCAGTGCATGTGCTATGCATTGCCTCTTTGCCAAGGCCAGGGCGCACCTATGTCTGCTACAGGGACAGCCTCAGGGAGTTCCTCCTCTGAATCCACCTGTGGGTATGGCTGTGTGGACCTTGGCACTGTTGGGAGACTCTGTCCCTTCCCTGTGATGATCCTGCAGCAGCTGTTTCACAGGATCATATTGTGTAGCATGGCACATACTGTGAACATCTGCACACATGTGGCTGGAGAGTACTGCAGAGCTCCACCAGATATATCGAGGCAACAGAACCATGACTTGAGCAGTCCAAACACATGGTCTATGATGTTTCTAGTCTGTGCGTGTGCCTCATTATGGCATTCTTCGGTTGGTGTGTATGCATTTCTGATGGATGTCATCATCCATGGTTCCAGTGCATGGCCAGCATCCCCCAGCAGAAGGCCATATGGGATGTCCCCCTGGCAATCATCTGGTATAGCTGTGATACGTGCCAAATATGGGAGTCATGATAACTGCCAGGGCTGCTGGCACACACACTCATGACAATGCCCTGGGCATTGCACATGACCTGGCAGTTGATGGAGTGATACCCCTTGTGGTTGACATAGACTCTACCCTACTCACTGGGCGGTGCTTTGATGTGTGCATGAGTGCAGTCTATGGCACCCAATACCTCAGGGTAATGTGCTACATGGTAAAAGAGATGCATACTGCTGGCCATCTCCTCAGGGGTGCGGGGTAAATAAATGTGCTCACTGGCATGCATTTGCATGCAGTCAGGAACTGATGGAGTACCCTAGATGCAGATGCCTGTGAGACCCCCATCATGTCCCCAGCTGGTCTTTGAAAAGTACCTGTAGCTAATATTCGAAGGGCTACACATACCTTTGTTTCCACTGGGATGGGTTGCCCTCTGTTGGGTCTGGGTCTGAGTTGAGGGCAGCAAAGCTCAGTGAGTTCTTGTAGTATGTCCCTGTCCAGCCTGTAGCACTCTACAATCTCCAGCTCATGTATCTCCTGGAAGCTTACCCTGAGTCTGAACACTTTTCTCCTTCTCAGTCTAGGCCTATTGTCAGCATCAGCATCAGCACTGACCTCACCCTTTAGCACATACAGATGTAGCAGAGCAGCAGCAGCCCCTAGCATTCTGTCAATTAAAATTCCCAAGCTTGTACTCCAATGGGGGAAAATCAGATTGTAGGGTGTATGCATACTTTATAGTGGTGTGCTGCAGATGCAGCCTGTGTGATTGGCTAACTATGACGCATTCCACCTGCCAGGTATATCACTGAGGGGTTTGAATGGCCCAGTGTCAGTGGAGCAGGGCTTATTAGTAATTTGTACATGGTTGACTTTCCCAGGCTATTTCCTTTTTTGTTTTAATGCCTTTCCTGCTAAGTATTGTGGCACGGCACCCAAACCCATGGCACTGATGTAAACACTGCTCAGCAGTTTGGACACACCCCCATGCATGGGCATGCTCAATATGGCTTAAAGCAGCTAAAACATGTGCCTCATGGCTAAACAAAGCTTAGCAGCACTGGACACACACACCCCTGCTTAGCTGAGCTGATCAGTGTGTAAACAGGCACCGCTGAGCTCCTTTCCACTTAAATATATTGTGACACACCCCCTTTTGATGTCAGCTAGCCCTTCTGTGGACACCAACATAGTTCTGGGGTTACAAGGATTTTTATCTGCGGAAATAGTGACCCATTTTTGCTAGTCAGTAACACCAGCTCATTTGCAAACAGATACGTGCACACAACCTGGATACTTCACTATTCTAGGGCTTGCCTCCTTAGCAAACTGAAATCTACCATTGTACATACTCCATGCAGGGTCCTATAACTCATTATTCTCACATATGTCTTATTTTTAATTTTTGATATTTTTAATATTTATTTTTTGCATAATGGCATGTTTGTATGCTTCTGCACGCAGCACAAATGTAATATGGGTATTAAAACATTATATTATATACATTTCCATTATTTTTTTGACACACAGGGCATAATTTTGCACATATCTGTGCCTACTATGATATTTCTGACCTTCTAAATGGGCTTTTACAGCCCGTGTTCAATTTTTACTTTCTTGTACACAGAAATTTTCCTAACACTAACACAAGATCTACACAAATACCTATTTGCTTCCTGGATTGCAAAACAACCTAATTTGCAGGCGGTTCACCTGCTTATGAGGTGATTTGCATGCCACAGACACTTCCGGGTCTGCACCCTCGTGCATGTCCCTCTGCACTGTTTACTGGATTGCACGGCTGCATACGTCCATGTAATCTCTGTGCCACTATGCCTACATGGAAAATCACTCCATGCAGGCTTTATTGAATCCTGCCATGTCATGTTTTCTTAGTTATTTCCTTGTTGGGATGTTTTGGCTTTAGCCAAATGTGTGCATTATGTTATAAAACATTTTCAGTAAATTGTAACCATTGTGAAATTATAGCTGTTATACCTTATGTCTGTAAAAATCTTATTGTTAGCTACTAGTAAATGTAAGCATTGTTAAGACCTATAAACTTTGTTTTTGTTTATTTTTTCTCACAAAAAATGAACAAATAAACAGTCTTAAAATGCTTCAGTTTGGTATGTCTTTTGTGAAGTCAATGTGTAAAGCTATCTGGCATACATTTTAATACATTTTATTTGATGGTGTAGATTTTCTCATTGTCAAAAGAGCTCAAAAGTGGATGTCTGAATATGATTAATGTGCTATCACTGCAATGAAATGGGCTAGCTGCAGTCATTACTATAAAGATTGTAGATACAAATTGAAATGTGAATTAATACTTACTTGACATCTTACTTGACACATTAGAACTAATTTCATACTGCATTCTTTCAGAAATGAAAACTTTCACACTTAGGAAGCCCAGTCTTGAATTTACTCCTTATAGTAATGGAAATGGGGTGGATGACTGTATTGATTGTTAGATTAACTATTAATCTTCCAGGTGCTTGTAAGATATCTACATGCATAATATATCTAAAGTGAGGTTCTAAGATTTTATCCTAAATGTTAGAGAAAATGTAAATGATATTAGCGATACTTTAGATGCAACAATGTTAACATCATGAAAAAAGAAAATATTTCTGCTCTTGATTTTCAGGAATATAAGTTATCTTGAGAAACCTTAAATGATGAAGTTTATTGCATAAATAACTGAAAAAATGAAGTAAAAATAAAACAGGTAAGTTGTGAACAGTGTAAGTCTATGAGTTATTCATAATAGTTGCTTTGTCATGCATATTTTATATACAATGGATTTTTACATTACAATGTTGGCATGAATAAATGACAGTGAGGCATTTAGAAATAATGGTTTGAAAAGAATATTTTATGTTTGATGTCACTGGACAAAATATATAGCTTGCAGTGCATAAGACTGAAACAAGACTTTTGTATTAAAAACTGTGCTATCAGAGGAAACTGAACTTTAATAAATGTTTGTCATGTCTTAGAAAAATGAGAAACTTTGATGCAATGGATATCAAGTGTAGCACTTTGATGAATAACTTAGCATCATCAATGTGATGCAGCGTATATAATAATAGAATCAATGCAGGCAGTTCAGACAGAAATTATGTACTTTATATGTGTGTACTTTAAACTGATATACCCCAGTCAGTACATTAACAGATGATTATAATATAGAGGATATCAGCCATAGATTTAATTTATTATGTTAATTGTTCGCTGACCTGTGTCACCTGATCAGTTTTCTTCTGATCTTCTAACTTAGAAAAAGTGTATATGCAGCTACGTTTAGTGATAGTGTATGATAAATGGAATAGACATTTACATTAGCCTTGAGGAGTATAACAAGCTTCTGATAATACTGGTACACAGAAACAATGGATTTAAGGTGAATTATACTAAATAAGGGGTGCAAGGAGAAAATCATCTTCATGGGGTTTATAAAAGGCTTTGAGTCCCATGTTAATACAAGATTTGAATTCTAATTTCAGTTCACTTTCATCTAAATTTTATTTATTTTTATTAAAAGGAAAAAGGCAATATGAATAGCCCTCACAACATCATATTAAATACTAGATACAAAGTAAAACAATTTTGCCAAAAATTATGAAATAAGATACACATATCAAACATAGAACTATGTACAAGATATAATGGTCCAAACATGTCTTAGATGACTAACTGAATAATAACAAGACCAAAAAAATTTAGTAATAACTTCCCATCAAGCGGATCAGGGGAAGATGTTTCCATATTATAACTAATGCATTCACTCACTTTTTTTTTCATTTTGGAGAGAAAGTATCAGATCTACTTGCTTTGGTTGCTTAAATGAACAAAATTTATTTCCTGGATGATACCTTAAATAGTTGTTTAAATGTTACTCATCTGTAATTATTTTAAATTGCTAACTCTTAGCATGTAAAAGTTTAATAGCACTAGTGAAAACCCAATAAACCTCTACCATCTACCTGTCAACAGAAATAACTCTGAGGTATAAACCAAACATCTACAATTCCCAATTTAGGGGCAAAGAGATTCCAAAAATGGCATTCAACATAGAATTAAAAAAAAACTCATTATCCTTGGACTTTGGTACAACTCCAGAACATTTGAGGATTATCCTTCTCATGTTGTCCACATCTCCATATTGCTATATAAAGTACCTGCCTTTAGTTGTCTTTGTGGTGTTTAATACCATCTAAACAAAATATTTAGATGCTGATCATAACACTTTGGCCATTGCTTTAACTTATCTGCTGCACACTAGACTTTCTTCCAATGTGGCATAGAGAGAACATGTTTTGGTTCCACCAACTACCTGCTATACGTTGTCTAAAAGCCTCTGTCCTAAACTCTCCCACAGATTTTTGCAAATCATCCCACTCTACCACATTTTACTTTTTCTCTCCTGCTCCAAGAAAAGGATTTCCCACATTGTATTGGAGAATAAATATGCTTAAGCTATATATGTGCTAGTTGCCCTTAGGTAAACCATTCAGAGTTAGGAAGCTCTGTTTCTCTGTTTAAGGTCTGGAAACTTTTCCAAACCAAACCTGCCTAATCCTTAGATATATCCACACTTCTGTGGATTTTTAGTAACATAGTAGACAATATTTGGGTGCCACAAGATTGAGTCACTCATTCTTGGATGCCAGAGCATATCTTCAAGTTTTGCCCCTCTAATGAAACTCGAATAAACCATTCCCCAAGAAAATCCTGAGTATTATTTTTAAAAGGGGTTAATTGACATTAAGGCATCCTTGTTCTCATCATCAAGATGGCGTATGATACGAGTCATCCATAAGGCAAGCAAATATCCCAATAAGTGGGGTACAAAAATGGGAAATATGCACCATAGATGCTGGAAATCTTTTTTTCCCTTTACCTACTAAAAATACCTCATCCAGATTCTTTTGAGTAATCTCCAGGTATGGATGGATCATGGGAAGGGAAAGGGGAATATTCCTAATCATAAATAGAATGTGGGGTAAAATCATAACTCATGCAGCTCTAGTTTTTTCCTAACATTCTGCGTAGATCAGCCAACTTTTGCATGATACTCTTTGGTTTATCCACTAATAACTAACAGTTTGCCTTGACTGTCTCTTGTAGAGAATATGTCATCTTCAAACCTCAGCTACAAGCTTCTGAAAACACTGGTATAGAGAAACAATCTAAAAAATTCAGTTCAATTTTTTGATTTACAAGTAGAATTCTAAAAAAGTATACTCACAGTCATGGTATTAACCAAAGTGATAGAGGTTTTATTAGAATAAATCCTGGATACCTGACCTGGTGGTTTGTGTTATAACTGCATATTAAAACTTCAAAAGAGACCACAGCTCTGTCTCTTCTGAGTCAGGCAGAAATTAGAACTGATCAATTAAGGACTCATTCATAAGATAGAAGAGGTCACTTAAGGTTAATCATTTGTGAACTGAGGGGGTGAAGCTAGGAACTAAACCTTCTATTTAAGGGGTAAAATAAAACATTTCAGAGCTTTACCAGAAAGGCTCATCCAGACTCTGCTACACTTTGCTGTGAAGGAAAGGTTAGCTTGCTTTTATTTGTTGTATTTTGTATTACTTTATTTCCTTTTTATATTTTGAATACTGTGGTTTGTTTTATTTACCTTGTGTTTTACTTGCATTCTGCTTTAACTGCATATTAAAACTTCAAAGGAGACCACAGCTCTGTCTCTTCTGAGTCAGGCAGAAATTAGAACTGATCAATTAAGGGCTCCTTCATAAGATAGAAGAGGTCACTTAAGGTTAATCATTTGTGAACTGAGGGGATGGAGCTAGGACCTAAACCTTCTATTTAAGGGGTAAAATAAAACATTTCAGAGCTTTACTAGAAAGGCTCATCCAGACTCTGCTACACTTTGCTGTGCAGGAAAGGTTAGTTTGCTTTTATTTGTTGCATTTTGTATTACTTTATTGCCTTTTTATATTTTGAATATTGTGGTTTGTTTTCTTTACCTTGTGTTTTACTTGCATTCTGCGTTAACTGTATATTAAAACTTCAAAGGAGACCACAGCTCTGTCTTTTCTGAGTCAGGCAGAAATTAGAACTGATCAATTAAGGACTCATTCATAAGATAGAAGAGGTCACTTAAGGTTAATAATTTGTGAACTGAGGGGGTGGAGCTAGGAATTAAACCTTCTATTTAAGGGGTAAAATAAAACATTTCAGAGCTTTACCAGAAAGGCTCATCCAGACTCTGCTATACTTTGCTGTGAAGGAAAGGTTAGTTTGCTTTTATTTGTTGTATTTTGTATTATTTTATTGTCTTTTTATATTTTGAATACTGTGGTTTGTTTTCTTTACCTTGTGTTTTACTTGCATTCTGCTTTAACTGCATATTAAAACTTCAAAAGAGACCACAGCTCTGTCTCTTCTGAGTCAGGCAGAAATTAGAACTGATCAATTAAGGACTCATTCATAAGATAGAAGAGGTCACTTAAGGTTAATCATTTGTGAACTGAGGGGGAGGAGCTAGGAACTAAACCTTCTATTTAAGGGGTAAAATAAAACATTTCAGAACTTTACCAGAAAGGCTCATCCATACTCTGCTACAATTTGCTGTGAAGGAATGGTTAGTTTGCTTTTATTTGTTGCATTTTGACGTGGGATGTTGGCGTAATGGTTAAGGTGCTTACCTTAGAAACACAACTCTCCTCCTCTTTTATGCATCTGACAGGTATCTTCATGTGAGTAGATACCATTGCACTGCAGTTGTAAATACTGTATGGCTGTCACTTTGTGCCATCCTGTAAAAGGATTTACTAGCATTAGAAGCATAGTCTCTATATCTACTAATTTATTCAAAGATGCAATGGTCCACGATGTAATATTTTCAGTTATCACTGGACTTTAGCAATGTGTCATGTGGCCACTCTATGGATTGTATTTTTGTGCTTCTGTGTAAATATTTAATTGCACATACAGGATAGACTGAATATTTGCTGTACTGTTTATCTATGTAGATAAGACTGCAACTTACTGGACAAATTGCTGTCTGTCTCACTTAAGATGTGTAATTAACTTATATTCTGTGTCATCAAGGTTCACACATGTTTTGCAGATTTGCAATGCATCTCATGAATCCCAGCTTGTATAACACACAACTTGATGACCTCTGGAATATTCTGATGGCATATACCGAAAACATGTTCAGTTCTTCTGGACTATTAACAATATAATGTGGGGTATATTTTAAGTGCATTCACATGCAGAGCTTACAAAATAATTAACACTTATATGATAGATACTGTGACTAAACAGGATATGGGTTTTACATTTCAGTGGGATGTTACCACATAATGTGAGGCATTGGCATTATGGTGCAAAAACTCACACTACTGGAACCCATTATTTAAGCAAGGGATGGCTAACATTAAGAGCTTATGGCAAATGTGCACTATTGTCTTGGGGTATGACTGAAACCTGCCATACCCAAATAAGTGCTATGCTCCCAGCTACAGAATAGGGTTGCAATCCATGATTTCCCAGGATTTCATTCACCTCAGTCTGAGACTTGTGCCTTCTAGTACAATTCTACCAACAGTAACTGAGACTAAACCAAATTATTTTTTCATATACATGCATTCACAATATTTCACAGGCAGAGGCTATTGATCCTTCCCCACTGGGGATACCCCTAGAGTGTATTCCTAGTACACTCTGCCACCAATAAGATTATCAGTCTGATAACAAAGGTTTCAGTTACTTAGCACATTTCCAGTGGCACCCAACATTAAATTATTAAATCCATAAGTCAGTCAGTCAGTCACCTTTTGAAAAGGGTTGATACTAATATTAACATCATTATAGTGCATGAGCACATTATTAGATTACAAAAAAAAAATGTAAACCACTTCCGTAGAGCAACGCCCAGACATAATAATGCTTTCAGAGGTGTGTAACAATTGTTAAATACCACCTAAGCACTATTATTGCTGGATCTCACAGAAAGGATGTTACTTCACTCTTAACTGTCCTTGAACTACTGGCTTCACATTTTCATTCTTTTCACGGAACTTTACAGATGTTATTTGTCATTCTGTAAATAATTTAGTTAACTAAGAACAACATTTAAAAGCTGGGGGTAATTCAATAAACCCTACATGGAGCGATTATCTGTGTAGGAATAGTGTTGCAGCCCAAACATGGAATATGGCCGCTGAGTGATCCAGAAAACAGGGCTGGGGGAGTGCACAATCATGTGGACACTGTACGAACAAGGAGGTGTTCCTGGAATGCAAATCACCTCATCTGCTGGTGAAAACCATGCATTTGAGCTGATTTTGTGATCCAGGAAGCAAAAAGACATCCGTGTAGGTGCTGTGTCTGCAGGAAGAATTTACACAAACAGAAACCGTGTACCGGACTTTAAAACTAAAACAGGGGCTATAACAGCCCAAAAAAGCTTGTATATGTGACAGTAGTCATGCAGATGGCCAAATCTATGGCCATTAACACTAAAAAGTAATGCAACATATCAGAAATTAATCTTTCTTTTTTACTATATATGCCACATTTAAGCAGTGCACAGCAACAAGCAAACATTTGTTGTGTTGCTTTTTTTTATGTGCCCGCCCTCCAAGTGCAAATGCTGTGTTTTCTTGACATTTCTTTCTATCTGATTTTAGCCAAGTCTGTGTTGATAACAGGGAGAAGATGTCTACCTCTCAGATGCAGCAGCGTACAAGGTTTCTTTCTACACTATCGATGGAAAGGTGAAGGCTTTTAATGTCCTGAAAGCGCAGCGACCCTACTACTTATCAGTTATCAAACCTTGGAGGCTATGCATCTGTATTAGCTGACATACTGACAGAACCCACGTTGTAAAAGTAGCCGACTCCAAATCCAGCTCCAGACAAGTGACAAGTGGAGTACCTCAGGGTTCAGTCCTGGGACCGCTCTTGTTTGGTATCTACTTCTCTGAAGTACAAGCCAACACTGAGGGACTCTGGCTAGCAAAGTTTGCAGATGACTGCAAACTGGGAGCCATTACTGAATCCCCAAATGATGTGGTTATTCTACAAAAGGGCCTTACAGAAACAGATGCTTGGTGCCAGAGCCATGGGTTCAAGCTCAATGCCAAGAAGTGTATAGTTATCCCATTTGGGAAAAAACAAGTACCCATGAATTACTACATAGGTGGCAGTACACTGAACACCAAAAGTGCAATAAGAGACTTAGGAACAAAGGTGGACAGTGGTCTCAACTTTGATAAACACATCCCCACAACAGTTAGGAAATCCTTCTATGTGGCACGCCTCATCACTAAGGGCTTTTCATCCAGAAAAATGAGGTCATTGTCCCACTGTAATCATCCCTCATAAGACCCATCATAGAGTACAACACCCAATTTGGTATGTACCTCACAAGGCATCTGAAACAACTGGAAAGGCCACAGAAACACCTCATGAAAAGAATCACAGGCCTAAACCAGATGCCATATGCTGACCAACTAAAATAACTCCAACTATGCTCTGTTGATATCGTCTACTCAGTGGTGATCTCTGCTTAACATACAAGGCCATGTCAAACCCAGAGCTGTTGGACATGCTACACTTAAAGAAATCCCAATCCATCAGAGCCACATGCTCCAGGGACCGAAACCTTGTCATCAAAATGAACACAACATGATGAAGGGATAGGTTTCTGACCCAGAGACTCCCCATACTCTGCAACAGACTGCCCATACATGTCAAGCAGAGTGCCTCCTTGTCCCTCTTCAATAGAAACCTTGATGACTGGATGGAAGATAGGAAATTTATCTCAGGGATTACATCAGTCACCCTGCTAGACAGGTGTCCAGGGAAGTAAATATTGTGGGAAAAAATAGCCAGGGAATTATTATGGCTAGGCTTGTATAGGCCCTAGGGCTGATAGCCTAGTACTAACCTATGAACATTCTATTTTTGCAAAAAAAAAAGTGTAAAATATGAAATTTAAGGTAGGCAAAGTAATTGCATTATAGTGCCCAGCATACAGAGTCATACAATGGTGGGTTATAGTGGTAGCTAAGGAGATAGGGCTTGATGTAGTGCTGTATCCAAGGTATATGCAATTAGGTGTATGTAAATTAGCCAGGTTTACTGAATCGCAAAAAGGCCACTGTGTTCTGTAGGTATTAACCGTGGTAGGGCTAAAACTGTATTGGTGTAGGAAGAACAGATAGCTAACATAAAAAGGGGGTGTATCACACCTTCTTTATGCCTGTTTGCACTCAGCAAAGCACAGCTAAGCAGGGGGATGTGTCTGAGGCTGCTAAGCTGCGCTCAACCCCATGACCCATGTTTTAGCTGGATAAAGAAAAGCAAAGCATGCCTGTGTAAAGGGGAGAACACTTTCTGCTGACCAATGTTTACACTAGCTCTGCGGGTTTGCGCAGAGCACTGCAGGGCTTAGCAGTGGCAAAAAAACAAGTGGAAATAGCCTGGTAAATCCAATCAAACATAAATGACTGATAATCCCTGTTCCACTGACACTGGCCCATTCAAACCCCTCAGTTATACAGCTGATAGATGGAATGCATCATAGTCAGCCAATCACACAGGCTACATCTGCAGCACACCAGTATAAAGTATGCATACATACTCTGCACCATTGGAGTACACACTTGGGAGTTTTAAAAGACAAAATGATAGAAGCTACTGCTGCTGTGCTACATCTGTATGCACTACAGGCTGAGATCAGTGATGATGATGATGATGATGCTGACAATAGGCCCACACTGAGGAGAAAAAGAGTGTTCAGGCCCAGGGTAACCTTTCAGTGGCTACATGAGCTGGAGATAGTAGAGCACTACAGGGTGAACAGGGACATACTACAGGAACTCACAGAGCTCAGTTCAGACCCAGAGCCAACAGATGGGAACCCATCCCAGTGGAAACCAAGGTAGGTGTAACCTGAAGTATACTAGCTACAGGTACTTTCTAAAGACCTACTGGGGACATCAGAGGCATCTGCATCCAGGGTACTCCACCAGTTCCTAGATGTCATGCTAAGACATGCCAGTGAGCACATTTATTTCCCCAAATCCCTGAGGAGAGGACCAGCAATATGCGTCTCTTCCACCATGCAGCACACTACTCAGAGGTACTGGGTGCCATAGATTGCACTTATGTGCACATCAAAGCACCACCCAGTGAGGAGGGTAGAATCTATGTCAGCTGCAGGGCGTATCACTCCATCAACTGCCAGGTTGTGTGCAATGCCCAGGGCATTATCATCAATGTATGTGCTGGCAGCCCTGGCAGTTACCACGACTTCCACATCTGGCATGCATCACAGCTGTACCAGGCATTTGCCAGGGGGGACATCCCATATGGCCATCTAGTGGGGGGAATCCTGGTTACGCACTGGAACCATGGATGATGACACCCATCGGAAATGCATACACACCAACTGAAGAACACCATAATGAGGCACACGCACAAACTAGGAACATCATAGAGCATGTGTTTGTGCTGCTAAAGTCATGGTTCCATTGCCTTGACATATCTGGTGGGACCCTGCAGTACTCTCCAGCCACACATGCACATATGTTCATAGTATCTGCCATGCTACATAATATGATCCTGCGGAAACAGCTGTGACAGGAACATCACAGGGAAGGGACATACAGTCCCCCACCAATGCCAAGCTCCCCACAGGCATAGGGGGATTCAGAGGAGGAACCCCTGAGCCTGTCCCTGTAGGCAGACATAGGCATGCACAGTATGCCCTGGCCTTGGCAAAGAGGCAATGCATATCACATACACTGACAACCTAGGGAGCCAGGGACTGACACCTCACTCTAACTCATACACACAGTAAAAAGGATGCCAACCACATCACACTACCTGTACCTTACCGTGTATAGGTTGTATACTGCGTGCATCTGACAGAGTCAGCCCTGAAGCACTGTCCTCTCGACTGCTGCAGGCACAAGGTAAGTCACTCTTATTAACAATTAATGAATAGGGTAGTAGACTGTGGTAGCATATGTATGGTATTGCTGCATGTATGCCTGGGAATGGAATGGGTTACCAGGATACCAGCAGACAATATACAGCTATGTGGGACAACAGGAACTCTCTCCTAAATACTGACTGACTCACAATATGCAGTACGCCCCAAGCCAGCAAAATCCACTGCACTATGTGAGGGACTTACAAACAGCAGGGTCATAGGACAGATGCATGGATGTCAAGGCTGGAGTCCCATGCATATCTCTCAACCTCTTAGAGCAAGAAATTTGTACAACGCCATAAAGAAATGTGGGCCAAAGGCTCAAAAAACAGGGGTAAGTGTTAAATATTGCTCTTACAAACATAGAAAGCTGATAGAATAACAGGTTTTGCAGTTGCATGAATTCTCTGAAGGGTAAGAAGTCTGAAACTGAAATTTCTGTAAGTACTTTCTAACTTCAGTCTTTAATTATTTGCCAGTAATTTTCCAGACAACCACAATGTTATGAAAAATGGACCCAAAATGTGAGGCAACCAGCTGGACATTCATTGAAAATCTGTACAGTTCAGAGGTATGGTCCCCTACCCCTGACACACTGGTGTTCCCATAGAACTGCCGCGACAGTTATGTTTGTAAGGTAATAGCAGCAGACCATACATTCCCAGGGCTATCCCAATCAACTTGCTAACATGTTCCATTTCCACAATATGCAGGGGTAAATGTGTTAGGTATGTGTTTGGTTAATAGTATTAATAAGTAGACAGCACTGAACAGTGGTTGTTGTGGCACACTGGGCTAAGTATATTACTGTTGGTGACAGGGTCCATGGTTCAAGGCTGGCTGTGTATACTATTTTGCGTGTCAGCTACACCTATTGGTAGGAGTTCTACAGGCACCACACATCAATATTTGTTACTGCAGGAAATCTGGACAATGGAGGGACAGTGGGCCACAGATATGGACAGTACACAGCTCTGAGTAACCTACATAGTGCCTAGTAGAACAGCTAGTTGTGACAAGTCAGAGTAGCACTAGGATACAATGGCTGCCACATAGCTGTCTCAGTACTCACAACAAGTCAGTGGGCACCATCTATACCCCACAAATGTTGGGGTATCTCAGAATGTCCACACATATGCCTCATATATCTGTTCTGTTTGTCATAGCATTGCATTTGTCTGGCAAACTATTGGGTAAGCAATACAGTTTGATGTGAAAACATCAATGACAGATGGTTGAGATGCAAACTTCATACCCATAAGAAAATACAAGCTAATACAAAACCAGTCTACCAACTTTCTACATTTGTAAGAGCAATATTAAGCTGCTGTCCCCATGTCTAGGCCTGTGTCCGACTGTGATATATGGCCCTGTCAAGATGTCTGCTTGTAAGAGTTAGACAGGTATGGCCAACATGTAGCCTTAGAAAAACAGTGCAACACAAACTGTCTGACCACCAGAGCAGATGTTAGGGCACAATGCTGGCCAGCCTGTAAATAGGTACATTCAGAGGTATGTAGTCCATAACCCTGTGTGTGATGTTATGATGTCTATCCCAGTCACACCATAACTACAACTACATAAGAGCAGCAACTGTGGACAAAGCCTGCAACTGGAGCAGAGCAGGACAAAGGGCCACATATAAAGGGAAGTAGGAACCACTGGCCACACAAACGTAGAATATGCAGACTACAACACATCGTGCTGTAGCAAGGGTTCCCTGCAGTGTATGGAGTCATTAGAGAAATGTCTGTTAGTGGTTCCTCACATTAATCTCTACTGATCTGACACTGACATGCCAGGATATGACAGTGCTGTGCAAAATGTACCTCACATATTATGCAAAACTCTGCTCAGTCCAATACAGTCTGTACCCACCCTAGATATGACTCAGTTAATAAGGATAGCACACATCCAGGAGATCCCTCCACCAGTCTATCAGTGAGATGCTGGACTGTTTACAGAGGCTCATCAGCTAATCAGCTGTAGCATACAAAATCCTGGACAGTGCAGGTAGGTCTGGACTGGAGTCCCACTCTTACTATTGATGGTCATACTGGGCAAGATCCTATACTTAGCTTCTGTCAGCCCATGTCTGAACCCACATCTGACTATAGAACTGGGATGTACATATATCCCTTTGGTATACAGACAGCTATGTACACCTTAACTGTCTATCCCCACCCCCATCAGACATATTTACCTCTATCTATAAGATTTATCTGGATCTGTTGACTGTGATATACATACAGATATATAGGTAACATATACAAATATATAATTTACAGAGAGGCAGAGATGGGGGGGGAGACAGAGAGAGAGACAGAGAGAAACCCTGAAAGGCATACAGTGATGTACTGAAACAGCCACACATACACAAATTTTAACCAGTGGCATGTGCAAATACTATGGTGAGGCCCATTGTGTAATAGTAGGTAGGGAGTGGTTGTAATATCACATCAGTCACATTGTGTGTGTGTGTTTGTGTGTGTGTGTGTGTGTTTGTATGTATTATACATAAAGCAGAATCCACACACCCAACAGGCCTATGTCTGTGTAATGGCCACCCATATTTTGGCCCTGTGACTACTGTCCTCCACAACAGTGGTCTCCCTGTCAGCAGCTAGTGATGTCATCCACCCCAACAGCACTGGCAGACCAATGCCACATGTGTAATTCCCATGGTGCATGTGATAAGGGTATAATACTTTTATAGAGTAGGTAGGTAGTGGTTTAATTCCCACCAATGCCAAGTGTGTGTGTGTGTGTGTGTGTGTGTGTGTGTGTGTGTGTGTGTGTGTGTGTGTGTGTGTGTGTACATAAGCATATTCCCTTGTGGCTTTATTTGTTTCCTGCCTATGTGTGTGCAATGTCAATACATTTTGAGGCCTGTTCCACTCTGTTAACCCCCCATTGCCCTACTTCACAGGGCCTGTTGATGTCATCCACCTTATATACAGCATTGGACACTATGCATGCATATAAGCTCTGTGATGCACGTGGTAAGTATGTAGCACTATAGTATATATGACTAGATAGTTAGGGGTTCTAATCTCAAGACTGTGTGTATTATACCATTTTGAGGCTTGTTCTGCCCTGCTGACTCTCCCATTGCATTAACTGACAGGGCCTGTTGATGTCATCCACCTTGTTTGACACTCTGCAGGCCATACCTGTCAACTGTATACAGTTTTGCAGAATGTCCAGATGATTACCTCGTATATTTCATTTGTGTGTCATAAAATTATGGTTTCATGGCAAATAATTGGCAAAGCATTATGAGCTGAAGTCAGAAAATAATGACAGACAACTGAGTGTCAGACTTCATATTCATCATAACAGTAATGGTAATGTGAAACATGTCACTCTATCAGTTATCTATGTTTATAAGTGCAATATGTAAAAACTGTCCCTATTTTTGGGCCTGTATCCGTTCCATTATTGAAGGCTTTGTCTACATGTATTGTTCTAACAGGTTGAGAGGTATGGCCCAGGCATATAAGTTCCGTGGCATATGCAATAAGGACATAGCACTATACTACATACAACTAGATAGGTAGGGGTTGTAATCTCAATACTGGCAATTGTGTGAGTGTATGTGTCCGTGTATGCATATCCTCTGTAGTAGAGTGGCTGTCTTGCCTTTGTGTGTGTGTGTGTGTGTGTGTGTGTGTGTGTGTGTGTGTGTGTGTGTGTGTGTGTGTGTGTGTGTGTGTGTGCAATGCTTAAACCATTTTGTGTGCCTGTGCCACCCTGTTAACTCTGCCATAACTAACCTATTTATGGCCTACAGAGGTCATCCACCTTAGATGCAGAGTTACACATTTTTAGACACAATAGCACTGTGGTGCATACAATATCTATGGTAGGCTATACTGTACATAACTAGATAGATAGATGTGTTGTAATTCCAAAACTGTGTTGACAGATCTGGCTACTCAGGTTGATAACACTGTTGCATTCAGTCATCAAGAAGTGGCAGTGGTCAGAAAAGGCTTGATCATGGTGCACCACATAGGCAAAGGGACTGTATGCAGACAAAAGATGGGCATTACCTCTGTATAGTCCTTAGTCAGTACAACAATACATTATCAGCATGGCCAGTCTGGTATGTACCTATGCAGATATCTGCACCAAATGAAAAGGCTATGTTAGCACCCACAAAGGTTATTCATGGCCTTCAACACCTGTGCCATGCAGACAGCCTTGAATCAGTACTGCACTACTCAGTATTGGACAGGTTGTCTACAATTGGGCTGTGGCAATGTTGTGCTCAGCCCTTCAACAGCTGCCCCATATATGTCAGTATAACTCTGTGCACATTACCGACACAACTGGCTTTAATCATGATACAGCAAAAACACCAGTCGGAGAGACAGGTTTGTCTCTCAAAGGCTGCCTGTCTCAGGAATGCACTCCCCAAACATGTCAAACAGAGTATCATGCAGACCCTCATCAACTGCATCAAGGGTGAGTGGATGGGAAAAAAACCCTCTATCCCAGGAGTCCAAAATGTGTCAAGCATTGCCAGGGGCAACAGGTTCTGATTGATGATTCTGTTGGGGATAAAGTATTGCCTAAGCTTTTAAGGGATCTAGGACCAGTACTGTAGTAACCTCCTCTGTACCTATGAACCTGTGATCCTATGGAACTCCCAGGTGACATGTATCAAGAGTAGCATGCTCTGTCAAGGGGTATGCATGCAAGGCTACACTGTGTGCTCCCATTGTCTCTCACATTCTGTTCCATGCATATGCACCTAGATAAGCATGCAGATATATAGCTGTACCTTGGTGATGAAAAGGTCTCTGCATTGCCACTCTGTCATCCTGAGCTGCTGTAATGGCAGCAGCACACCACGACATAGACACACAGACATCTGGAATGGAAAAAGAATAAGGTCTGTGAGACAACAGTCAGTCAGCAGTACTGACAGCACTAAAGCATCATGGCACAATGGTACATACACTTTGATGTGTATGCATGATAATTGCCAGCAGTCAGCAACTTACAGGGCATAACACTACTATACTACAAACTGCCATTACCTGTACTATATTCACCCTGTGCATCAGACACATATTAGCATGTCCCTGCATCAGTGCTATGGATAACAGAGATGTGGCACAGGTATCATCACATGTACAAGGTGTGGTGCGGGATTGCCATACAGTTGACATTGTGTGTGTGTGTGTGTGTGTGTGTGTGTGTGTGTGTGTGTGTGTGTGTGTGTGTGTGTGTCTGGAGGGGGTTCTGGTCAGCTGGGACATAGAGAGGAGGTGTGTGTGTCTGTCAGTGACCCACATGTGACAGTGAAGTGTGAGTGTGTGCATTCGCAGAGTCAAGCCATGTGCTAGCCATATATGAAGGCATGTTGGAAAGCCATGGACCATACATGGCAGAATGTACAGTTCACTGTCTCCAGCCATGATCATGGGAACTGTTTCAGCCAGGAGTGGCACTGGCAACACTATGCCTAATGCCAGATGTGGTACTACTTCCTTACCGTGACTGGATTTCTGCTGGATCTGTGTCCCTCATGGGACTGCCCAGGACTACATGCCCATGGCTTGCCACATTGTGGTGTGGACAGCACCTTCCCTTCAGTAGTGCTGGTGGTACTGCCACTACTGGAGTGTTACTGTGCATGGCCACATGGGCTCTCAGCTGATGTTTCTGACCTAGGTCCACATGTCCAGTGCCCTACACCCACCACATGTTCAAGCCCAGACATTGTACAGTTAAGGACTGGCAATGTCTCATCCCACCATCTATCCACTACATCAGCAAAATGAATAAGGCATCACCAATGCCATGGAGGGAGGCATACATGCCAGGCAGTGTGGCATCTGTGACCCTGAGCATATGTATGGTGTACCATTCACAACATGCCTGTGCCTCTATAATGGACTGAAACATGTGTCAGGTGATACATGCTGGGACACCTCTGACAGGGGCTGGATGGGCAGCAGTCCTCCTTCAAGCACCCCTGTCAATCTGCCTGTGTGGGACATTGACAGCTTTCTGGCTATGGCTAGTGTCTACAGTCACACATGCCATAGCCACCACACTCCCCTGTTTGATGCCACCACCCTTTGACTGCCCAATATCTGTGGCTGCTGGGGACTGGGTATGTGTGGGCATACTGACCATGTTTGGGGACATTGGTGGTGGAAGTGGGATGTCAACCAATGGGACAGATGCAGCCCCAACAACCGCACCTGTGCCTCACAACGGCCACCATCATCATCAGAGTCTGATGAGACACTGACATCAGGTTGTGAGGGGGACACACTGCAAACCCCATGGTCACCTGTGAGGGGAAGACTGCATAACTACATGAATTCCTGCACTATAATGTTTGCTGATACACACACACACACACACACACACACACACACACACACACACACACACACACACACACACACACACACACATACATACATTCAGGTGAGATACCACAAAGGCATTATACAGACCATACCTTCTGAGTGATGCCATGCACAACACACAGTCAGACCACAACAGACACACTCTGGACAGGCCCTCAACAACATGCAGTGCAGCTATGTCCAGTTAATGTTGCTAGTGCTATATTCCTGTGAGATATGTGACAAGTCAGAGTATGTGATGGACTTTCACCTTACACACAGTGCACCCTTTTACACAAAAGTAATGCACCCTGTATAGCAGAATGGCTACACCTATATAAAATTGTGTGAAATATGTTACAGCTCCTGCAAATATGCTACTGTGATTACCAGTGTGTGATGCTTTGCAGTGAACCCCACCACAAGTGAACATGCATGTATTGCAATATGGCTAAGCTTAACAGTCAGGCACATGGCAAACTAGCAGCCCTTAACATGCCTAGGGTATATGTGAGCCACAACATGACAGTTCCACACTCACTGGCTACAGGTTGATATTCCCTAGGAACACCAGAGGTACCTATGAATTTGTGGGGAAGAGGTATTGTCAGCACACCCACATGTGGCATTGGTACAGAATAATATGTGCATTTATCAACAAGCTGTGATACTACCCAGATTGCCAACATTCACAATATGTGTGCACATGTGTGCATTACAATACCCCAGCCACAACTTCAGATTTACCTGAGATATGCATACAGGTATGCAGAGGCTGCCACTATGAATGCTACAATATTAACGTGATGACCACTGGAGGCTTACCTGAATGCTCCTCAGCTGTGGAATCTGTGCCACTGACCTCCATGACAAATATACTGATGGTTTCCTGTGAGCTGGTGGATGAACCCAGGTCTGCCAGGAACTCCTGTATGGCTGAGAGTGGTGGTTGTGTAGCAGGCCCTCCCTCTGTGCCAGCATGGTCCCTGGTCACAGCTGCAGCCCTTTGCTGTGTATGGTGCATGAGATCAGTAGCACAGTGTTGGACTGGTTTGTAACTCATGTCCTGGTGGCCCACATCATTCACTGTTGCTACCAGATCTGCCCACATGTCCTGGTGGCCCACATCATTCACTGTTGCTACCAGGTCTGCCCACAGTGTAATGTACTGTTGCTGGTTATGGTGACCCCTTGACGAAAGCACCCAGTGATGGAGTCTCAAGGCATCAATAATTGCAACAGTCTTAGCTTCTGAGAAGGGTAGGTTGCAACATCTGTACATCCCACCTGAAAGACATAAACAGGGGAACACATCACAGGACTGCATACATTGCTCACCATTATGTACAGACCCTGCACATTCACTTTTATGAGTACTATCCACCACTAACCCCCACATCATACCCCCACCATCTATTAGCACAGTATGCCTGCGGGTATCAGCAACATAGTGTCAATACAGCATGTGTTGCCCCCTGATCCTGATGTTTCATGGTACTTGCTGCATATGCTATGAAGTGTTGCAATGCATGTACCTATTGCACCTATTACCTGTTTATAGCCTGTCTACATGGTCTGCTGTGGTGTCAGCCTCCTGCTGTAATAGTAATCACTTGGTCTGTAGGCCCACCCCTCAGCTGTCCCTGACCTTGCTCCCTCAGATTCTGGACTATATGGCTGGGCAATGTCCTACAGTTTCCCCAGCCAGCGTTGTTGATATGGGTGCCCTGACACTGTATAACACCTGCCTCATGTACACGGATGGACAGCATTCTACAAACACTACCAAGGAGCACACTGTGTGAGAGATGCAATGAAAGTAGGAACCTGCAGTCCATACTCTTGTCCTGTCAAGGCCACATATCTGCCCACACACAGGATGTCAACACAATCAGTATACCTCACACACCACCCACACCTACACAATACACACAGACATCTGCAGTGGTCCTCAACATCCACATCCATAAACAAAGGGGATCTCCATAGCAAAGCCACACATGAATGCCATAGCCATACACAGCACATACCACACATTGCCACACACCTATGCCTCACAGCCACACAGGCTTCAGGCCATATGAAACATGTTACACATGGGGGACTCCAGTGGAGACACCCTGGTATGCCTCTGACCTGGCTGTGTATGTGGATGGTCACAGTTACTTGCATGTCACGTGAAAGACTCTGCCATATTGCATACACACTGCTGTCTGTCACCAACAAGTACTGTCATGGGTCTGTTACAATACATGCTGGTGTGCCTGACCTGACATGTATGTCCCTGGACTATATGCAGTGATACATGAGTGAGCATACTGGTTATGTGTCCCAGGCAGGTATGTCCCTACCCTTATGCAGCATTATGCTGTCACCCAAACTGATGCCACAATACAGTCAGGGAATGATTGCTCTTAACATCTGCACATTTATCTTGTGATATTCCAGGGGTTCCATTATCTGTGAGTCTGGGATGAAATGGTAAACAGACTATAATGCCCTGCAAGAGATGGTCTCCATCTGTCTTCATTGGTCTTCTTGCATCTGGCAGTGGTTCTTGCCAGACCCATAGTGACTGACTCCATTAGTAAAAGTGGTGAAGTTATCACTACCAACATACAAGTGTCAGTGCAGCACAAATTGAAAGCCATGCTGCTAAATGTAACAGGTCTATACATGACTTTGCCCTCATTGCAAGCAGTCCTAACATTGGGAACTGCAGACATCTGTGCAGCCCCACAGACCATGGTTCAAAGCTACAGAGAGCACCCCAGCCTTACCTGGTCAACCATCCTATCATACATTCAGAAGCCAAAGTGTAGGCGGTAATGCCATGGGACATGGGGTTTCCATATATACGACACCTCCACACCTCCACAACTCCACACTGTAGAGGTAGTAAGATGCACAGGGGCCAGTGCAAGGGCAGTTCACCATTGCCAGCACACACCAATTCAAATCACAGCTCGCTACCTGCCACTACATGTGAACAGGAAGCCCATTCTGCCTCTATGGACCTCATCAACTGTATTAGGAGTCTGGTCTGTACCCTGATCCTGGGTTATTTGAATGACCCTAACATACATTGTAAGATGTACCCATGCCAGCACACAGGTGGTCAGAGAGCCATCAACAGTGGAAGTACAAACACTTCGGTGTGGCCAGGGGCTATCCCCACATGAGTTGAAGGTGTATTGCAGTTGACATTGCACAACACAGGTTACCACTGCAGCATCCCTACAGTGTCATCCTCCGTGGCAAAGCAACCATCAATTTGGTCACGTTTGTGATTACTATCTCCTAAAATACCTATCTAACTATGGTCAGCCATATGTACACCTCCAACGTGGAATACATCCTCCTGGGGGTATACACATCCTCACAGCCCCAACCCCTCATTAAGGACTGACACTAATATCCACACATACACACAAGTGCTATATGTGCATTTGTATAGATGAATGTAGTCAAGTATACCTGACAGGCCTACACCATCCTCTGTTAAGATATATACACCTATCTGGTGAACATCTGCAATACATACAGTCCATAACAGGGATGATATACCTCTGTCCAAGACAAAGTAGGAGCAGGTGCCCATTTTGGAGCAATGTCTCCTTAGCATGTACATGAGAATGGGATCAGTCCTGGAAACCTGCACAACAAACACAGAGCTTATATTGTCTATATCCACTACAGGCAGTCATCTCCCCTACTGCACATATGTCTGCAACAGCACAGGTAGTGCCTGCTCACTTGCTGTGTGGAAGGACACCAGCTATACCAGTGCTGTTGGTATAGTATACTGGATACCTGACATAGTTGGTGTAGGCTTCACCACCTGTCTTCCCCATCAGTACAGCAGGATATCCACAGTACCTCCCAGTCTCCTATATGTAGAGAACAGGTCACCACTGCCATGTGAAAGTCATGATATACATCTGCCATGGGAAACTATCACATCACAGGATGCATCCTACATGACTCCAAGCATAACCTTACAATGCCATAAGGAACCGGATTCAAAGGAGGACTGACTGCCACCTTTGTCCCAGCCATTTGATGGATGACCACTGTCACCCCTTTACACTAAAGTGGGGTGTCCGTCATTTAGTCACATTATAGACCCAGCAGCCTAATTAGGCTGTTCTGCAAGGCTGTAGCACAATTTATAGTGAACCCCAGTAACAAGCACATTGGCAACTTGCACACAATCCATCACGCACACTTAGGCTTTGTCAAGGAAGGGTTCATGTCTGTTACACTTGGTTGACCTGTATGACACAGTCACCAAAGCCATGTAAAGGGGCTACCTTGACCTGGACAAACTCTGATACAGTATAACCCATGTGGCCATTATAGATATTACACTCCCAAGTATGCATCACACCATATGTTACCATAGGGGCAGCACACCGGTGTGCTGACATGACCTGTCTGTTCCACATAGGGGAAGCCACCTTAAGGGGTTGACCCATAACTAGGTGTGTAACCTGTTGTTCCATGTTTGGGCCTCTGTTATGTGTGATGTACACTTCTGAGGTGCATGTAACAGCCATTAGCTTATGTCTGACCATATCTCCGGATGACTGCATGCTGTGTTCTGTCATTGGATTGCCTAGTGATGTGGACATCTGCCTAGGAGGGTCTCGCACAGATACATGGCTGTTGCCAGACACATGGCCTCAGGCCACATCAAGACATGCAGTGTCAACCCCTTTGAGGAGATAGTCGTTCCCACATATTATCACGGTACTAACAACATCTTAGGCATGCAGTCAGTCGTAAGGGAGCTGTGGACACAGGTCTTTGGCAGGAAGTTGGCATAATGGTTAAGATGTTTGTCTAACAGACACAAGGTTCAGGGTTTGAGTCTCACATAGGGTAATTGGCTAGGCTTAAAATGGCCCACAAGGACAGCTAGCCTAGTACTAATCTATGAACCTATGGACATGACATTTCAACACAATGTTGCTTCCATTGTAAGATAAACCATCTACATGGCCCATGACATACATAAGAGTATGTCATCAAGGGACATGGGGTATAAAAATCCCCATATTCCCCCTATGAGGCCCATTATTGTGTATAATTCCCTTTTCATCATTCACATCACACAGCACATGCAGCAGCTGGGGACATCACAGAGGTTCCCCACCAGGGAAGACCAGGGCATCACACATCTACCATACACTGATAGGCTATAAGGCCAACCCTCTACCCAGTGTCATACATACTCCTTAGGGGTGACCTTAGTGTGGCACACAAGGGAATCATGGACTCCAGACACACACACACACACACACACACACACACACACACACACACACACACGGCCTCAACCTGGCATGTGACATGAACTGGGCATGTTGGCAGCTCAGATGTGTGTCCCACACAATCATCCTCTGGTGGAATGGGCAGCCTGTCCACATCAGGCAGGGTAGCTATTTACACCTTTGCAGGCATAACCTAGATAACTGTATGAGTAAATGCACATACACCCTTGGGATACCACCCGTGTCCCTGTTGGACTAGGGCATCAGTTGCTGCCTTGATTACACATGGGATAACAACTGGCCTAGGCATATGGCTGCTCAGGGTACATAGCCTAGTAACCTCATATGGTACCAGGAATACCAGATATGGCCCGTGTTCTGTGACAGACTGTGTTGTTATGTATCCACACCCATCACTGCCATCAACTTTTGGGTGTCCCCCATGGGCAATGTTACAGTACCATGTCATCCAGCCTACATCTGACAAATAGGTGAGTGGTACTACAAGTGCATGTGGACATTCCAGCAACATCTGTGCTACACAATAACTGAGAACAGTGCATATGTGGTGTAAGGTGTCCTCCTCATAGATGTCTGACAACTGCAGTACCCAGATGTTTGTGAAAAGTGTACATGTGCCTGATAGATGTAGACCCCTGCCAGACAAATGCGGATTTCTGGACACCAGTTGGACAATATATGATGGTTGTTCCTAGAGTCCGGGAATGTGTCTGTGATATGCCAGACCCCTGGAAACACAGTAATGGTACATTAATATCTGGTACTGTATTCATTCCCTTACATTGTATGCTCAATATGTGCACACTGCTGCTGAAGCAGAGCCAGTATCCCCCCACTACTAGTGCTTATTACCTGCTGTCCTGCTGCAGGGGGTCACCAGGTATGCTAGACATAGGTGTCAGGCAATGAGATACAGGTGTGGAGTACACAGTTACCTAGCCAGAGTACATCAGGAACAGTCAGGGACACCTGGACAATCTTTGAACTAAGCCTGTATGACATTCAAAGACTGAGAGGGGCTCACTGACAGTACATGATGTGATATGCCAGCTGTATCCACCAGTACTTACTGTCAGTATTGTACAACAGACAACCCAGTAACAGTCATATGTGAGCTGACCATTGCTGGGGTGACTCATGGGCCAGAGCTGTGATCTATGTCACTGGACACAGAGCCATAAGAGATGCCCATAGGTGCTGGAAAGCAGACTTAACAGCAACATGTCAGTCCAAGAAATGTCCCATGACTGCATTCCCCAATCTGCATTCCATTATATGCTTAATTCTATGACATACCTGGTATATTGCTGTACTCCTTTTTGAGAAGAAATCCATTTATAGTCTCCTAGAGAATCGCAGTTTGGCTTCATAAAGAAAGTGTCAGACCTGTTTACCATGGACAGCAGCTTGCCTTTTGTAGGTAATGCTCATGAAAAGATGATTGCCTGTGCACCAATCTGTGACTCCCACTTGCTAATTGCATCCAGAACAACTGGGTTGAATTGCCATTAGCCAATGGCATAGGAATGCAGTCCTATAATTAAGGCCTTCATGTAGGCCTTGGCCCTTTTCCTGGCCTGTGAGGAGGACATTATCGAGGCGTGGGAGCTACAGCATCACATAGGGTATGTAGAAATACAGTTACTCTTTGAATTGATGTGTTATGTCCACAGTTTTGCATGGTATGTTTGGCCATTGTTAACAGAGTGTGTGATTCTGTGTCAGGTTAGTGTTTAACAATGTGTGTTGGGCTCAGTAAGGAGATAGGCAGATGTGAGTGTCATACATCCTTTTTATCTGAATCTGCATGCTACTGCAGTTGATGCTGGTTTATTGGCTGTGTATGTTTGTAGGGGAAGACTGTGATACATGTCCCTGTCACCTGAACATTCCCCCAACCTTTTATGTATGAGTGTTGTGTGGATGCCATGTTTTAGGTGTTTTGGAAGTATGGTAGGTCTGTAGCAGGTATCTGAACATACAGGTGCATGTGTGGCAGGCCGCAGCTGCTGCATTCTGGCCAGGAGTCATACTGGCGGTTTTGAAGAAATTGGAGCAGCAAGCTATATATGTCAGTGAGGGAGCAGTGTCAGCTCTTGTGTCACAGAATGGCCAGGGTGAGTGTGCCCATTACAGTCCAGGTGAGGCATGTGCCTCTGGTACATATGTAAAGTAGTAGTGCCATCCAGAGAATGATAGGGCAGGTTTAGGACACATATAGATTTTTGTGACATGTGTCTCACCTTTCAGGCCTTTGACATGCTACTGTGGGTGGGAGTGACTGTGGTAGCATCAACCAGGTCTGCTGGATATTGTAGGGCTCAGTTATTTCTAGGTTGTATTGCCAAGCATGTAGTTGTGTAACAGACTGGACTGTGGGACTGTACTGTGAGTGTCCACATGTCAGACATGATAGGACTGTTACAGACAGAGCTACTGAGTAATTATTATGGGAGGTGTAGTTGCAAGACATATGTGCATGCATACATTGTGTTACACAGGATTGGCATGAGCATGTGTGTTTGGATGGCTATGACGTGTGACACTGACCTGTCTGTCCTGCTTTTGTAAAATCAATCTGCACTGCCTTGCCAGTATGTTAGCACACAGAATACCTTTGATGACAACCATGCCATACATACGTGACAGAACTGTGGACATTCTGCAACAGTCTGTGCAGTTGTCAGCTGTACCTGATATCATAGGCCTCCCATCAATCCATCAGCATGTCTTTGGCTGTGAACTGGTTCAATGTCTGCATCACAGGCCCAAGTACACTGTCACTTATCACATTATATGTAGAAGTAGTGCCACTGGTACACAAGATATCTTCATAACAACACCAGTAATTTCCCTGAGATGAGTTGGCCTACCGGTGTATTGCAGTGAAGACACCCCTGCCAAGTATTGGCCCCAGGACCCTGTGAACTACAGTTCACAGGGTCCTGGGGCCAATACTTGGCAGGGGTGTCTTTTTTCAGTAATGCTACATGACTCTACTGCATGATATATTTACAAAAGCAGTAGCAGCTTCTTATTGTGGAGGTGGCCTAGTGGTGTGTTGCTCTCACTTTAATTCTGAAGGTCCTGGGTTCAATACTTGCACTGATGTTGTTTTTTTCCCTAATGTTACATGACTGTACCGCATGATATATTTACAAAAGCAGGTGCAATTCTCCAAAGCTGAGTTAGCCTTGCTCTTATTAGAGCTCAGAAAATTCTGGCTTCAATACCCGGCAGTGGTGTCTTTTTCCCTAATGTTACATGACTGTACTGCATGATATACTTGCAAAAGCAGCAGAAATTCCCTACAGCTGAGTTGGCCTAGTGGTGTGCTGCTCTGACTGTAGTTCAGAGGGTCCTGGGCTCAATCCTTGTTAGAGCTGGTTATTTTGTTGCTGGACAGACCAGTGTCTGAATCAGATAAGGTGATTAAAATGGTTTTAAGTGGGTTTGCATGGGTTTACGTGATGTACTGCGATGCCAAGCAACACTTACCTCCGCTTAGTGCCACTTATCCCTGCTTAAACACATGTTATTTTCAAATAAAGAAAAGTAAAAAGGGGTAATAGGAAAGTGGTGAAATGGGGGCAAGCAGGGATAAAACAATATAAAAGACAACTAGGGATGTGCAGGAAAGGACCATAGCTCTCCATTTCTTGTGCGTCAACAGCTGTGCATGATATGGGCAATTTGGAATTTGGAGCCTTACACCCCACAAGGAGGGGTGTGGGTGACATAAGTTTGTTAATTAATTAATGAGATAATTGATTCATAGCAGTGTATGTGGGGGCAAAATAGAGAGCTATGTATGGGATGACATTTTTTTTGGTACAGCTGCCCTTTTTTTTAAGGTGAGAGTGGGATGTTAGGAAAGGGTTTTAGGTACACTTGGAGAGGTAAGTTGGGTAGGAGAGGTTGCTTTTGCAGACAGGCAAGACAGCAAACAGAGGCTGTGTAAGACACATGAGGGAGGTAAACACCTTGGACAGGGATGGTGGTTGGGAATCAGAGGACAAAGTATCCCCGGATGGCAACAGTGTGACTGAGATCCCCACCCATAGGCAGTCACCACTGCCCCTTCACATCCCCGAAGGTGGCTGTGCTGGGGGCTGGCCACCAGGACCAGCCTGCCCATTGAGGTGTGCCAGTCTGCCCTCAATCTGGTGCAGTCTATCATCCAAGTCACATTGGATGACCCTGCACACCATACCTGAAACTTGATTGCAGGTGACAGTCTCCTGTCCATACCAGCACCCAGAGGGGACAGGCTCCATCCCTTGAGGCAGTTCCACCCAAGGGTGGTGCAGGACCAGCAGAAGGAGCAGCTCCAGGTTGGGTCCCAGACCTGCTGGGATCTGGTGCCACAGCCAGATGAGGTGGGATAGGCAGATCAGATAGAACAGGCCTACCCAATCATGCTATGGTGTTGAGGTTTGTCAAGGTGTATTGGTTAGTCATGAACAAAACATTTCAACATTAGTTATAACAGCATGCATCGGTGTTGCAATTAACTCAGAACAATAGAAATGCATAGCGTGCAGAACACAGGCATAAATGGAATAACAGTCATTATTTTAACAGCATGCCAGTAACATTTGTGGCAAAAAGCCAACAATGGTGGAATTTCAACAAGGTATGTTAACATGCAACCATTGAAATATATAACCAATAATACAACACGAACCCAACATTAGGTTTTGAGAACAACATATGTGGAAATGAAACCATACCCGTAGTATAAGAATAATAAGTTGTAATACAGATAAGTAGTGGGGGGAGAGAAAAACATTCCATTAACAACTGTATAGGTATATTGTTTAATACAGTACTGCTGAATACTCTACAGATCTGCCATTACTTTACATATACATGTGCCTATAGCTTCTGTAGCACGTGCATACCTCTCAAGCTGTCCACATGGCATGGCATGGGCCAAGCTGTAAGAACTATAGTTACATAACTACAGGGGACTCATATATGTCAGGGTACATATATGACTAACAAGGTGCACCCTGCACTGATGTGTGAGTGTGCTACTGGCATACTTCAACTGGATTTATATCTGTGTCCAAGGTTATTGGCAACAGTGATCACTAGCTGTGACAGCGTGACACTTGAGACACATGTATCGTGCACGGTGCATGGACTAAATACCTATGCTGCTGTCATTCATAGGCATGGTAGACATTAGTATACCCTTTATACAGCTATTACAGACATTTCTTTACCTGTAAGTCCTGTGTGGAAATATATGTTAACAGTAGTGAGTGTTTCTATTAATAGTCAGTACTACTTGTCTGTTACTATAAATACATGTTACTACTGGTTCCTGGATTCAAACCCTGGTCTGTGTGGAAAAAAAAAAACAATATATGCGTTGGTTATCACACTGAGGTACTGGGCCACTGCTGTGTGTTGGTTGACTGATATGTGCCTAGAACTCACCTGCTGACAAAGTCTGACCTGATAATATCGGTAGAGTGCCACAGGAGACTGCAGTGACAGCTGAACATACATGCATGAGATTCACTCATGACAGAGATAGTAGGTGAAGTGTGTTGTAATACTTGGAATGCAGGTGTAGACAATTAACTCCTAGTGGATTGGAATATATGTGATCTGTACAGACCATATCAGGGTGCTGGGATGCCTACCTGACCCATATGCATTTGCAGATGCTATATTTGCAGTCTACAGCTACTACTGTTTCATATTTGCCTGCATCAGCATGCCTACGTTCAGGAATGCATATACCTGAAATGCAAAGGTTAACAACAGACAATCCTGATGGAAACACAATATAATACCTTACACATTACTATTCAAGGTTCACATGCTAGTGCATAACATATAATAAACTTATTTTTCAACAACTCTTAATTGCACACAAAATTCTATACCAACCTTGTAAAACACCAGCTTTTTCCAAACTCTTGACTCCCTATATCAACCTGAAACAACTACGTTCCTCTGACAAATTACTTGTTAATATTACCAAAACTATGAACTCTGCAGGCAACTGCCTTTTTTCTAACTCAGTAGGTAAAATATGGAATAATCTTCCATCTGATCTGTCCTCTTTGCATACTCTTCCACTATTTAAAAAACAACTTTTAATACATCTTAACAAATTCTGGCTTTGCTCTTGTACCAACCCAGACTAGCCTGTTGGCATCCTTAACTCTATCATAAACTTTTCTTATCCACTTGGATTTTATCTTCTACTTCAACTGATATATTACCCCTATTTATTGTAAATATTACATAACTCTTTTTAGCATAAAAAAAAAAAAAAAAAAAAGTTTGTGTATTATCTACCATGGTTCAAAACTACCTTTTATATACTTTATGATCTCATACCTTATTATATTGTTTTGCTAGGATTGTTCTGATAAGTTAAAATCTATAATATTTGTATGTTCATTTTTTTTTACATTTTTACATTTTTACCTTTGTATAATTACACTTGTACTATGTCTTCTTATGTATTTCCAATATTGTATCTAACCTCAGGAGCTTTTCTCCCCGGGCCTCCACTGAAAATGGACATTAATCCAGCTGGACTAGCCCGGTCAACAAATGTAAAATAAATAAATAAATAAATAAATAAAATAAAATAATATATCAAATTGCATTTATCTTTTAGTACAGCTCCACATCTACACTTTAGCATAACAGTTCTTTTGCAGCCAAACTTCAGTCACTTCATGGTGTTATACCCATATTTGCTTTGCAACACCTGTAAAATTAGATTTCTTCAACAACAGAACAGAATATGCACAACAATTGGCAGGAGACAGCTTTATTGAGAGTGACATGACACTGCCATTGGTATACATTTGGCAAACTTTATTGTACTCCAGTTTAAATAATGCATGCATTGAAGGTGTGCTGTTATTACAGAACCCATGCAATTCTAACAGTTTTACCTTCACAAGTTTGACTGCAGTTGTACTGTATTTCCTGTAGATTATGAATGGATGTCATTTATTCCCTTCACATTTGGAATTCCAGTGTACTTTATTACCAGATCATTAGTATTAATACCATATACACATATCAATGATACATTATTACTGTTATTGCAGTACAGTCAGAAGAGAATATACCTACTGGCAGTTGCTACTGTATTCTTTCTTATATTACTATATATTGCAAGCTACATCTGAACTCACCATATTCTTGGTGCATCCTTGCTAGTAGGCACCCTGTATGGGCCTCCAAATTGCAAGCCCTCTCCTCTGCAGCTGTGGGAAGGGAAGCACACCATTATGTGTACCTGTCTATCTGATATTCATGCTAGAATTTTGTAATTCAATGGTTCATATACTTACAAACTTCTGGGGCATTCTGGTCCCAAGCATCTTGGATCTATTGTGCCAAGAGCACCCCCTTCCTCTGCTTCAGGTGGTGATGTATCAATGATGATGCACCTGCTCACCAATGCAGGGGATTCCAGTGGCATTGGTGAGGTCATTACTGTAATTGCATTTTTACTGAATTACTTAACTGTAAACTGCTTTTTCATACTGAGTTGTCATACTTGGTGGCTTTGCAGTTGCCCACCCTTACTGTAAATTTGATCTGGGGCACTCCTCCCAGTCTAATATCATTAGCTCATTCTACCTAATACAGAGAGAACATTTGATAAGGCCAACCCACTTAGTTTCTTAACCTTGAATTATATTGTTCCTCCTTTCTCCCTTTCTATTTTGTAAAAAAAAAGCTACTTTGCTAGAATCTGCTATTGCTAGAATCTTATTGTGTTCTGACTGAGTGTGCTTCTCAAAGAATTTGGAAATATAGAGGTGATAAGTATATTTTTGGCACTTTTTAATTGTTCAGAGTTCTGCACTGTCTTAATTTATGTTTGACTGAATTATTTATATATTTGCTGGCATTGTTTTCTGTTACTCTAAGTGCCTCCATTTTCATTTTTTCCCAATTTCCTGCTTTCTGCACATGTTTATAGTCATTTTTTAAATTAATTGCATTTATTTAAACTGTATTTGCTTTAATATTGCTACACACTCAAGTGCACTGCATTTGAATTGTTTTAAGCTTGTTTCCCACCTATCTTGTAGCTAGTCTAGTCCAGATACAGATTTGCTGTATCCAGAACTGATTGTAAGCTTCTGAGGCACCCCAAGCCTTTCTGTGTTGGAGAGAATCCTTCTAGCTTATCAGTGGGAGTGGTAAGCAATAAGTAGCTTATCTACCACAAAGTGGAATGGTTTCTGGCCCAGAAATTGTAGTTTAGTGGCCGTTTGGGCATTTATTTCCATCATCTTCAACTTTCTGGTTTAAAAAGCCTGCATTTGTGCTTGTTTCCCACCTTTCTTGTAACTAGTTTAGTCCTGATACAGATTTGCTGTATCCAGGATTGTCTGTATGCTTCTGAGCCCCCCTCCCAAGCCTTCTGTGTTGGAAATAAACCTTCTAGCTTATCAGTGGGAGTGGTAAGCACTAGGTAGCCTATCTACCACAAGAGGAGTGGTTTCTGGCCCAGAAATTGTAGTTTATTGAACATTTGGGCAGTTTTTCCATCCCTTTAAACTTTCTGGTTTAAAAGCCTATGTTTGCATGGGTTTGCACTTGTTTAAGCTCCGCTCAGTGCCACCGAGCTGAGGTAAACTATTACTGGTGCCAGAAAGTCTGATCTTCAGTTTTCCCTTATATCTTGCTAGTTCTTTCTCTTTTGCACTTCAAATAGCCTAATCACTTTGTACTTCAACAGGTTTTAGTATCAATTATTGTAGCACAGCTAAGATCCATCAGCACTAGTTATTCTTCATGGAAATAGCTCCAGTACTTAGTAGTTATTATCAGCCCTCCTGGCATGATTAAAGGGCAGCTCCCTGTGCTTTCTCCTATTAAGTTGGTGCACTTGGGCATTCTGAGGCAGTGTAGCAACTGCTTCATGTACACAGACAACCTTCTCCTCTTACCTTCCAACACTCAGACTTGTGAGAGATGCACTTTTGTCACCAAATTGGAAGCTATGCACTCTCCAGCCAAAACCAGACAAAAAAATGATTGACTTCAATAAATGGCTAAGTTTCTGGTGTCATTCTAAGGGGATCCAGTATCTGTCTGCTTGGGATGACATGATTGACACACCTTGATACTTTGCCAAAGATGGCCTGTATCTGTCATCCATGGGTTTCTGGGCACTGGCTAAGGCTGTTGTCACTCCTATAGTGCTTTTTTAGGTGGTGTTCCAAAGACCAAATTACTACTGAAACAGCTATAAATAAATGCAATCTGAGGGTCATGCTGCTCAATGCTAGAAGTCTAAATCTCAAAATGCACTCACTCAAAGCACTCCTCAAAATGGACAACATTGATATTTGTGCTGTAACAGAGACCTGATTTAAAGCAGCAGAAAGCACCCCTGTGCTATCACGCTATAACTCATTCCACACCTTTCAGCCTCGAAACATGGACCGAAGCTCCAAAAATGGTGGTGTCTCCATAGTCATAAAGGATATGCACACCTCCAGGCTAGTAGCCCAGCATAATGCATCTGAGATACTTCAAGTACAACTAACATTGGGTAAGACTGCAATCCAGATCATACCCTGATATAGGTCCCCAACCATGTCACTAGACTCTCACTCCACATTCCTAAGCACCCCGGAATCTATCAAGGTCCAACCCAACAGTCTCAAACTAGGAGACTTCAGCTACCCCTCCATCAACTGGGAAAACTACTCAAGCACCAATACACTGGCCCAGCACTTCTGGAATTCATCAGTTCCAATGCCCTGGACCAGCAAATTCTCACCCACTAGAGAAAGCAACATCCTTGACCTGGTATTATTAACACGGGTGACAGTTGCTCTACACCAATAGTCAATCCCTCTCTCTGGTCAGATCTAACCATAAACTAATCAGCATGGAAATCCACATGTCACCCACACCCACGCAAAGGTAACCACCTTGAAAAACTTCTCCAAAGCTGACTTTGGACTACAACAGAAGGAAGAAACTGTTATAGAAAAAGGTGAAGTCCCAAGACTAGACAAAACTCCCTTATTAGCGTCAACAAAAAGCTGAGATCCCTCACCTAATCCTCTAAAGCCAAGTATGAAGGCAGAATTGTGGCAGACACTAAAAACAATCACAAAGAATTTTATAGTTACATCAAGAACCTCCATGGCAATACCCAGATGTGCTCTGAGTTACTGCTCAATGGTACCTCCTATACTGAGCCAACAGATAGATACTGCCAACATACTGGTTGACAGATTCAGTGCCAACTTTACCCCTCTCTCCCCCCCCCTACAGGACCAATCACAATACCAGAGGAATGCCAGGCACTCAGCATTACTGCAGCCCAGGTTAAAGCTGCATTGTCCAAGGCCAAGAATACAGCTTCCGTGGGACCTGATAATATCCCTGGCTGTGTTCTACATGAAATACAAAGTGAACTGGCACCACATCTGTGTGACCTGTTCAGTTCACAGCCTCACCTCAGGCCCTACAGAATTGCACACTGCTACAGTCATCCCTCTTCATAAAGGAGGAGTGACTACAGATCCTGGGAATTATTGCCCCATTAGCCTGGCAAGTCTGATATATAAAGCTATGGAGTGCATCATCATCATAGACCTGATTAACAAAGATATAGGAAATCTTCAAAATATGAACCCCACGTAGTTTGGCTTTGTGAAAGGGAGATCATGCCTGCTCAACCTGGTTGATTTCTTTGAGTCAGTCACCAGGACTGTGGATGAAGGTAAGGCAGTGCATACAGCCTACCTCAATCTGGCCAAGGCCTTTGATACCATTCCTCACTCGGGAATTATTGATAAACTCACCAAACTAGGCATCAACCCCTATATCACTAGGTGGGTTGCAAACTGCATCACAGATAGAACACACAATGTGAAAGTAGTGAACTCCAAGTCAGACTGCCAACCAGTCACAAGTGGAGTCTCACAGGGATCAGTCCTGGATCCTCTCCTGTTTGGCATCTACTTCTCAGAAGTCCAGGCCAACACAAAGGGACTCTGGCTGACCAAGTTCACTGATGACTGCAAGCTGGGAGCCGTTATTAACTCCCCAAATGATGCAGACATCCTACAGAAAGGCCTCACTGAGACTAATGACTGGTGTTGAAACCATGGACTTATGCTTAACGCCAAAAAATGCGTCATCATCCCCTTTGGTAAAAACTCAGTTTCCACTAACAACCACATCGACGGGAGCCCATTGAACACTGAAGGAGGTATAAGAGATCTGGGGATGCAGGTTGACGGCAACCTCTCCTTCGACCACAACATTGCCACTGTGGTCAGAAAGTCCTTCTATGTGGCACATCTCATTACCAAGGTTTTTGCATCCAGGAAGAAAGAGGTCATTGTCTCCCTCTACTCTTCCCTCATTAAACCAATCATTGAGTACAATACCCCATTTGGCATGTACCTCACTAGACACCTGCAACAGCTGGAGAGGCCACAGAAGTACCTTATGAAGAGGATCCTAGGCATTAAACACGTGTCCTACATGGACAGGCTCAAAAGACTCCAGCCATTCTCTGTTGCATGTCGCCTACTTAGAGGCGATATCTGCTTGACTTACAAAGCCATATCTGACCCAGCTCTGTTAGAAATGCTACAGCTAAAGAAATCCCAATCCCTCCACACCACGTGCTCCAGAGACCTCAACCTCATTAGTACAATCAACAGAACATGCTGGAGGGACAGGTTCTTCATCCAGAGACTGCCCAGGTTCTGGAATAGACTTCCCATGCACGTTAAGCAGTGCACCTCACTGTCCCTCTTCAAGAGAAATCTTGGTGAGTGGATTTGTAATAGAAAGTTCATCCCGGGGATCACTCCAGTGGCTCTACTTGATAGATACACTGGGAACTAATGTTAGGTGGCATGATGCCAGGGCACTTCTATGGGTTTGGCTTGTAAAGGCTCTAGGGCCATTAGCCTAGTACACACCTATGAACCTATGAACCTATGTGTCAGATGGTCCCAGGCCTCAGACTTATATTCAGAGCCCTGGTACTGGCCCTGCAGCAATCTGTCATCATGGTCTTTAATGAGGAGCCCAACCATGACTCTGGACTCCAACATGCCCCAGCATTGTGCCCGAAAGAGCACTCCCTCTCTAACTCCTGGCATAGCTCTGGCAGTGATAAAACTCCAGCAGGTTCTGGCTGTATTCCTGCCTGTTCAGCTTAAATAAAGCTGTTTTTCCACCCTTTGCTGCCATTGGACCATTTTTAAAAATGTAAAGCTCTACTTAGTAGTGCGCAAACCTGCTAAGCTGAGTTAAGCAGTGCTTAAAGTGGCAAATGCTTAACAGTGCTTAGTGGTGCGCAACCCCACTTAGCTGAGCTGAGGACTGCTTAAACTGGGAATGCTAAGCAGTGCCCAAACCAGCTAAGTGGAGCTGCTCATTGCTAAGTACTGCTAAAACAGGTCCTGTTTAAGCATTGCTTAGCTTGGCTTCGCAGTGCTTAGCAAAATGTAGCTAAGGGCAAACAAGATTTTTACATAATAGAAATATATGTGTTGACATTAATTACTCATTATTGATACTTTATTATTTATGTTTATGTATTTTACTTTACATGACCTCACCCTATGTATTTTATTTACTTTACCTTGGGGTGTGACTGTACTGTTTTGGACACTTGTGTTTAACTGGAGGTTTTCACCACATATCTCCACTAACACTGGGATTCTGGACCAGCTGCACTAACCTGGTTAACTAATATCAATAACTACATCAGTAAAAAAATGTATATAGAAAAGCTTTCTGATGTAAAAGCTGAATGGCCTGTCTGAGTATTCAAACTGTGAACCTACTGCACATGAATCCGTAACTCTAACAATTCAGCTAACTTTGCTGTGAGGATTTTAGCTATACATTTCTATATAGCTTTTTGTTACATTTAAGCACTGCTGAGCACAGCGCCATGCCATGCAAAACAATCAGCTGTGCTTAAACTTGACCTTTTGTATAACAATTAAAAGCATCCGGTTTCTATTTTTAGATGTCGCACATGTTTATTGCTAAGCACCACACAATGCCGCACAAACTCACAAATATAAAAAAATAAATAAACCAAAAACAGCAAAATCATATTTACTCATTTAATTTCAGTGCCGTACATCACTTTGACAGTGCAGGTGGTGTGTTACAGTCACTGTAACACCCCCCCCGTGTGACATAAATAATTAAATACATTATTAGGAGTCAAAGGACACTTTACATTAATATTTTAGTACTGTACAGCACTTTGGCAGAGTAGAGGGTGTATTATGGACACTGTAATATACCCCCTCTGTGACATACATTAACATTAGTATAAATAAGTGTCCTAGGACACTTTCTTTGAACATTTAGTGCCGTACAGCACTTTGACTTTGCAGAGGTTGTGTTACGAACACTGGAACACACCCCCTGTGTGAAATATATATATGGCACTTTATGAATAAGTGCCCAAGGGTACTTTACTTTAATGTTTTAGTACCATACAGCACTTTGACAGTACAGGGAGTGTGTTGCACATCTTTGAGCATTGTAACACCCCCCTAACACTGATTCAGTAACTGTGTAAAGGCTGTCCCTCAGTAGCGCGCCTTCATGAATATGCAAGGTGCACTGCTGAGGGGGAGCTGCAAACACGTACATAGTTCACTCTGTGGAGGACTTATACTATTCCTACATAGAGTTTATTAAATCTAGGGGGCTGTCTCTGAATTTCTTTTCTAATAATGTTTACTTCCTGTCTATGGGACAGTACTCACTAAAGATTTTACTGGCTTTCAAAGCTGGTAAAACACTTTGCACTTTTTTGTAATAATTTTGCAACTGTTAGTACCTGGATTAAATAAAATTCTATGCACTAGAAAGACATATGATAGGGTCTCACAAATCATAACCATTTATTATGTATTCTTTACATGGATGCCAAGATTCACCTCTTGAGCTTTGCTTTCATATTGAATTTCTTGACACCCATGCCTCAAATACATGATAATATGATTATGACTGGAGAGCCAATCATAATCCCCTGTGTTGTAAGGATATTCTTCAGTTGTAAAGTAAGACATCAGTCACCATCACTTAGGAATGAATAAACAAACTATTTCTTAAAAAAAAATATATGCTTATACGTTCAAGACAGAAAGTGCAGTGGAAAAGGGAAAATAAAATACAATTCTGGGGATTCTCAGTGTAGGCTTCACATGAAGTCTAAATGAAGTTTACTTTCTTAGCGAGATGAGCAGTAGCACTTCACATATTCATGCGGCTCATCACTCTTATAGGAATACAAACAAGTTTTGTGGCCAGCAACAATGCTGCTGGACAGGAAACAGTGCAGAACAGCATGACACGCAAAGCATTCAAGTATGCCTGTGGTCAGACTTGCTCTGTGAGATCATGCGGACAGCCACAATAACTACCAGGGTGAAAATACTGCAATAACAGCAATAATACCATAGGAATGAAAAGTGTATTGCATGCAATGTACAGTAAAATGATTATCTGTGGAACAAAGTAATGCAGGGGAGAGTAAACATCAGGGGCAAGTACAAGGAAAGGCACACTGGGCAGGGAAAGTATGCTGATGAAAATTTGCACAGACATAAGTGCTAGGAATGAATAAAGAGGAAGAGGGCCTGGAAATATGTAAATGACCTCAAGGTAGGATATGTCAATGTATATACTTCCAAGATAAGTCAGTAGTGTAACAATAAGTGCATATGTAGATGGCACAGTATGTACTGCTGTTTATACCTCCTATGTGATTATTTTATGATATAAATACACAAGACAACTGGACTTCAGGCTGTATATCATCTCCAAATAAAACCTTGAGTATGAATCACATGTTACACAGTGTAACTGTTAACACAGTCATACACCTCTACCTATTTTACATTATTATATCAGTTGTACATCATATATCTATATGATTATCAGTGGAAATGTGTGGATGAGGGCCTTGATACCTTATATGGAACCATTATAACTGAGGTGGATGCAGTTCATGCAGAACAGTTAATAAAACAAATGCTGACAGTCACACAATGCTGCTGGGGAACACCTGTATAATCCTTGTGAATAAGAACACAATAGTGCATACAATGAATTTTCCAAGCTTGCAAGTGAATCTGAAAATGTCATACGTTTGAGTATGTAACAGCATTACAAGATATGGATGAACCCAGGCATATGTGGCCATGTGATCGGTATAACATAATATTGCTGTATGTCAGGTAACATTTCCAGATGCTGGGTATATACATGCACACCTGTGCCATACTGCAGTTATCTCTGTGATAGTTGAATGAGAACTGTGCAGGATATGGAAATACTCCACTATCAGAACACATGCTTTAGTAAGGTAACAGTATCCATAACATCATCATATGTCCCTAGTCCTCAGGAGGCATATTGCTATAGCTGATATGGAAGGAACTTGTAAACAAATGGCAGCAGCAGCCATCAATACAGTGGCTCAAATCACATTGGAATATACTGTTGTAGGTCTACAGTACATTCACACCTCAGCTTAGTACGTGTGGATGACAACAACATTGATATGAGGGGGTCTATATTAAATCACCAAATGCTTAAAAAAGTGAATGGTGATTAATCAACCCTATGTAAGCAAAAGCTTGCAATGTCAAAGTGTCAGAACAGCGATTTTTTTAAAAGAGAAAAAAATTGCTGTTCCAACAAAAAAAAGACAAAAAAATAAGAAACAGTTTCAAACATTAAATTAAGTGGAGGGCTTTGCCCCCAATACCACCCTAGTTAAATATACCAACTCTGAGACCACACTACAGTGCCAGAAATGGCAAAGTACTGAAGTGGTCAAGTGAATTATTTCACAGGGAAAGAATTAGCTTTACTAGCCGTTTCGATATTTTGCGTTTTCAGCTTTTTATGTTCGACCAAGACACATTCGAAAGAATGCATCTTTGGTCTTGTACTATAGACCCGATATGTGTAATGTTCGTAGGGTCATAGGAAATTACTAGGCTAACAGTCAAGAGCACATACTATCCTAGCCACTATTATACTATTTTAACCCAAATTGTTATACCTATGTGAGGGAAGATAGTAAGGCTGTGTGTGTGCTTGTGTGTGTCTGTGTATTTGTGTTTGATTTTATTACAGACTGCCTCTGTCCAGATGTGACATGGACACCACTCCATGACTAAATTAGCAATCACACATTCAGTGGTCTGGAGATGGCTTGTAGATGGTCATGGAAGGGCTCTGCTTCATAATATGTGCATGCATCTTTGCGATGATGACATCCACAGTGTTCTGCAGAAAGGATGTTATGTAGACAGAGGGGAAAAGGGGATGTTGGATTCAGGGGGCTATGTAATATGTTCTCCTGAGTGGAAGTCAAATGAAAAGATATTCAAAATATTATGCAATGACCGTAATATACCACCAACACACAATCACCAGCTGATTGAGGTCAGATTCAAACACCATAACTGTGTAGGCATACAAGCTGGATTCCATACAATGTAAGACTAGTGCTACTGCTACAGTATCAGAGTGCACTTTTGAGGGGATGGCATTATCAGTGCATGGTGAGAGGAAGATGTCTGAGAGGAGTGCCTGACATAACTGTGGAGTCACATTCATGTGTAAAATTGTCTCCAGACTGAGAGTTGATAAAAGACACTCACACACACTCAAGTTGACTTCTGTGATATTAGAACCCCTACCTATCTAATTACACATGCTAGAGAACACAGTACTTAATGGTAGTGCCACTGCAAATATCTGACTTTAACAGTGTCTGAGTGCACTTTATAAAGGGTAACATCATCAGTGTCTGCTGAGAAGATGATGTTGGGGAGGCTGTATAAAATTGCTGCGGAGTCATGTAGCAGTGTAAAAGTATCTTCTGATACACACACACACACACACACACACACACACACACACACACACACACACACACACACACACAAACGTTGACTGCTGTGAGATTAGATCTCCTACCTATCTAGTTACACAAAGTGCAAAACACAGTACTTAATGCTCGCACCACAGCAAATATCTGACTTTAACATTGTTACAGAGCAGTTTATAGAGTATGGCATCATTATATTGTTGCAGGTAATATATACTGTTATGAGACTTAGGTGCAGATCCAGGAGTCATTATATGAGTGCATGACCGCAATTCGCAAAAGTACTTATAAATACATCCTTGCAACATAAGTGAAATAAGCTGTCACGGAGGCATATTGCAGAAATGAGACAGACAAGTACCTGTTTTTCAGGATGTCATTTAGATGAGACACATACACACACACACACACACACACACACACACACACACACACACACACACACACACACACACCCACACACACACACACGCACTGGGAACGCAGCCCTAGTGCAATGATGGAGTTATATGTCCTCATATTTGTATGAAGGTATGTTCACATTAATACAAGTTACTGGCAATATCAATGGGATATGATCATGCATAACCAATGTCCACTATCACTGTAAACCCATAACAAATGTAACAATGCAGTTAGGCTATGTAATTCTGGAGTCTGTTTGACAATGGTCCAAGGACTGATATATCATTTTCAAGTGCTATGCTGCAAGGCACACATGAATGTCAGAAAGTATGTATTCAGTGAAGCTCACATGTCACTGCCCTTCTCTTTTGTTCATGAATGCATTTCCATGTTTTGGAGGATTACAGCCCAGTAACTGGAATAGGATATACTAAACACCACTTCACGAAGCACATCATTGAGAAGCTAATTTGCACGCATAAAGGCAGAGTATTAGCAAATATATGTGATTCATATTTTAGGAATATAACTTGGACTTGTGAAGTAGCTGTGTCCACTGGTGCTTATTACCATAGTTGCACAAATAGGGATCTACAGTAACCAATCTGATTGGGGTTACCTGCAAAATACATCTATTTGCTGTGAATGTTTTGTGTGTCAGGCTTGCAAGATATGTTATGGGAGAAAGTACTGGCAGTTGGTATGATGTTCATTCTGTAGTCTATCTTTGAAATATCAGGGCCAACGTTTTATTACATAAATAACCATTAGCCTTGCCTTCCCCATTTGCACAACATTAAAAGCCAAACAAACACAGTTCTCTGATTAAGGAAGACAGTGAAACATTTTATATAGTATGCCTTCCTTTGCACAAACTGGATCAGTGGCAATGCATGGCCATCAGCACTCTGGACAGTACTGAGTGTGGAAAATACACTTGCTGCCTAGCTTTCTCTGTGGCACAAGATGTAAGAGCAGTGAGCTCCTGGTCAGAGCACCAGTGAGCAATGGTTCATATCCAGATTCGCTCTTTTTTTTTCACAGATGGTGTCAGGATGTCATTGGCTAAGTAAATGTGATCAGGACTGGAAATGCGACTATCAATGACTACACTAAAATATTCCCCAAATTGTATCAGTAAAGCCTACCTCAATATACTGCTACAACTACTAGTTGTTTTGCAGACCTTACTGCAAATCACAAGTTAATTGTGTGTACTGCTTACTATGAATGAGAAGGGTGGTACATCTTTGGAAAAGATTAGTATGGCTCATCAGAGATACGCTAACTGTTTGTGTAGGGCTGACTATCCTGAAAAGTGTGTGCAGTATGCTCCTTCACAGTAAGGACAGTTTCCACATCATATCAGATGAACATTTCATCCATCATCCTACTAAAAATGCTACAGTGTATTCTGATGAGACAGAGAAGGTGATGAAACACAGGGCTGTAGAGGACGTAGGAGGTGCTGTCCTGGTACATTCATTAACATCCTAATGGTGTGGTAGTATGAAGTGTCTTCTCAATCAGACTATGTCCTGCTCTGTTGCATAAATTGTACAAGATAAGGACAGAGGAGATATAGAATGACAATAATTAATACATACATATACATCTTTTTGAAGAAGATGTGGGACATCTGAAATGTAATGGTGCATGTGGGAATTGATTTCTGACAGTTATATCAATATCACCTTACAGTTTACTTGATAGGCAGATATATCATACTTTTAGTACTGTTTGAATTTACCTACTTTTACTATTTTATAGCATGTTTTTCTGCCAACTGTAGCAACTCTGGTAAATACTTTTTTCCTCCTGTTGTAAATATATTATACTGTTATTGCATTGTTTGATTTGTTTGTACACTGGAACTTTTCTCCTCGGGCCTCCACTGAAAATGTGCTTTTTTAGCCCAGTGGACCTTCCCAGTAAACAAATGTCAATAAGTAAATAAATAAAATGTAGGAAAAAGGATGGACAGATGGATAGGCAACAGATACACAGGAAAGAGAACTACTGAAAGCAGTCCTTAAGAGCAACCCCTACTGCTGGTTTATAAGCCTTGATAAGATGCAAACATACGTTTATACATCTGATCATCCCCTGATCCTACTGAATCAAGGTAACATGGTAGTATTATACATCAGCAGAGTCATGGCAGTATGCAGAAACCATGAGATGACCTGTACATCCTTCAGCCTAATAGATACACACATGCAAAAAGGGGTAGGAGTGAAGGGATGAATACAACAAAAGACGTACGTGCACATAACAATGTTTTGTGCACTGGAACATTCATTGACATGTTTTTGGTGTGTTCTCATTATTAACCTTTTGTGCTATCCATGGTGCCTTACCTCCCACAGGGATTTATTAGTCCTTGTTCTTTCTGTTTAATCCGTGCTTTCTGCCCACCCTTGTGACTCTTAATTTGGGATTGGTGTCTAATTATCTTTTTATTTTGATGCAACTGGGCCTTTCGACTATTGTATTACGTATTTGGTTGAAATATTATACACCTTTGTTATTTTTGTGCTCCATCAGTCATTAATAGTAGCATATATCAAACATTATTCACAACATGGATCTAAATAGTATTCTGTCTGGATTATGTGCTGATCGGCAAGACATAGCTGTATTTGGTATTGAGAAATTGCCAAGCAATGATCCGGTCAATTCGGCTCAGACTTCTTTGGTAGATTGTGATATGTTTTTTCATTCAATCACCAAAGCATTTAAAACCCTTAGATCAAACATCTGGCATCTTAAGTTATTTAAAGCATATTCGGCACAAAACATGGCTCCCAGAGGATTACGAATACGAACACAACCTCTAGTGGGGAGACCAGATGACAAACTAAACCAAGATTGGCAGGAGGCTCTTCAGACGGGATCCATGACATTTGTGAACATTTTGTTACAATATTATGAAAGGACAGTAGATTCTAATATACTTGAAATTAAAAATATATGTTCTGAGGTTCAAAAGTTTGAATCCTCTTTGAAATATCAGGATAATATTAAAAAACTGTCCTTAGAATTGACGGAGCATGAAAAAACTTTAAAGGAACGTAAAATTAAGAAGTTTCATCGTGACTTCTCTGATTACCAACGGGGTAAACCGTTTGATTTCAGCAGATCAGTCAGATTTGCGGATACCAATCAGGTTAGGACAGGGCCCAGTCGCACCAAAAAGAGACCTCGCTCAATTCTTAAAAAGAAGGGGGACAGTTCATATAGCACGTCTGGTGATGAATCCTCTCTCACGGATTTTGAGGGGTCAGGGGAGAGGGTCTCACCTAACAGGAAGAAAACAAACAAAATTTCCCCTTTAGAGGGGGCAAGGGACACCGGGGGGGCAGAAAGCACAGAAAGACCAATCACTCCGGTCTCCTTTCAAGGACTTTTGGACAACTTCCTGAAATAGGAGATATGTCAGGGCCAACTCAGAATGTGTTGAATTTATCTAAAACCATACTAACAGATGAACAGGTTGCCCTTTTGAATAAGGGCTTGAATTATATTCCCTCTTTTTTCAGCCAGGAATATCACATAGTACAGGATTTACAGGCTTTTTGCCGGACTTTAAATCTTAGATTGTTCTTTGATGATAATAAGTCAGAACCATCTGAGGACTTCCGTTTTGGTAAGTCCTCATTCCAACCTCCTGTGAATAAACACGTTTCCATTTTTATGGACACTATTTTGAGGGATATTCACTTTGAGAATATGGGACATATCATGTTGGCCAGCAACTTAACTCCGGATGACAGGATAGCTTTGGATAACTTATGTAATAATAAAGATATAGTTATTGTCCCTGCTGATAAGGGAGGTGCAGTTGTGGTTTGGAACACTGCGGATTATGTCCAGGAAGGGTTAACCCAATTGTCTGATGCTAAGTGTTACATGTACATGTCCATAGATCCAACACCAGTATTTAAGGATGAGATTGACTCCTTTTTGCGGTTAGCCTTTGAGGATGGTATTATAAACAAGAAATGTTTGGATTCACTTATGGTTTCTGAACCGTCCAAACAGATATTGTATCTTTTACCCAAAATCCACAAGTCTTTAAACAAACCACCTGGTAGACCAATAGTCTCTGGAATAGGCTCACTGACCGAACCCTTATCGGCCTTCCTTACCAAATATCTGAAACCTCTTTTGGGACATATAAGATCTAGGTTGCAGGACACCACACAATTTTTGCAGTTAATCAGGGAGACCCAATTGGAACCCGAATGGTATCTATGTACTTTGGACGTAAAATCATTATATACAAGTATACCCCACTGGGCGGGTCTGCAAGCTATTCAATATTGGTTGGAAAGGGTCAACTTATACGCACCTGGGTTTAACACTCTTTTGATATGTATGTCTGAACATGTGTTGAATAAGAATGTTCTGTATTTCCAAGGCCAATGTTATTGGCAGCTACAAGGAACAGCTATGGGGGCATCCTTTGCTCCAATATATGCTGACCTTTTCATGGCCTATGTCGAAGAATACATGATATATGATATATCACACAATATCTTTCAGGTGGAAATGGACGTTTGGAGACGTTACCTGGACGACTGCTGGTTGGTGTGGCGGGCTGATGTGGGTTACTTGCGTGAATTTGTTGAGTATCTGAATGACAATGTCTGGGGACTTGAATTTTCTGTAACGTATGATAAAAATTCCATTAATTTTTTGGACGTCACTGTTTACAGGAACCCAGACAATACTTTGTCCACCAAGGTTTTCCGCAAGTACCCGCAATATAACACCTTGTTACATGCATCAAGTTTACACCCCCGTCACACCATCAGGAGTATTCCCATATCTCAATTTATACGCATCAAACGTCTCAGTTCTAACATGGAGGAATATCAATTGGCCAGTAGGGACCTCAGTCAGAGGTTTACCAATAGGGGATATGATAGATTTGATATTGTGTCTGCCCAGAGTAGAGCTAATAGTCTAGAGAGGGATGATTTATTACATTATCAGATTAAGAACAAAAATCAATCCTCTCGCAGTACATGTGTCAGATTTATCACCACTTATGGTAGAAATATCAATATGATCAGAAACATTATCAATAAACATTGGAATATTCTACTGGCTAATGACAAGCTGCGAAGTATTTTGGGACCACGATGTCTTTTTTCATACAAACGTGGTAAAACCCTAGGCTCCTACTTTTCACATTTCAAACACATGGCAAGTGGGGGTACTACTCATAAACAATTGACACTTCATGGTGATGAACTTATTGGTTCATTTCCTTGTGGCCATTGTGGATCCTGCCCACATGCTTAAATCCAAGGAGTTTACCAGTCGTAATACCAGCAGAATTTTTGATATTAAGATCTTTGGTAATTGCAGTAGCGATTGGGTGGTGTACCTGGCCTCCTGTTATTGTGGGGGATTCTATGTTGGACAAACCTCTAGAGCTTTGAGATTCAGAATGAATGAACACCGCAGTGATATAAAAAACCATAAGGAGACCAGTGCCCTTTATCAACATACACTTAAACATCCTCAGGCCAAGTTCAGTTTTATGGTTATTGATCGTATTTCTGGAGACAGAACAAACAAACAAGGTTGGCATGGGTTATTGGATCAAAAAGAGAAATATTGGATTACTACACTGGGGGGTCTATTTCATCCCGGACTGAATGATCACTTATAGGAGAACATGGTTAATTTTTAACAATAATGTTGATTAATCTGATACTAAGTCGGGGTCATATTTATCTTTTGTAATCATCTGGTTCTATATATGTGGATAATGAACCCAATATACTCTGGTTTGGTATTGATCAGAGTTCTAAATATTGAGCCATATGGGCTGTTTTGTAGCACCATTTATGATATGGGCGGTGTCCATGTATAGTAAACAGTCAGGTGAAAATTCTAGTGTTTGTAGGAATAACAGGTATCCAGAATATGCTGGTCTTATGACTAGCATTTATATATGTTATTTTTAACACATTTATACTAATCACTTGAAATTATTTGTACTCATCATCACATTTCTAGTCTTGGAGGTGATGCCTTTGTGTTTTTGGTTCTTAAAATTCATCATTGTTGGTCATAGTTATATACTTTGGATATGTCGATTACTCAATTTGCTTAACTGCAAACCCCCACACACACACACACACACAACACAACCCCCCCCTTTTTTTGATATAGCGTGTCTGAGCCATTTCAATTTAAGTACCTGATATATAATACCCTTGGTGCTTTTGACGAATATATGCTCAATATCCAGTGCCAGTGGCTATTTAAGTACAGAATAAATAGATAAATATGAATATGATTATATGGCTAGACAGATATGCTATATTATACCAACAACTTGTCAGATTATATGTATGCATTTATTTGGGGTTGCTATCTTCTCTGCTCAGGACTGACTTTATTATTATATATGTTACCCTCTGTATATTTGTATGACAAAAACATTAAGTTTTTAAAAAAATATGTTTCAATTTCATGAATATTCATGAGCTCAATTTTTTATTGGCTCTTGCTATGTATTTAAATGGATGACTAAAAGGAACTTGACTATACTGTTTTACACTGAAGAAGGCTGTTTGCCGAAACTAGTCTGTTATTTAAGTATATAAGTATTAAATAAACATATTGAACTCCGTGCTGCCTTGCTGGTCTATTTGGTGCTTTCTACTTGGTTTGGACCGTGCATTCCCTCGTGCATAGGACTTGGTTTGCTCATTATTAACCTGCCATGAGCACGAAGTTACTGATATAGTGGTAAAGAAGGGTTAGGACAGGAAAAATGCCTTATGACAAGCAGAACAAGGTTGAAAGTATCTCATGGTTGTGTAGGTGGATATCACTTCAGTCTTTTTTTGACCAGTATTCAATATATCTCCATGAGAAATCATACTTGTGGCAAATGTTAAGATGTGAGCGATGAAATGTACCATATGCATATAACATCACATATGTGAGATGCATCTAGAAATGAACCCTTGATGCTATAGGCAAAAAAAATCTTTAGTCAAGTGATTTATGTCAACACTCCACCTAGGAAGTTACACTTTGTTACATCCAACAGTCTAAGAACTGTCAGAGTAGCTGTTTCAGAATAGTGCCGGAATTCTGCCTTAACTCTGTATTCCTGTAGTGAGGCTTGTTTAAACACCTTTGTGTGAAGATAACTGGATTAGTGAAGCTGATGGCAAAAACTCACCGAATTTTACTATAGGACATGAGCAGCCATTCACTATGCCTCTCAGCCTGGAAACATGAAAAATCTGGGCAAAGGCCCATAAAAATAGGTACAAATCTGCATGCTGGCTAACAAAAAATTTGTATACATAATTATGTAACCCCACCAACTCCAATTGAATTGTAGGATACCAACTTTCAAGTGCAAACTGAAGAACAGACAACCAAAATATGACCCCAGAGTGATTGCATATAAAAGTTATAGTAAACTAAGTTCTTTGATCCTGTAATGGTTGATATTTAATTTTGGAAAGATGATGCCAAATGGCAATCAGCATGGCTTCAGAAATGGGTTAACATACAATCAGACATTTATAGTATTACAGATGTTGTTGTGTCTTTTGGCTTTTCCCAGTTAGGGGTCACCACAGTGGAACTCTGGTCCGCTAATGATTGGCAGTCGATTTTTACATGCCGAGTTGCCAGCTCTGACGCACAACATTCAATGAAGGTATGCCCATTCACGCATGTCTCCACACAGAAGACGCTCTAGCTGAGAATCGAACAGGACAGTGTCTTACTGTGAGGGGACAATGCTACCGCAGCACCACCCCTGCAGTGACATAGTATTACAGATAGTATTACAGATGTTAATTTATTCAATCATGGAAAAAGGGCTTCTTGCAGCAGTAGCATTTGTTGATCTGTGAAGAGGTTTTGATTTTGAAACCATTAACTACATTCATTTTTAAGAAAAGTTAAAGACCTGTGGCTTTGGGAAGACAGCCATGCAAATGTTTTGACAACTATTTAAAAGACAATACATTCAAAATTAGGATGTGAGAGCATTACTAACTGCAGGAAAAAGGGGCATGGATCCTCCTAGGATTAGTCTTAGGCCCTAATACATTCTCCATGTTCATCAATGAAATATTACTAACTTACTCTGCCTGTGGAAAACAGGAACCCCCCCCCAAAAAAAAGAGGTCAAAACTATTCTTAATCCATCCAAGTGCACTACTATATTGTTCGACGACATCCCATCAACTGACAGATGCTACCCAACTGACCAGTAATCAACCAGCTGGCACTCAAATATTCCAAGTATATGGTTTGACCTTCCTCTAATATTTAACTTGTGTATGGACAGAAAAAGTGTTAAAATAACTTGATTTATTATAAACTTGCAAGTTATTGAACACCAGGAGTGCAAAAAGCCATTGGCATCCTCATGCTAATATTAAAACTTAATACTCAATTTAGTTCCCAGAAAACTCCTAATAAAGTCTACCACTTAATGTTCTTCTAGTTTCAGACACAGTAATAATCACTTATCAATAAAAGAGCCCACTCATTTCCAGTCTCAGGCAGAGTCACCTTGGTTTTTAAATACCCACACATTTAAGTTACTAAACCTAAAACATTGCCTTTCCCTATACACAGACTCTCAGAAGCAACTTAATAGTAGGGCTACTAACCAGGGTCACCAATTCTGAAACTGTCCTGTATTCAGCCTAGCTTTGGAACAGAGGGCTTTTTGAATAGTAGGACATGAGAGCTTTGTATGGGACAAATTATTTTGTGGGACACGCCCATTTATTTTTGTTTCAAAAAGAGAGGAATACTAGCAAAGGAACAAAGGAATGTGAGGGTCAGATAAGTAGAGTAGGTGACCAATTAGGTGCAGACAAACAGGACATACAAGATAGACAGAGGGATGGTGATGGACACAAAATGTTTGGGGGACACCATGATTGGTGACTGGTAGGGGACATTGGAGGCACATACCTTCATACATGGGAACAGTGAAAATCTATTCCTTACCTTTAGAACTGTCATCACTGTCCCCTTCCTCAGTTGCCTATGAGACTGCTTGATGTGAGAGACTCTTTTCTATTTTTTTAGGAGCAACGTCTCCAGTCAGCTGATGTGGGTACCAAGGCCACTTTCTGTCATATCTCACTCCATCCCTGCCAGCTCCTGGTCGGTGACATAGTCGCCGCCTCCACCAGTACTCCCACTGCATCACCAGCCAAGGCAATACTTCCTCACGAGGATGGACCAGATAGGGTAGGGGCTATTGAGGCAGTACTTCCATGTTGCATTCAAGAGGTGCTGGGTGTTGGTGTAGCAGCCAGTGGAGAGTTGGCAGGCAGAGCTGCAGTGGTTGGTCCACTTACCTGTGCTGAAATGCATTGGTTTGTTGGCAGACAAGTATGACATCAGAAGGTTGTGATTCCATGTAACCCACAACAAAAAAAAAAAATAAAGGAAAAATGGATGGGGAGAAACAAAAAAGAAACAAGATGATTAGAAGATATGTCACATTCATGCTTTATTAAAATAAATATCTTTTTATTATTATACTAGCTATAGAGCTTTCACAATCCCAAAAAATGATTGTGACTTGTTAACAAGTAACACTTGGAATATGCACATATTTCATATATGCTTTCAAAGATACCAGAGAATAAGTTAACAAGATGGCATTAAAGCCAATACTGCTGCATTGCAAATTTAAAAATAATGCTTGTTGAATGTGAATCTAATGGTTACTTCTGGGATCTTAATCTACACAATCTGAATACACTATTACAGTTGCCTAATACAATTATTAACATCTACACAAGACAGCATGCATGAGTGGTGTTACAGTTAAGATATGCATGCTGAAGTTGTAACTCATCTATGGAATCACAATAATTACTACAATTAGGATCAGTTTTGCTGCAGACATACTCCTTGCCTCTCTGAGTCACGCCAGTCACTCAGTATGTGCCTCCCTGTCCACCGTGATTTCCTCTGCCGGTTTAAATTAAAGAATGAAAGAAGAAGAGACATGAAAACATTATACATACCAGTCTTGGTTATCTACACCATTGCATATCATTTCAGGTTGCTTTATCTGTATACTTACACAACTGTGGGATGCCAGAATTTCTAAACACATCTAGCCACTATTTGCGCTATGCCTGCTTGTACCTCTTAAGGTCACTGTAATGGTGTTGCTGCCCAGTGCGTTGTATACCAGTTGCACTAGAGACAGCTTTGGCTAAGCTGTTTCAAGCCTCACCTTTGTACTTATACCTGATATAGTTCACCTGCTCTTCCAGCTGTAGCATTTCATGAGGAGTGCAACAAAAATGTTTGACTCCTCCACACCTCACCTCTTTGCCCTGCATTTGGCACCATACTTTCCATCGCCTGCCATGTCTGCAAAGGTCCTTCAACAACAGTAGCAATGATTTCCCATAAAAATTGTGATCTTGCATTTTACAAACAGTTTGCAAACATTCACAACCGTGCCAACCACACTTGCATGATGGTAAACAAAGAGAAACATTGCCAAACAAAGAGGAAGGGAGTTTGTGAAACAGCAAAGATGATGTGAAGTTTGGCATTGATTTCTATCATGTGTGCTGTTATACCTGGTCACACTTTGCCCAATGGTCAGCAGTGAAATGCTAAATGGCTTGGTTTTTAAGCCTTAACTATGGAGAGATCAAAGTGATGACTTGGCATATATTTTGATGGGAGTTATACACTATTAAAGGCAATTTGTACAAGGTGAGATTCAAATCTATGTAAAAGGGAGCACATACATTTCCATGTAGATGATTGTTCCTCATTGCCACAGAAGAAGTGCTTGTTAACCCTGGTCATTGCAGATAGACAGCTTAAAAAGTGACTTTTGCTATACTTCAATTAGGCCTGTATGTGTGTGACATTAAAGGGTCCTGGCTCATGCATTCTCAATTGTTTTTCAGGACTAATGTCTAACAATATATTGGAAATTAATAAACTTGCCTGACTTTAGTAACAGAGTTTGGAGTTATGATACATACTTTACAATACATTCTGTTTTACAGTTATAATTTGGTTATGGGAGGGGTGTGGATGATTGTCAGTAAACTATTGTGTCTATCAGAGATATGCAACTGCATGTTTTTATTACATAAACATCATTGCCATGCTAAACCAGTTGCAGGCATAATCAGCTGGGGTTCATGTGTCAGTCATTAATGAGCTATGGTACCTACAATATGTGTATGCAAGCAGTAATTAAACATTTCTGTTAATCAAATTGCTATACATACCTATAGTTATGTAGTATTACCTTTATAATCAAAGTTTTGTGAGTATTAGATTGAGGTTTTTCACTTAAATGTAGTTAGTAATCATAAGGTAGAATAAGTGTAGTAGAATAAGCCTGAAAATATAGTCAGACTTGTGTTTTCATTTGTGCATACAGTTTCAGGGAAAGACAGTTCAGTAGAAGGGAAAAGATAACCTTTCTGACTAAGCATGAGATGTGCAGAAATAACAATTTTCAAGGGGAAAGCTACAGAATGTTGCTTTCTCAAGGGAAAGTTATGTGTACTTGCAATGGTATATTAGATAAAGAATAGGCAGTTAGGCACTGTAAAGCACCTGCAAGACTAGATCTAGGAATCAAGGATAAGAGGGTGGTTCCTAGATGAAAGTTATTGGACTGAAGTAAGATAATATGTATGCTTAGGACAGAGAAGTTAGTTGACGTCTGGTATAAGACTTGTTCAGATATTGTTATTGAACTACTTTTGTGCTTTCAGTTATTTGATATCTCATTACATCAGAGTCACGCCTTGAGGTGCATCTGCAATTAACTCCTACTGACGCCTCTAGATGTCAAATATTGCCGTTCATATTTGCATTAATAATTCCAAAACCATGCTAGGTACAAGTTTTTTTAAAGATTTCATCTTAAAGCTTACACAATGGCAAACTCAACTGCATTAATATTTGACCTCTGTCTAGTGCAGGTAAATAGGTATTAACTGTTGTTTTTATGATGTTAATTTATGTAGATTTAATTTTCACATTTTTTTAAATATTTCAACAGCCAAGTAACACAGAATGAACTCTTTAGCCTCACATAAAAACTCTCAGATAGATGAATACAATGATGCTGACAGTATGTGTGTAACTTGAGTGGTTGCTGAAATATTGTAAGTTGTTTACAAAATCTTACAAATGTAATCATTACTGTGCTTACTGTGACTTATAAAATTCAGTTTAAGACCTAGAACCTAAAGAATACTACCACTATAAAAATAGTTTGCGCTGAAGAGTTTTACATTTATACTTCTTTCCTAACCCCTATGGTTCCAGAGATACAAATATTTGTTTGAAATGTGAGGACATAATTTGATTCTGTCAAAAGGCTTAGGCTGCACCCATTGGAAGTTACAGTGCAAACTTCCTGAGGTTCATTGGAGTGAATGATATATATTATGCTGTTATATACCATTAGAATATGCCACTGGGAAATTTAAATTATACACTGCAATAAACTATTAAGCAATCCATGGCAACAGAACTCTGACTGCTTACAGTGAGCAATGACAGTTGAAAACCCTTACTACAAAGTAGAGTGTGCTGGATTCAAACCTTAGCTCATCTTTATTCTGAGTATAAACTCATTGTACTTACATATGGTGCCACAGGGAAAGATAGGTAGGCAGTGCATTTTCACACTCAGTACTTTTCAGAGTGCTGATGGCTGCACATCACCACTGAGCCTGTTCGCATAAAGAGGGTCGATCAAGTTAAATTATTTACATTTTTCCTTAAGCAGTGAACCATGTTTGCACTCTGTCATGCGCTGCACACAAGGTAAATGCAAAAAGAAAGATAAAAAAGGGAAAGAAAGGTAAGTAATTGGATAGTACTGTATTTGAACCATCACACTATTGCACTTACACAGCCCAGTTGTAGTGGGTCACCTCTCTGTACCACAGACACAGTGTTGCAATACCACTCAAATTGTGTGCATGCAGCCACTTCACATTTCATATCCAGTATTAAATATTTCATTCAGTTGGACATTCTCAGTTGATTGTAAATGTGTAGATAACATATTTAGTGGAATGAGTGATCACACAATATTTATGAATTTGTTTGTAAAACGGCATCTTTGCCTTCACTTTGTATTCTGGGAATTTTTCCCTTATTTCTGCTTTACTATCGCACATGCAATCTCTAGTGCATATTCTGCCATTTTTTTTTCAAAGTGTGATACAAATACATGACAGTGAACAACATTTTTCAATAAAGGCAGGAAACTAGTGCTATTATGACAGAAAATATACACACTGGTTGTTTGGTTTTGGTTAAAAGCTCACTGTAGTTAGTTCCACACTTTGTAAATGTATCCTCAGTGACACACCCACTTCAGGGAAGGGTGTGTGTGCATTACTGTGTTTTACTTCAGTCAGAATAATCATTCACAATTGCAAGCCATTAGCATCTAACAAAGGTGTCATGGCTATACTATTTTTATATCTGCTTCGCAAGGCCAAATGTTTAGTATTCAGTCAGCAATTCTAATAAGTTCACACCTCATTTGCATATTCAGAGTGCACAGAGGACTGAATCTGCACTAAACGGTAACCATGTAGCCCGGGAATTTAAAGATGAGGAAATTGTTTTTGGTTATGTTTATTGCTCCACTTGTGAGTATGTAGGGATAAGTAGACTTTTGGACTGCTTTTTCTATTATGGGTATTTTAGTTGCATGAACCAGGTTACTTGGTAAACTGCATAAGTATATATTCCAGATGTGAATTATGTCAGACACTGATGGCATTGCTGGAGAGCTGACACACATTCTACTCAATTATGCTGGTGTCTGCCATTCATTCATGTTCTTACACATTTATTTTTCTATAGCAGGTTCCACACTTATGTTGACAGTCCTTCAGGGATAACTGTTGCCATCCAGGACTGACTCTGTCTGATGCTAGCAGTACACAGATATTTCATGGGGAAGTAAAGGTTGTGACCATTGCCTGACATCAATTGTACTCTATGTATGTGCACAGGATAGAAGGTGTACCTCTTAGGTGGTCAATATGTGTGCTGTCCTTTGCCTCTCGGCTAAGGCAATGGCATATAGTGCATGACTATGTCTGCCTGCACCCATAGCAGCTGGAGGTTCCCCCCTCTAATTCCTCACCTGCATGTGGATATGATAATAGAAAAAACACGTACTGCCACAGAAAAAAAGTACAATCCAAACACCTAAAGATCAGAAGCCCGTGCGTTGTGATATGGAATAAACAAACCTTCCTTCTATCTCACCTGATGGCTTCTGATCTTTAAGTGTTTGGATTGTGGATATGATAACCCTGCCATTGGTAGTGAAATGAGTGCTTCTACCCCTTGATGTTTCTGCTGCAGCTTTTTTCACATGATGATATGGCATAGGATAGCACAGACTATAATAATTTCAGCACAAGTTTCTTGTTTGCGGGTGTGTCTCATTATAGCATTCCTCCAAGGGTGTGTGTGCATTTCTGATGGGTGTCATCAGCCTTCATTTCAATGCAAAACTTACATGTCATCAGCCTTCGTTTCAATGCATCCCCTGTATCCCCCAGTAAATGGCCTTGTGGGACATCACCACTGGAAAACTTGTAGTAAAGCTGTGAGGAATGCCAGATATGGGAGTTGTGGTAACTGCAATGGTTGCCAGTGCACACATTCAGGATGTTTCCCCTAGCATTACACACAATGTGGCAGTTAAGGGAGTGAAATCCCATTCTGTTGATATAGACCCTTCCCTATTCCCTGGGTGGTAATTTGATCTCAATGTGAGTGCAGTCTTTCACATCCAAGAATTCAAGGAAGTGTGCTATAGGATAGAACTCCTGCATATTTCCAGCTCTGTCCTCAGGGGTATGGGGAAATATACATACTTGCTGGCATGCTGTAGCATAGCATTCAGGAATTGGTGTAGAATCCTGGATGATGATGCCTGTGACACCCCAGAATGTCCCCAGTGGGCCTCTGAAAGGTCTCAGTAACTAAAATTCTATGTATTTCACATACCTTGGTCTCCACCAGTATGGATTCCCCTCAGTTTGCCCTTGGTCTCAGGTGAGACCAACAGGGGTTGCAGAATTCCTGGAGCGTATCTCTATCTATCCTGTACCGCTCTACTATTTCCACTTTATGCAGACCATGAAAAGTTAAACAGAGTCTAAATACCCTTCTCCTCCTTGCCCGAGGTTTAACAGCAGCATTAGTAGCATAAAGATGAGCATGTTGCACATACACATGAAGAAGAGCAGCAGCAGCCCCTAACATTCCTTCTTTGCTATGTAATTTCTGTGGCTGTATTCCAAAAGGTTTTGGGGTACAGGGCAGGTGGCTACTCAGATTGTACACAATTCCTTTTTAGCTTGCTGAGCAGCTCTGCCATTTTGGATTGGTTGATTAGCATATAATTCAGCTGCTTATGCACTAATTAGAATGATTCAATGTTTACCTGGTTTGCATGACTCTACACTCTGCGTAAAGCCATTTACTGACCACAAATTGGTGCACTATTGTATGCTCGTTGCGCCATGACGTGAACACGGCGGTGTGACCGAATCACGCAGGGCTTACTGAATCCAGACTAAAGTTTTTGATGAACAGACATGACAGAAAAAAAGTGTAATTGCATCTGCTGCTGTTATTAGCAATTACTTACTGTAGACGACTAAAGCCTTGGGATGGAAACAAAGGCTTATAAGCATCTGATACAGAAGTCCTGTTTTTAACTTGCTCTGCAAGTTCAAATTTTCCAAGTTCAAGTAACAGAACCTATTCAAAGGGAAAGAACAGGACAGCACAACAACTCTTGTTTAGTACTCAACAATAGTTAGAGGCATTTTAAAATGTAAATAACCGTTTTAGAAAAACAATAGGAAAAGGAGAGCAACATCTCTGATTTAGTACACTCCACTAGGGATGGAGAGAGTTCAAACTAAAATCAAAGCTGTTTTTCTTTTTAAAACAGGTGTTAGAATACACAGACAGTTCTCTTACATGGCTAAGTAATTTAGTTTGTCAAGGAAATACTTTCTCAACAATAAACAATTCCATTCTGCAATAAGCAATTCCATGTTGTTGAAATAAAACAGAGATAAATTTTAGGTTCCAAATGAAATCCACTACTATTTACATTTTCAACCAAAGAAAAAAATTCATCATCTGACAACTGCAGTACTCACATCAGTATACGTTCACTGAAATGTCCTGGAGACATAGCAATGTTAAGTGCTCTATAATTTAAAGTCACTTCTAGGAAATGATAGGATATACGTAAACCCTTATGTCTGACTTGTTGAAAAGGAACATGGGCTTCCATTTAGTTGCCAAGTTCTTACAAAAATAGAGAACAGGCATGATGATTTTATGACTAAATAAGCTGATTGCAAAACACTGACTCGTGTTCTTTTGAAAGTAGCTTTAGTTTATACATTCTTTAATTGTTCTAATTTTGTAATTAATGCCTGTAGCTGTAAAGAAGTGTAATAGTCCATTCAGTGCTTATTAGTGAAAATGTAATTCAACAAACAAGCAAATAAATATTAAAAGGCATTGCAGACAGCTGAGAGAAAAAAATATATTTTTTCTAGTTTCCTTAAAAGGTTATGACAGGCACTTAAGTGGCACATACATGTGCTGGATTTTTTTTTTCACTTTTCAGTATTACTAACACATTTTATCGTGACAAATGTTACATTTTCCTTTCTTAAATAATATTTTCTGGTACTAGAAAGGCTACCGCTTGTAAATAATGTATTATGACACCTACATGATGTTTAGCATGCATATTTTAGTAATTTCCAAAGTAATATCATAAGTTTTACATTTAATGTCAGTTAAATGCATCAGTACAGATCTGTAACAGGCACCAAACAGCACTGTATGGTGTTACAGAACAATTAGTTGCCAACTTAATTTTGTTGCAGTTGTCCAGGTGTTATAGAAGAAGACCATTAGCAAATGTTTCCCAGCAGTTTTTTACCATCATAATTAATGTGTTTGTGTGTGCGTGTACGCTCTTGAGTGCACACGCGTATGTGTTTGTGTTTGTGTGTGTGTGTGTGTGTGTGTGTGTGTGTGTGTGTGTGTGTGTGTGTGTGTGAGAAAGTTTTGGGGAAGGGTAACAGTTGTTAAATGACAGTACATATTTTTCACAGTGCCAAACTGCTTTATACTAGTTACTCAAAATGGCAGTTCTACCCAGTTATATTCAGACAGTTTATAGGTTAAGAACATATGAGCTATGTTGTCATGTTTTTCTTTCTGTGAGTATGTAAAATGTACGTAAAAGGGTTGCCACGGATTTATTGATATTATGTCTTCTTTAAGTACATCAGTAGCGTATAAACAAAAAGGCAGTGAAACATTCTTAATTCTAAGAAAAGGAAAGTCAGTGTTGTTCCATTTTGATCTTGCTGGTAACATTAAAACATCAAGTTTAACAATATGCCTTTATCATGAGTGCAAGACTTGTGGCTTATTAGTTTTGCAGAATAAACAGTAATCTCTGAATCTTTCCCCGAATGTTAACTGCTATTCAAAACTAAGTTTAGTCCTAATCCAGCTTGCAGGATTCTTATAAATCTCACTGTGACATTATTGTCATTTTACTGCTCTGATACGTATCTTGAGATGTGACAGTCTGTGAAAGGTCTGCAGTGCAGGGAATTTGTTTTATCGACTGAAGGAAAACAGAGTCTGGATTTTAATGTTATTTTCTTTGTATTATTTAAAGCATATCTAAATCCCCAGAAAAACTAACCACAAGTATTGTGCACACACACGCGCACACACACACACACACACACACACACACACACACACACACACACACACACACACACACACACACACACACAATATGTATACAAACGCTTCCACTCTCTTCTCTCCTTCTCTCTCTTTCTCCCTCTTTCCTCATTTATGTCTCATTTTTAGTTTTTTATTATTGCAGAAGTTTTCCCAAGTATTAGGGGTCACAAGTGCCTGATAGCAGACAGCAGTATTAAATAAAACGGATTATGGAAAGATAAGCAGCAAAGGAAAGGATGAGGCACTATTGACCATTTCAAGAAAAAATAATCACTGTGGAGCCCTGAAGGTCTCACACACACTAAACGGAGTAACTACACTGTGCATTAAACTAGACATGAACACCAACAACCATTCCCTCTCTAATTATTTAATTTCCTGTATCTTTGAAACTGCCCTTAGGTGAACATTATGGACAATGTGATAAAATAATGTTTCTCTAACAGCATCTATTTAAAGAACTCTCCGGAGATGTGTCAGAAAACTTTGTAATGTACTATTTGTACACAGTGAGTTATATGTTTATCAGTGGCTACATTCCCCATTTCTCAAAAAAAAAAAAAAAAACAATAAAAAGTCTGTGGTGAATTTATGAATCATGCCTCTTTTCAGTCCATGAAGTTAATATTATTTTCTATATCCAATTGTATTGCTTTGAAAGCATTTATGATGACATGGTAATATGTTGCAGCTGTTTTGAAGTAATGCAAAAATAATGTAATTTTCTTGCTTATATGTAAAGTAAAGAAGAAAGGACAAAATAAATTAAGAAACTACTTTAAACAGAAAAATCTTGCCTGTGTGGCTATATTGCATTTTGTTTTGGTGTCACTCGCTTTTTCAAGGTTTAAGAAATCATAAAATGACAGATAACAACTCTCCTATCCTAATTTCTTGGGCAGTATAATATTCCTTTACTGTTTGTACAAAGGTTGGCTTCTGAAAGGCTTGGTGGCTCACATACATTAGTAGTATGCCTTAATCAAGGAAACTGGTAAAATGGCTAAAATATTCATTACTTTTCTTGCATTAAATTCTTCATATATTAAGGTTGTAGGGACCTGAACATATTTCTGCAAGAAACCAATATAATGAGTAGAAGCAGTCCTGGAAGTGATATTAGTCCATCTCAGGAATTACATATACACACACACACACACACACACACACACACACACACACACACACACACACACACACACACACACACACACACACACACACACACACACACACACACACACACACACACACACACACACAGGCAACATAGAGGCTCACCATTTTACCTACCAGCTAGATTTAGGGATTTGGGAGGCACTGCAAACTCCTCAAACACAATCTATAAAAGTACAGGAAGAGCAAGCGGACTCCATAAAGAGGATGTTGTAGACAAATCTGACCTAGAAAATAGAGCATTGCGTGATGGAATTACAGATCATTGTGCCACCGTGCCATCCAAAAACAGTTTCTTTCAAATACAAGTTCGCCTTACATTGCAACTTGGTCTCTACATATTTCTCTGCAGGCATTGTCTGTCTTAAGACTGATTGACAGTATTTGCTGCTTTTGCTTGTAGTAGTTTTCCTGGTAGTACATTTCACAACTACACACATTCTCAAAATTTATTTTTCATTAGGCTCTGGTGTCCTTGCTTGACTTATTTGTTGTCAGTTTTACTGTATACTCTCTAATCACAAAATTCTGCTTCTCATTTGAGTGGCACTTTCACGTACTGTACAGAAACCACTTGCC
>NC_056731.1:1966712020-1966739520 GCF_019279795.1 Protopterus annectens
GGGAGAGGTTAGTATTTGTTACCCGGTTTTAGTTGCAAAATTCACCAAATGGCACTTGGGATGAGGAGTACCCAGCAATTTTGCAGATACTGGTGGATAGCATCGAAGCAGAAGTTGGAGGTCATGCTTTTGCTTGCATAGACAACACCAGTGTAGACTTTCCAGGAATAGCCTATCACTGTTACAAAAAAAAAGAAAAAGAAAAAAGAAAAACGTGGGCTTTCCTTAGGTCAGTTACAGAAGGTATTACAGAATGTTTGTCCATTGTTAGAATACCACTGAAATGTCTCCCATGGACTGTATGTGAAAGAATAGGTCAGAAAAAAAGTATCTAGACACTGATTTGTGTACAATCTTTCCTGACACTCAAGAAATTCATAAGCAGACCATCTGTACTAGCGAGTCCTGATTATATCCATGAGTTTATACTGCAGAGAGATGCTTCAAACCAATAAGTAGAGGGTTGTACTCTGCCAGAGTAGTAGGGGCTCTTCAAAATCTTCAAGCCTAGCCATATGGTAGAAAATTCAAAGTTGTTGCAGAATATAGCCATTAAAGTGGTTACATGGAGCCATGTGGATAACTAGCATGCTTTTTTTGCTAGAGTTTGGAACTACATTTCTACAGTATGACAATCCATCATTGAAACTGTAGTAGTATTGTAAATGCAAATAGTTTCCCACAATATGGGCTTGACTAGTGTAACTTAAAATCCACTTCTACCCCCAAGCTTATATTTTTTGTTGGTGTCATAACAAAATTTATTTGAGGTCCAATAAGTCCGATAAGTGTAAAAAAAGCTGCGTTAATCTAAAATAAATGTAATTATGCTTTCTTGTAAAATCTGTAGGTGCTGTAAATCTTGCAGCATGTAGTAGTAAAGTATTTCATATAATTAGGGAATTGAAATTAATTCCACTGATCAAACCTGAACACATTTGTATTTCATAGATGCATTACCTTATTTGGACACTAACTTGTTGCACTCAACCTTCCAGGTGAAATACTGAGAACAAGAAAAGCATAATCTTCTTTTATGTCCAAACAAAATAACTGGACTGTTTTTATGTAGGGAAAGAAAGTAACTGCTAGTTGAGATATATTGTCTTACTTTTAGACTGGGTGTAGTGGACTGCTTTCTACTTTTTTTAATTAATTTTATCCCTCTGCTGTCTGTTGACTATCAAGCTCATTGATCAGCTGATCCATTCATTCCCTGTATGGGGACAGCCAATTAAGGAAGCTGTCATTAAGGCAGCCATCAGACTTTTTCTCATTAAGACCCTAAACCTGCCCTTCCTGAGCTGATGTGAAGGCTTGATAAACTTTACTCTATAAATGTGGGTATGCAGTCATGTTTTGGCCCAGTGAACTATATTCCAGGCCTCTGGTTCTGCATGCTGTACACCTCTCTTTCGAGTAGGTAGTAACATTGCAACAAGCTAGATCACCTTGCCTTTCCCCATATGGATGAGCAGGCATAAGCCCCTCATGGCCGTCCTTCCTCACCTCACTTTTAAAGGTCTTCTAAATTTCAGTAGTAATCATTGCCAAGCCTAACTTTTTTTCATTCAGTTTTCATATTGCAATGAATGAGAGTTACTGAAATTGTAGGAAATATGTGTTAGTTTCATTCCAGTAGAGAAGAGATACTTGCAAAATCATGGTTAGATTAGTTATATAGTTCTTGAAATATGGTTGAGAATATATTAGTAATACCATCAGCCTTGTTATTAATTTGGTCATTGTGTATTATCTTGTTTAGATTACTTTGGCCAATAATAGCCTTTTGTTTTATCTGCTTCAATAAGATTTTCCACAGTAATCTATTTTAAAATGGTAGTATGCACAATTTTGCTCAAGCTTTTTTGTCTGGGTTTGGTATGTTAAGGGTTGTGGATATTTGCATGGCTTCTAACCATTTGAAACAATACTTGTGAAAATTGCATGGTAAGTAAAGTGTCGTAGACTTTTAACTAATTTTGTAACTGAGTGTCCTGTTTCTGTGTTCAATATTCTGAGAAATGAATCTTTTCATGTATAAAGCAATAAACGTTTTGAAGACCATCAATCCCTGATATTCAGTTATTTATCAGTAGAAGGTTACTTATCTGTAATTGATTAGTCATTGACAGTAGTTTAGTTGTTGGTCTTTCGGCTTTTTCCTGGTAAGGGGTCGCCACAGCGGAACTCCGGTCCGCTAATGATTGGCAGTAGATTTTTTTATGAAATGCTGAGGTGCCAGCTCGACACCCAGCCTTCAATGAAGGCACGCCCATTTACGCATGCATGTCTTTCGAACGCTACCCAACCGGGGGGGAGGACATGCAGACTCCACACAGAAGGAACTCCCAAGCCAAGCCGAGAATCGAATGGGAGAACCTCTTGCTGTGAGGTAACAACGCTACCGCCGTACCACCGCGGCAAGTAGTTTAGTATGTGGGTTAAATTTTGAGTAGACCTGTTCATATCACTTAAAATAAAGTCTGAGTTCTACATAATGAGGCCATGACAATGGACTGTTATTTATGCTTGTTAGCCTTATCTGCTAACAGAAGTCTCATAAACATATATCTAACCAATCATTCACTTTCATATTCAAATAAGTGATTTGTTTTTTAAGGTTTAAAATTCTTCATCTGTCAAGTATGTTGAATGATAATATACATCTATTTCACATTTTTGAATGTACATTATAGTACAATGATGGTAATAACTGGTCTTATCCAAATATTCATTAAAATTAAAATAAATCCATCCAGAATAGCATATATTGCTAAGTCTAAGTGTTTCTTTTAATCTGTCGAAAATCATAATGTATGTCTCAAACTGTGCATAAATAGAAGTCACTGTGAAAAGCACTGGCACCCAAAAGGATTTATGGTATTGCTTCTGCTTTTTGACCCATACAGGAAGCCATATCACCACTGTCCTTGATAAATATTATTACTGCAACTTGTTTTGACCTAGTATCTTCTAAGTTATAACAGTATTTGTGGATAACTTTATACTTCTTTCTAATTAGGCCAAAAAGCCTTGCTCAATTAAACGTATTTCTTGCAGGTAGCACACTTTCCCAATCCCTGTCAAGTATTGTAGAATATTAGTCCACACTGTGGGACCATGGTATAACTACAGCTTGTGTACTATATGCAGTCTTGGAGTCCATACAGAAATGATTCAAGGATACTGGAAGGAAGCCAGTAAAAGATCAAAAGGAGAATGAAATTTATAAAGGGTAGAAATTATGAAGAGATCAAAAGTGAAACTGCTTTTCTTGGAGACTAGGAGAGATAGAGGGATACAATACTAGCCAGGTAAATGTAGAGAGGAGGCAGAAGAGGACACAGGCAATAGATTGTATTGTATCCATATGAGTCAATTTTCAGTGACAGCCAAAGAACTGAGACCAAGAAATAGAATGGGAGACCAACAGCCTTGTTTTTTTAAGTTAGTCCCATTTTAGTCCAAATATGGTGTTAGCTATATTAGTTTAGTGAGTGCAGTGGTGAGGCTCCATGCAAACAGGGAGTGTGCATGTTGAGGGAGGGGGTGTGGATCTTGCACAATTGCTGAAAAAAAGTTTTAGCAAATGCTCATCTGATTACTTTGGCCTGATGATTCAAGTGCTACAGAAAACCAACTCAAATTCATGAGACCTGTATGTAGAAGACTGAAAGAATTCTTCGTGTAGAGAGAGATGGTGGATGAATAGCACAGACCTCCCAAAGGGATAATGGTAAAAAAACACAGACCTATTCATAAATGAATGAGTCAGATGGAGAAGGGCTAAGAAGAAGAAACAAATTAGGGAATACAGAATACTGGATTCATTAAATGAGTTGACCAGTTGACTAGATGGGCAAAACAGCCAAGTCACTGATAGAACCCACTCAGTCAAAGTAGGGGAAGCCACCTATAGTAGTAGACCCATAACGAGTGGTGTACCACAAGGATTGGTCTTGGGGCCTCTACTGTTTGGGATATACTTTCTGAGGTGCAACCCCAAAACAGTGGTCTGTTGCTGACCAAGTTTGCAGATGACTGCAAGCTGGGCACTGTCTTAAATTCCTCTAGTGATGTGAATATTCTCCAAGAGAGCCTTACCCAAACTAATGACTGGTGCCAGAAGCATGGCCTCAAACTGAATGCCAAGAAATGCATCATTATCCCTTTTGGGGAAAATGGCATCCCCACTAATTATCACATTAATAGCAACGTACTAAGCATGCAATCAGTCGTGAGGGATTTGGGCACCCAGATTGATAGCAACCTGACTTTTGACCACAACGTTGCCTCCATTGTACAGAAGGCTTTCTACATGGCCCACCTCATAAATAAGGGTATTTCATCCAGGAACAAGGAGGTCATAACATCTCTGTACTCCTCCCTAATCAGACCCATTATTGAGTACAATGCCCCCTTCACCATGTACCTTGCCAAGCACATGCAGCAGTTGGAGAGACCACAGAGGTTCCTGACCAGGTAAATCCAGGGACTCAAACACCTATCCCATACAAAAAGCCTAAAAGCTCTGTCCCTCTACTCAGTCTCATACAGACTGCTCAAGGGTGACCTGTGTATGGCATACAAGGCCATCTCAGACCTAGCCTTGATGGAGTTGCTGCATATTCGTAAGACAAACCCCACTCGCGCAACCCACACACAAGGCCTTAACCTGGTCTATGATATTAATAGAACTTGTTGGAAGGATAGATTTGTGTCCCAAAGACTCCCCCACCTGTGGAATAGACTCCCTTCTCATGTCAAGCAGAGTACCTCTCTAGCCTTCTTTAAGAGAAACTTGGATGACTGGATGGGAAACAGCAAATACACCCCTGGGATCCCACCTGTGTCCCTGTTGGACAAAGGAAACAGGTGCTGACTTTGACGCAACATGGAAGAAATTCTTGGCTAGGCTTATAAAGGCTTCCGGGCCAACAGCCTAGTATCATCCTATGAACCTATGAAATTAAATAGAATTAACAAGTAAAAAAAAAAAAAACAGGAGGCAGAAGAGGACACAGGCAATACATTGTATCCATATGAGTCACTTTGATATCTAAAAAACTGAGCCCAATAAATAGAATGGGAGACCAACAAACATATTTTTAAGTTACTCTAACTTAGGTTGAAAAGCCTAAATTGTTTTGAACTGCCTCATCAACTAACATATACACAGCTTCCTACCTATAAACTTATCCAGCATCCATCCAGTTTCCTACCTATAAAATCCAGCATCCATCTGCCTGTCCAGCACTAAAAAACATTCTACATAACTATGTTCTCAGTTGGTCATTGCGATCCAGTAACCAAACACGACTGTCTGTCTATAAACCTATCAAATCTGCTGGGCATTTTTTGTACTTGTACAAGGTTGCTAAGTCCTGGAACTCCTTACCTGTATCCATCAGGTCAATACCCACCCTTCCATCCTTCAAAACCACTCTGAAAGACGTCCTAGCTAATATCTGTCTCTGTTGTTGCTTAAAACCAGGATAAACTACATCTCTTAATGCGAGCAAGTAACTTTTCATTCCTTATACTTCCTTACTCTCCCTTCTTCACTTACTTCCTTACTTCTATCAAATTCTCTTCTTTGACATCCTCTCTAAATATACCATAATCCTGTTTTTCCCTCACTTCATATTGCAATTCCTATTTCTAACTTATCTTTAATTTCTCTACAAACTATCTAAAATGTATCCAAATATTAAATAATTGTTATATAACTTTTATAGATTCTTAGCCAATGTTTTTATTTTATATCTAATTTGTTACAATTATTTAAACTGCAGATGTTTTGTTTCATTTTTGAAGATTGTAAAACTATTGCTGTTAAAATGTTTTGTAATAATTTGGAAGTTTCTCCCCGGGCCTCCGCTGAAGATGGGCTTCTACCCAGTCAGACTTTCCTGGTAATCAAATGTCAATAAATAAATAAATAATAATCATTGCACAAGTTAACTTATTAGGATCACAGGAAATAAAAGGAAAATAGTAAAAATCGGGTGACCCCAAGGCTGGTATTCATAGTGAAGTAGCACAATTCATTGTGCAGCATTGCATGGAATGCGGCCATGCCCAGTATGTTGATGATTCAGAAATAAATACAGCAGTGCTACTGTTGAAACTGTACAATATGCATTGCATATAAATGAGTACACAAGCAGAATATTATGAAGTAACACATACAGATAAATTAAATGTAATATGAAAATGTATACAGCCAAGATAGCAGACCAATTCAGAGACTTATATAATTGCTTCAATAAACAGCCAGTCTGGCTCCATGGAACAGAGGGATGGAACCCTGATTATAACTCAGGCAGCTGGTGTTTGATTAGCTGCCCTGGAAGTGAAGGAGCCAGGTGGGGAAGGAAATGAGTGAAGAGGCATGGTACCTCCATTTCTCTTGGGTGGAGGGTGAGATTGCAGGTTTTTGGTGGGCACATTTGGTATAATTACTCTGGGGGAGACCAGGAAACCACATGCACGCTTTGGGATTGGAGGGCAGGGCTGCCCCTGGCAATGACCCTTATGGAAGTGATGGATGGCAGTATGGACATCCCATTGTTTGACCTCTGCTTCATGCTAGCTGATGTTGTGCAGGGATGTTGGACTCTAAATGATAAAAGACTTTTAACCACCTAAATGGTGGCCCAATTCAGTCGTCCTTCATTCTGGTGACACAGAAGGAGTGTCATGACTGACTGGGAGATGGCTGATAATTGGCAGGGGGCAAAGCTGAAAATAAAATCACTGAGTGGCCATAATCACCTGTATTGTATGCTGATATGTGATATTGTCAGAGGTTTGCAGGACTTATGATAAAAGTGGCAGAAGCTATAACAGGGCTTTGGCCAACTGAGACCTGCATGAGTGGAGTTAAGTAGATTTTTATCTGCACTTTTATCAAATAATACACAATTTAAAGTAATTTGTTTGTGTTGCATTGAGCAATATCTAGCTGGAAGTTGTGACTGTTTTTATTTCAGTAGGTCTTATACAAGTGGTATTTTCAGTTAAGGCTTGTTAAAAAACCTGCATAGCCAGAGATAAGTGGGGGTAGTTTACCTCATTGTTATTCGGTTTCTGTCTTATACAAGTGGTACAGTGAATTGTTTTCTGTTTAAACTGTGAGCTTTGGCCAACTGAGACCTGCATGAGTGGAGTTAAGTAGATTTTTATCTGCACTTTTATCAAATAATACACAATTTAAAGTAATTTGTTTGTGTTGCATTGAGCAATATCTAGCTGGAAGTTGTGACTGTTTTTTTTTCAGTACGTCTTATACAAGTGGTATTTTCAGTTAAGGCTTGTTAAAAAACCTGCATAGGCAGTGATAAGTGGGGGTAGTTTACCTCATTGTTATTCGGTTTCTGTCTTATACAGGTGGTACAGTGAATTGTTTTCTGTTTAAACTGTAAGCTTTGGCCAACTGAGACCTGCATGAGTGGAGTTAAGTAGATTTTTATCTGCACTTTTATCAAATAATACACAATTTAAAGTAATTTGTTTGTGTTGCATTGAGCAATATCTAGCTGGAAGTTTTGACTGTTTTTTTTTTTTCAGTAGGTTTTATACAAGTGGTATTTTCAGTTAAGGCTTGTTAAAAAACCTGCAAAGCCAGTGATAAGTGGAGGTAGTTTACCTCATTGTTATTCGGTTTCTGTCTTATACAAGTGGTACAGTGAATTGTTTTCTGTTTAAACTGTGAGCTTTGGCCAACTGAGACCTGCATGAGTGGAGTTAAGTAGATTTTTATCTGCACTTTTATCAAATAATACACGATTTAAAGTAATTTGTTTGTGTTGCATTGAGCAATATCTAGCTGGAAGTTGTGACTGTTTTTTTCAGTAGGTCCCCACCCACCCTCCATGTTTTTGTCTTGGTGGCTTTGAAACTGCCCGCCCCTCTTGTAAATTTGCACTTGGATACTCCTCCTGGGCCCATCTCATTTGCTCACTCAAAAAAAAAAATTTTTATCTGCTTTTACTGTATTTGTGTTTCTTCCTACTTTATTTTGCTTTTGCATCATCTTAAAAGTGCTCAGTTGTATTTATTACTGCTTGGTGTAACTCATTCTAAGCCTTTTAGTTTAAGCACTTGGGCTTCAGACCAGTTGTTTTACATTAAGAAGGTTTGTGGTCTGCACTGTAGTGGCAGGACAGCTAGCTTACATCCTTCTAAGTTGGGAACTGCTGATTGAGGCTTCAGTGTCTGTTATTCTAAAAGTGTATTAATTCTGGTTTAAGCACTTGGGCTTCAGGCCAGTTATTTTACATTAAGAGGGTTCGTGGTCTGCACTCTTGTGGGAGGAGAGGCTGGACTCTGCCCTTCTGAGCTGGGAATTTCTGGTTACATGCTTATAGTGCCTGCATATTTGAACTGCTTCTTACTGAAACTGATACACCTTGTTTGCTGTAGCTTAGACTAGATCCAGGCCTGCTGAATCTAGCTTTGTTTGTATAACTTGAACACTAATCCAGGCATTCTTTAAAGTACTCAATTGTATTTATTACTGCTTGGTAGTAACTTGATTAAAGTGTAGCTATCATTCTAAGTCTTTTGGATTAAGCACTTGGGCTTCAGACCAGTTGTTTTATATTAGGAAGGTTTGTGGCCTGCACTGTGGTGGCAGGACAGGTAGCTTACATCCTTCTAAGTTGGGAACTGCTGATTGAGGGCTCAGTGTCTGTTATTCTAAAAGTGTATTAATTCTGGTTTAAGTACTTGGGCTTCAGGCCAGTTATTTTACATTAAGAGGGTTCGTGGTCTGCACTCTTGTGGGAGGAGAGGCTGGACTCTGCCCTTCTGAGCTGGGAATTTCTGGTTAAAGGCTTATAGTGCCTGCATATTTGAACTGCTTCTTACTGAAACTGATACACCTTGTTTGCTGTAGCATAGACTAGATCCAGGCCTGCTGAATCTAGCTTTGTTTGTATAACTTGAGCACTAATCCAGGCATTCTTTAAAGTATTCAATTGTATTTATTACTGCTTGGTAGTAACTTGATTAAAGTGTAGCTATCATTCTAAGTCTTTTGGATTAAGCACTTGGGCTTCAGACCAGTTGTTTTACATTAGGAAGGTTTGTGTCCTGCACTGTGGTGGCAGGTCAGGTAGCTTACATCCTTCTAAGTTGGGAACTCCTGATTGAGGGCTCAGTGTCTGTTATTCTAAAAGTGTATTAATTCTGGTTTAAGTACTTGGGCTTCAGGCCAGTTATTTTACATTAAGATGGTTTGTGGTCTGCACTCTTGTGGGAGGAGAGGCTGGACTCTGCCCTTTTGAGCTGGAAATTTCTGGTTAAAGGCTTATAGTGCCTGCATATTTGAACTGCTTCTTACTGAAATTGGTACACCTTGTTTGCTGTAGCATAGACTAGATCCAGGCCTGCTGAATCTAGCTTCGTTTGTATGCTTGTTGTTTGTTTGCTTGTTATTTCCCTGAAACGCTAATTCCACCTAAAATGTGGCTTTTCAGCACTTCTGTGAATCCCTAGTGATATCTGCATTGCTTACTGTACTTATTTCCTTGTTTCACTTGAATGAAAGTTACTGTTTGTCATTTTTGCATTTAAGTTATCTGTAGCACATTGCATTTAAGTTACCTGGCACTTGCTCACTAAAGCAATTATATAAGTCAGCACTAAAAAATTAAAAGCACTACACCCTCACAAATTCCCCTTGAGTACCTTGTTCCCCATTGGCCCTCTTTTTCAATTATAAAGGAATTCCCAATACTATTCTAGCATGTCCAAAGGTCAGTTGTCAATCTCCTCTCTGGTCCAGCTGGTGAATCTGGGAATCTTGAGGCAATGTTACAACTGCCTCATGTACACAGACAACCCTCTCCTCCTCCCAACAAATTCCAACACATGTGAGAGATGCAACCATATAGCCAAACTGGAGGCTAAGCTCTTTCAACTCATTACTGGCGTAACCAGTCAGAAGAAAAAGGAAACCACACTCACTACAATTCCAGTCTCACATAGATCTACCACGACAGCAAACCAAACACATAAACACACAAAAACATACTCGGAGGCTCTAAATAAAAATATGCCTAAGCAGCAGAGACCTCCAAAGCAGACACCCTAGAAACCGCTACCCCAAAACAAAACACTTGCAACACATAGCTGACAAAGCCAGTGTGCCAAACAGTCACAGCCCTTAAGGCTAAACAACACACCTGATACACTTGTAATAGGTGACACTATCGTCAGGCACACTGACGTCCCGCTCACCAGGCTGAACAAGGAAAAGGTCACGGTGAGCTGCCTGTTGGACGCTAGGATCTGCCACATAACACAAGCACTCAGGTCACTCCAAGGCAAGTACAAATATGACTCAGTCATTGTCCATGCTGGTGTGAATGACCTGAGAAGTACCTCCCTGGACTACATGAAAAGAGACATAGAGGAGCTCTCTGAGCATGTAGCCCAGGCCGGTATGACCCTGACCTTGAGTAGCATCTTACCCTCACAAAGAATGATGCCATAATATGAAGACAAGATGATCAATTTCAACAATTGGCTTAAGTATTGGTGTCATTCAAAGGGGATCCAATGCCTGTCAGCCTGGGATGACATGCTCGACAAGCCATGATGCTTCGCTAGGGATGTATTGCACCTATTACCCCTGGGCTTTTGGATATTGGCAAAGGCTCTTGCTATCCCCATAGTGCCTTTTTTAGGCAAGGCTCAAAAGACAAACCCACCTCCATAGGTATCACAAGGGATAAGAAACTAAGAGTAGTGCTACTCAACGCCAGAAGTCTAAGCCTCAAGATGCATGCACTCGAAACTCTCCTTAGCATGGAGAACATCGATATCTGCGCAGTAACAGAAACCTGGTTCAAGGCTCCCGAGAGCACTCCAGCACTACCAGGTTATACCTCATACCATGCTTTTCGGCCCCAAAACTTGGACCGAACCACAAAAGGAGGGGTAGTATCAATATTCGTCAAAGATACCCACACCCCCAGGTTGGTGGCACTGCAAGAAGCATCAGAGACTATCCATGTGCAACTAACAGTGGGTAAAACTGCCTTCCAGTTTATAGCCTGCTACAGACCACCCTCCCAAACCCAGGAACTCCACTCGACCTTCCTGAGAACACTGGAAAATATGAAGGTCTCTCCAAACACCATTATATTGGGCGACTTCAACTACCCAAACATAGACTGGGAGCATTACTCTAGCTCCAACACCCTAGCCCAAAGGTTCCTAGAATTTATAAACTCAAATGCTATGGAACAACTTGTTACCACTCCCACAAGAGGGGAAAACATACTGGACCTGATCATCACCAACATGGGGAATCTATGCTCCAGACCAGAGATATATCCCTCACTGGTAAGATCAGACCATAAAATAATTTCACTGGATATTCACATCCCGACCCCACCCCCTGCCCAGAAAAACCACAGTGAAAAACTTCTCTAAAGCAAATTTCACACTCCTCAAAACCAAGGTGGAATCCTTCAAAGCCTCCGGGCCTGTGGAAAATATGGTCCAGACCGCAGAATCCTTTATAAACGCATTCTATGAACACCTTCAGGAATGCATGGATCATGCAATCCCAAATAAAACCAAGACCCAATCCTCCAAAGGCAGATGTCCTGTCTGGTGGACCCCAGCCATAAACAAACTATACAATAGAAGGAGGAAGCTACTACATGATAGAGCAAAATCCCAAAAAGGGAAGGCATCTCTGATCAGTATTAGCAAAAAACTACGGGCACTCATAAAATCGTCTAAGGCCAGCTTCGAGAGAAAAATTGCACAGGACACTAAGGAAAATCACAAGGCTTTCTTTAGTTATGTTAGGAACCTGGGTGGGAATTCCCAGATATGCTCAGAATTAGTCCAAAATTACAAAAAATACACCGAACCCACAGACATTGCCAACATCCTTGTTGACAGGTTCAGTGCAAACTTCTCCCCCCCCTTCCCCACCAAAAGGGCAAATATCTATCCCAGCAGAGTGCTGCCCCCCTGACATTTCAGATGCTCAGGTAAGAGTTGCCCTCTCCATAGCAAAAAACACAGAATCAATGGGACCAGACGGTGTCCCGGGCTGCATCCTACATGAACTCCAAGAAGAGCTAAACCCAAACATAAACCTACTGTTCAATCTCAGCCTTACTACAGGATATGTACCCAAAGAGTGGCGTACAGCAATGGTGGTCCCTCTCCACAAAGGTGGTGCCTCAACGGATCCTGGAAACTATTGCCCCATAAGCCTGACTAGCTTGGTCTGCAAAGCTATGGAAAGGATCATCATGGACCTTATAAATAAAGATATTGGGGACCTACAGACGCTGGATCCTACCCACTTTGGCTTTGTTAAGGGCAGATCCTGCCTCTTAAACCTGGTTAATTTCTTTGAAACAGTCACCAAGGCCATTGACGAGGAGAAGGTGGTCCACACAGCCTACCTGGACCTCGCAAAAGCCTTCGATACAATACCCCACTCGGGCATTATAAATAAGCTCACCAGCTTAAATATAAACCCCTATGTCACTAGATGGGTTGCAAACTGGCTCAAGGACAGAACCCACATGGTTAGAATTGATGGAGCCATGTCAGACTCCAAACCAGTTACAAGTGGCGTCCCACAAGGCTCAGTCCTGGGACCTCTCTTGTTCGGTATATATTTCTCAGAGGTACAGGCCAACACGGAAGGACTGTGGCTGACCAGGTTTGCAGATGACTGCAAACTGGGCACCATAATCGACTCTCCAGCTGACACAAGCATCCTCCAAAAGGGCCTCATAGAAACGGACAACTGGTGCCAGAGCCATGGCCTCAAGCCAAATGCCAAAAAGTGTATAGTCATCCCCTTTGGCAAAAACAAAGTGCCCGCAAATTACCACATAAGTGGTAATCCATTAAGTACGGAAGAAGTAATTAGGGACTTGGGGATCCAAGTTGATAACATTCTCTCATTTGACAACCACGTGGCCAAAGTGGTTAGAAAAACATTTTATATAGCCCACCTAATCATGAAGGGATTCACATCTAGACCAGGGAAGGTCATCGTGCCTCTTTACTCATCCCTCATCAGGCCCATAATTGAGTACAATGCCCCTTTTGGTATGTACCTTACCAGACACCTGCAGCAACTGGAAAGACCCCAAACGTACCTCACCAAGAGGATCAAAGGGCTCAAACAGATGCCATATGCTGCCAGGTTAAAGAAACTCCAGCTCTACTCAGTGGCATACCGCCTGCTCAGAGGCGATCTGTGCCTGACTTATAAAGCCAAGTCCAACCTGGAATTAATGGACATGCTGCACCTCAGAAAATCCAAATCCCATCGAGCTACACACTCGAGAGACTTGAACCTCAGCACTGAAATAAATAGGACATGCTGGAAGGACAGATTCATAACCCAGAGGCTCCCTTCACTCTGGAATAAAATCCCAGTCCAGGTTAGGCAGAGTCCCTCATTGACTCTCTTCAAGCGGAATCTTGATGAGTGGATGGTGGATCGTAGGTTTACCCCGGGTATCACTTCTGTGTCACTGTTAGACAGAGGCACAGTATACTAACCTCAAAAAAGGGCATAGCAAAATTAATTTAAAATGGGTGGCGAAAGCCAAACACACTCTGGCTAGGCTTATAAATGCCCTAGGGCAGATAGCCTAGTATGAACCTATGAACCTATAATATGTTTTAGTAGTTGCTGGTAGTGCAAATCATGGCTTTTCACACCAACATGAAAGATACAGGGAACACCTTGTCCTTGTCTTGCAGCCATGAACCTGCCTGCAGTACCAGAACTGTCACAAAGGTGCAACTGCATGGCCATGAGGCTGTCCGACATGGCAGCACCACTTTTAACTGGAGCTTGTTGTTACAGTCTGTCTAGCTTCTGACCAGGAACTGCCTGCAATACAATGTCCCTCATACAGGTGGAGCTGTTGCTTCACCAATGCAGTCCATTGACTTCAATGGGCTACTCTCTTTGGGGTTATACATAATCGGCTTTCACGAATGTACAATTCCAAAGTGTTTTTGTTTAGTAAGCCTGATTTCTTTTTTTGAATCAATTGAAGAGCTCCATGAGTTTTCATTAGCATAGGCTTTGTACTCAAGCATGTTGTAACTACTTAAGAGTACAATGTTACTTGACACTCGAGTCCTTTTGGAATCTGGCTCACTGACAGCTGTGAAATATCCAAGCAAACTAACTGCTGACATAATTAAATGTTAAAATACAAAGAAAATTTTACAATATCCAAATTACTTTATACAGCTGAACAGATGGACTGTCACACTATGACTACTGTGCTCAGAAAAGATAACAGCAGCTTTCATTTATATATTTTCTACAGTGGATTATTGAAGAGAAAAATGTTATTTGTAAAGCAAACCTCTAAGAAATGGTTAATTTAACAGAGCAGAGCACTAATGTCCTTCATTTATTTTTAATATAAAAGCAACAAAATATATGCCTCTTGTAATATAATGCAGTGCACAACAACTGATGAGGACCATGACCCATTTGCTGAAAAACACAATGTATGCTTAAAATTAGTTTAATAGGGATGAAGTAAGATCAGCTAATTTAGTGGATCCCACTGTTGTATGATCTTGCAGTTGATATGTGTGTATATATATATATATATATATATATATATATATATATATATATATATATATATATATATATATATATATATATGTACACACACAAATAATTAGTGTGTGTTGTAGGGAAGAAGAGCACCCCACCCAGAAAATACAGAGTGCTTGTTCCTTGAAAAAAAAAAAAAAAACTTTTTCTTGTGTGCTTGACTGAATGAGCAATCAATTTCTGTCATTTGTTTGAGTCCACAACAATGACATTTGGCTGTTGGTAATATACTATCTGTGTGTGTGTGTGTGTGTGTGTGTGTGTGTGTGTGTGTGTGTGTGTGTGTGTGTGTGTGTGTCTGTGTGTGTGTGTGTGTGTGTGTGTGTGTGTGTGTGTGTGTGTGTGTGTGTGTGTGTGTATAGACTTTATGTATACACCTCTCTCTCTCTCTCTCTCTATATATATATATATATATATATATATATATATATATATAGATAGATACGTAGATAGCTACAGATAGATAAATATATATATATATATATATATATATATATATATATATATATATATATATATGTGTGTGTGTGATATATATATATGTGTGTGTGTGTGATATATATATATATATATATATATATACATATATATTTTAGAGATATAGAGAACAGAACCTAGTACTGAGGAAATGTAATTTTCCAGCCTTAAGAGTACTGAACATTTCCCTTAAGGAAGAACAAAACAGAAAAAGTGAAAACTCTTTGTACAACATCAGTTACTCTTGATACTGGCATATGAATCATTAAAACTGACCATTGTCAAAATTCTTTTTTAAAATCCAACAGTTGCCATACCAACTCAGACACCGAGAACCTATTGCATTTCATTAAGATGCACCAGTCCAGTCTTGCCTTTTCTTTTTCCGTATACAAATACTGCAGCAGCTGCCATTATTATAACAACCTCTCACAGAACTGGGTTGCTTATGCACGACATTTGAACCTCAGGCTCAACAAAGTTACCCATAGTATTTCAGCATAGAAAGTATATTTTTTAATCTGTTTTATTATTATTATATTCATGCGCAGGACCAGATGCTTACTATATTATTTGGTACTATACTTAGCTGTCTGATCAACAGCCAGATGATTTTGTATGTACTGAGATAAAGAGCAAAATGCACAAATCACAATAAAGATGCAAACTATGAATGCTCCACTGTTCCAATCACTGTCACTTAATGTGATTGGTTTAAGTGCACTTATTAAGGCCGTTGCAGTCATTTACATCATTTTTATATGGAAAATAGAAAGGTATATATTGTGTGTTACTCCTATATATAACTTAGATCTGATGAAGCTCTGACAAGGGTAAAACTGCTAATTTCTTCTTTTAACTTAATAAACCATGGTTTAAACAAAAATACTAGCTTGAATCCTATCTTTTTATTTTAATAATACTACAAAGTGATCTGTGACACTGATCGGACATAAGACATTTGACTGCACTACATTAGGGAAAGAGCAAATTGCCAGATCCCCACTGTACTGCAATCTCATGCATCCAAAATATTTTGAGTGTTTGTTACACAGTTGACAAAGAACCCTGGAAAGACAATAAACTGTAGAAGGCTATTCAGCTGACGACTCGAATATGAGATCAATGACGTGCCTTATTGAGACAATGGACTGCATTTTCATTGGTGGATTACTTGGTTAATTAAGCTAATGGATTATATAATGAGATGGTTTATTCATTCATTCATTGTTTGCATCTGATGAAGTCTTAGCAACTTAGATGAAAACGCTGTGTGTGGAATTGTGTTTATGTGTTTGAATTAACTATTAAACCAGCTTTGGAAGTCTATCATTGAACCGACTATGTTTCTTTATCTGTGGTACTTATTTGCTTGGTTTTTGAGTCGTTGGTGTCTAAGTACCTATTTTCGTGATATTTTTGGTTATCTATGACACTGATCTTACATAAGACGTTTGAATGCACTAAATTGGGGAAAGAGCATATTGCCAGATCCCCATTGTACTGCAATCTCGTGCATCCAGGAGGTGGTAACATTTGAAAAATTAATTTTCAAACTCAGCAGGCATTATTTCAAGCTCTCTAACTCTTGAAAATTCGAGTGCTTGAAGGTACTCAAGATATGGGTGTAGGGTAGCTGATTGAATGAACAGTTACATTGAAACCAGAATACTGACATCAAAACGTTGAAACAACTAACACTGACAATTCTATGCATGCTCTGAGGATTACCTTGGAGCAGAGTAACTACATACATTTGTTTTTACAGGGGGGACAAACCACCCTGCAATTCCCACACCCCCTGCTAATTATATATATTAACTCTAAGACTGTGCAACCCCCAAGGAAAGAGAATATTTCCCTACCCAGGGATTGTACATCTTGCTCTTCTGTCGACCATCTGTCCATGTTAACCAAATGGTGTTGACCAAACAGATGTTGGTAACTGGTCATTTGATCAAATGCTAGGAATCTGTACACACACACACACACACACACACACACACACACACACACACACACACACACACACACACACACACACACACACACACACACACACACACACACACACATTCAGCAAGCTTGATATATTATTACAAATGCTGTGTTGTCTGATGAAATAGCTATGATTTTCTTTTCTTTTGATATAATGAAAGTACAGTAAAGACATAGACTCTGTACTGAATGTTTCAACTTTCAGCAGAAATGGAATAAATATAGAAATGGAATAAATATACTATAGGAAGCTGAGTGCAACACAGTTTGTCAGCCTGACACTTTGTAGTGGTCATGCTGCTCTATGTGCGGACACTCTCATATCTATTAAGCAGTTTGATATTTTCTAGTAAAAGCTGATAAGAAATATGGAATTAGTTCTTTCTTTATTTATTTGCTGTTTGTTAACTAGGATAGAGCACTAATCCAGGTGGGAAAACAGAATACAAAGTAACAATATACAGAAGGAAGGAACAGCACAAATTCAATTCCAAGCATGAAAGATACTTGACATCTGTATAATGAAAATATTTGCACTTCATAACTACAGAGTTAATACTGAATACCTTACAACAAATTAGAACTCTAGTGTGTAAAACTGTATTTACAGAAGTGTTATTGTAATGTACTAGAAGACACAGTGTCAAAATAGGAGGTTGACTTTGGTGGATGTGAGCAGAGAAAGTAATGAGGGGTGTAACATAGTGGATGATGGGAGAAGATGTCAAGAATTGAAAGAACACTAATGGAATGCAGGGAGAGGTAGTGCAGTTTAGAGATAGAGAGAAATAGCAGACAAGTGAAGAGATGAATGCGTTAGCGAGAAGTTTGACAATAATGGATGTTCAATCACAAACTGTAGCCATGTTGTGCACGTAGATAGGGAGGTAACAGCTGCACACTGCATTTCTGAATATCAATTCATAATTCACAGTAATATCAGCTTGTTTTTGTCTGTGTTAACATTTCATATCCTGCCAAACATGATTTTCAAGGAAAACGAAATGACAGATTTGGTTAATAATTAATATAAATAAAATATAAAAATGCATTTGTATATTTCTGTACAAATTTCCACTCTATTCCAGAAAGAATTCGAAATTAATCAAATGATACCAAAATAACTAAATACTTAACTATATACCCCACGTATTACATAAATTGTGTAAACATAATATCCAGTTGACTTGAAGTGTTTATGTTATTAATGTAACAGAGTTGCTAAAGAGAATACCCACAGCAGAAATCCCTCAGACCTTGCAGAAAATCAGAACATCTTCCAAAAGGAAACAAATTGGTAGACAAGATGTGCACTAGATGAAATAAAATTAATTTTATATCACTTCTTTAGAACAGCTGTTCTATTAAGCACATCAAACCCATAATAATCCATATCAGTGTTAAATAAACTAATAAAGTAAATCGCCAAAGAAGAGAAAGGGGAATGTGTTAATAGATCGACAGCAATCCCATTGTAGGTAAAAACTGTGAGTTATTGAAAGTACTTTAGCTGTAATGGAGTTTTTAATCTTTCTTCACTGCTGTGCAATCTTGGAGTTGGTGGTGTAGGGAAGCTTGCAGAAAGGACATCCTCTGAGGTTCTCTGAAAGTAGTTTTAATGAATTCATTTCGAGTTGTACCTGCCTGGTATTGCTGTCCATCTATCAGCATGAATCCAAGAAAAACAAAGGAATATTTTGTATATGATTTTAGCCTAAATAGAAAATGACGTGAACAGAAAATTTAATAATTAATGATATAATTTGTATTAAATGAAAGCAGAGAGGTGTATAAATCATCATTTTTATCCAGTTCATTATGAAATGCATATCCCTTCAAATGATTTGCTGCAACAGGGAGTGGGTGATTCCGTCTTCTTAGCTCATATTGCAATTAAGCCAGAGATTATCATAACAGAAGCAAGAATGCTGGCTGCAGTCTTTTTCATTCTGAGCGTGTCTGTGGGGTTTTAATCATCACAATAAAGCAGATTCAGTGAATACAGTTCTACGGACTTGGGTTTCATATGAGGCTGTAATTAATGAACTCATATTCATAAGACTGACAGAGTTCCCTTTTAAACAACACTCAGAGTAATGCAGTGCCTAAGCAGACTGTTAATGTGCTGTAGCCATATCACAGAATTATTATCTAACAACATAAATAGCATGAGTCACCAGACTTCTTTAAAATGCATAATAGGCTTGACAAAAATAGCTGAAATCTTAAGTTTAATGACCATCAAAGGGCACATAGCATCAAAAAGAGATATACAAGAGAAGGTGTAGCCTGGCTTTCCATCATCATCCTCATCATCATCATCATCATTATAGCTAATTTTAAATGACATTTCAGGGACAGATATGTTTCTTATTACTGGCATCCTTTAAGGTGAGCTATCATTTTAAAGGCACTCAGTAGTCCTAAAGGTCAAGAAAAGATGTACTGTTAGCAAAGATATACATCAAAAATAGATCACAACTGTGCCAGAACTGAATTTATACAAATAATAAGATATGTACCTATTACTTTTTCACTTTTTGACGGATGCCTGTACCTTGATCACTTTTAATTAGACAATCTAAGCAACATAGACTTACAATGTTTGCAAATACACCACATAATTATGGTCTTGAATTTGCAAAGATCAATGACTGTACAACAAAAAAAAACATCTCTGTATGTGATATTGTGCAAGGCTGACCTAGATGAATCAGAGAAATGTAAAATAATGTCTTTCTAGATTATATCTTCCTAAAGTAAGAAAATAACTATAAATTAATGACAGTAACCTGAATATATTCAGTAGCATTGTTTGTTGTTGATCCAATACGTTTTACAAGAAATTGTGCTTTCAGTGGTTCTAATAGCACCTGCAGTCAGTCCTGTATATTTTACTGTAAGTTATTCAAACTTACCTAATGCAAGTAAATGATAAAGTAATCAGAATCCCTGGGATTCAGCAAGCAGCCATGCAGGAATAAGTTATTCCTGCATGGCAAGGAGTGCTCTGGCACAGCAGGCAGTGTGCCTTGCATATTCATGAAGGCGCCCTGCCTGTGCTCTTAAACTAACATGGAGCCATGTATGAGTGCAAGGGCTGTGCCTGAGAGCAGAGCTCTCACAATACACATTCCCCTGCACTCCAGAATTGCCTTTCGACAAGTAAAATGAGTGAGAATGCTCATAACACCCCCAACACATCAGGATACCTCTCAACTGTACAGATTTTTGCAGAATGTCCACAGTTTGTCCCATATTTTGGTGTGTTTCCCCTAAAATCTGTACCTGTCTGGAAAATAGCCGAGGGATGAAGTCATTAAATAATGGCAAACATTTGAGTTATAAAGACTCCACATCCTTCTGAAAATCCATGCTAATGCAAGACTGTAAGAGCAATATTTAAAATCTGTCCCTCTATTTGTCCCCCAATCATTTTAGGGTTTGTCCAGAGTTTTTGCTCAAAGAGGTTGAGAGGTGTGCCCACCATGAAGCAGAAAGCTGATAAAATAACAGGTTTAGCATTATCAGGGATATTCTGAAGGGTAGAGATAAAATAACACAACAAAACTTTTTTTTTTATAAATGCGATAAAGTTTAAGCATAGCTGTGCGGGTGTGCCCCTTGCTTAGCTATACTTAGTCCAGCTTGAACAGCACAAGAAGTTATATAGCTAGAGACATCCAACAAAAGCAGTATTGTAATAGTATAGTGGTTAGAGCACATGCTTTGTGAGCAACCATTACTGGTTTGATCCCTGCTGTAACCAATTCACATTTTAAATGTGACAGCAGTGCATAAACAATTTTTTTTGTATTACCTACTAAATAACATATATTTGTTAACCGGAGTCCTGCATTAGGTCCAGATGTGAGCTGTCAGTGTAATAAAGTGGAGAAATCCCCATATAAACACAAGTCCCCCATACAGTATAGTCACACATGAATAAATGTAATGAAAGCACATTGGGGGATGTCATGGACAGTAATCCGATTTATAATATGTAATGAATGATGAATGAATGCCATACAGCAGATAGTCTATAAAATGAAAAATAAGCAATGCTAAGCATTGCACAGCTCTGCTTACTAGGTGTAAGCATTGTGTAAATATGACTGCTAAGCAATGAGTTGCCCAGCTAAATGGATTTGCCCTTTGGTAAGCAGTGCTGAACCTGCCCCTTTAAGCAATGCCAACCTTAGCTAAGCAGGTTTGCCCATAGCTTAGCTTAGCTCAGCATAGTCAAAACAGTCCAATCACGGCAAAGGGTGGGAAATCAGATGTATTTAACCCCCACAGGTGAGAATACAGCTCATAACTGGTTGCAGCTTCCCACTGTAGGCACCATTGCTGGAGTTGGTGAGGGAGTGCACTTCCGGGTGCAGCGCTGGGGCATCCAGGAGCCCAAGGTCATGGTAGGACTCCTGGTAAAAAAAACATGATGAGTGACTGCTGCAGGGCCAGTATCAGGGTTCCCAATATAAAGTGGAAGCCTGGGACCATCTCGCCAATGACCTCACCAGTGCCACTGGTATCCTTCAGACTGGTAAGCAGGTCAGGCACCAGTATCCCGACTTTAAACGGAGGAAGAGTGAGCTCTTGGATCAGTGGATCCAAGAATCTAGGCAGAGGGGTGATGTCCCAGCAGTGTGTAAGTACTCATACCAGTAACTGTTTAATAATGTCCAGCCTGTGTATATGATGGATAGGTATGGCTAAATATTTCTCTATTTCTCTTACAGCTGTAGCTGAGTGGGCTGTGAATCAGGAAGCCCATGCGAGTAAGCTGGAAAGGCTGTGTCGCGTGGCTGGTGAGTAACATCTCTGCTTGTAGTAGTCATACCACATAAATATAAAACAGTAGAAAGTCATCTGGCAGTATAAAAATTGTTTTGTGTATGGGTTGTACTGAATAAACCAGACAGTATGACAGTAATAGTTGAATATAGGTTCATAGGTTCATAGGTTCATAGGTTCATACTAGGCTATCTGCCCTGGGGCAATTATAAGCCTAGCCCGATTCTGTATGGCTTACGCCACCCCTTGATTTGAGTATACTGTGCCCTTTTTAAGGTTTAGTTTAGTGTGCCTCTGTCTAATAGTGACATGGGAGTAATCCCTGGGACAAACCTACGATCCCCCATCCACCTATCGAGATTCTTCTTGAAGAGATTCAGTGAGGTGCTCTGCTCACATGAACTGGAATTCTATTCCAGAGTGAAGGAGCCCTGGGTTATGAACCTGTCCCTCCAGCAAGTTCTATTTATTTCTGTGCTGAGGTTCAAGTCCCTCGAGCGTGTGGCTCTAAAGGGATTTAGATTTACTGAGGTGGAGCATGTCCATTAATTCTGGATTTGACATAGCTTTGTATGTCAGGCATAGATCGCTGAAGTAGGCGGTATGCAACTGAGTAGAGCTGGAGTTTTTTTAACCGAGCAGCATATGGCATCTGTTTGAGACCCTTGGATCCTCTTGGTGAGATACTTTTGGGGTCTTTCTAATTGCTGCAGGTGTCGGTAAGGTACATCCCAAAGGGGCATTGTATTCTATGATGGGCCTGATGAGGGATGAATAAAGGCACAATTACCTCTTTTGATCTAGATGTGAAACCCTTTGTGATGAAGTGGGCTATGTAGAAGGTCTTTCTAACCACTTTGGCAATGTGGTTTTCAAAGGAGAGATTGCTATCAACTTGGGTCCCCAGGTCCCTAATAACTTTCTCTGTACTTAATGGGTTTCCGCCTATGTGGTAATTTGTGGGCACATTGTTTTTGCTAAAGGGTATGACTATACATTTTTTGGCATTTAGCTTTAAACCATGGCGCTGGCACCAGTTATCTGTCTCTGTGAGACCTTTTTGAAGGATGTTTGTGTCAGCTGGAGAGTCGATTATGGCGCCCAGTTTGCAGTCGTCTGCGAACTTGGTGAGTCATAGTCCTCCCACGTTTGCCTGTACCTCGGAAAAGTATATACTGAACAAGAGTTGTTGTATTTAAATAAAACTGTAACTGCCTGGCAATAAAGCTCTAAATCCTGGACTGGTTGTATTTACTCTAATATCATATGGCATTTTTAGTGTTGCATTCTCTGAACAGTAATGCTATATTAACCACTGTTACCCACACTGTGCTACATAATAAAAATGTCTAGGAATGTCTGTATAAGACTGTTGTAATCACAAGGTCAGATTGTACAACTGACAGAGACTTAGACAGAAAACAGTGAAGAAATAGACAGCAATATCCAAATAGCACACTCTACTGTGACTTAAATTGTTGTACTTTTAGCAGACACAGCCATGGTTCGAATTCTGGGAGTGGTAGTATGCATAATCATACCTCTCAGCTGTACAGATTTGTTCAGAATGTCCAGATAATTGGCTCATATTTTCTGCCTGTTACCCTATCCCCCTGGCAAATCAGTCGGATGATCTCAGAATTTTAGGCAGCAAATAATAACATGCATCTGATTTTCAGACTTCAAAACCTCAAGAAAATGTATATGAAAATAAATCCTGTCACTCTATCAGCCCTCCAAGTTTATTTGAGGAATATTCAAAATATGTCCCATTTCCACCCCCAAGTTGTCAAGCTTTGACCAGAGTATGTGCAATAAGAGATTGAGAGGTATGAACATAATATTAACTCGGAATCTGGGAATATGTGTAGAAACAGTCAGGTATTGTTAACAAACATTCCCTCCACAGGTATACCAGGTAAGAGATGTAGAATTTAGCTATAAGACAGTTGAAGTATACACTTGTTTACAAACATACCACAGGCCAAACCAAGGCTATAGGGTAGTGTAATAATACCTGTACCTTACTGATTAGAGCAATGAGGATTAAAGTTGTGAGAACTACAGGGATATATAAGTTGTTAATTGACATCTCTCTCTCTCCCCCACCATATCTGCAACAATAATCTAAATACACAAATCAGTGGGTATGTTTACACCAAACCTACTGTTGGAACATATGTCCTATTGTTCAGTAAATATTGAAATGTGTTTCAAATCTGGTGTTTTGGGTTACTGGGAATATCTATGCATGCTGTTATAACTAATCCTGGAATGTGTTGACTATTACTAACCCATATATGTTTAAAAACTGCAACACCATAGCATGTTTGCGAAGGCCGGTCCCAGTGGACCCACGTCTCCCATCTCATCTGGTCATGGCACCAGGCTCCAGCATGTCTAGGACTCACACTAGGATCTCCTTGTCTGCTGGTCCTGCACCACCTTTGGGTGGAACTGCCTCAGGAGATGGGGCTCGCCAGCCCCCTGGGAGCAGGCGCGGACAGGAAACTGTCATCCATAGTCAGGTCCAGGGCTTGGTGCATAGCAAGCTCTGCAGGGAGTTTGGAAATCTGCTATGCCAGCTTGAAGGCTGCATGGTGCATTTAGAGGGTCAGCCTGCCCCTCCTACCCAGCCCCCAGCACAGCCACCTTCGGGGCCATGAAGGTATAGTGGTGACTGCCCATGGATGGGGACCTCAGTCCCACTGTTTCCATTTGGGGGCTCATGGTTTTCCAACTTCCAAATACCCCTCCCCATCCAAGGTGTTTACCCCCCACATGTGTCATATACCACCCCTGTATGCTGTCTTATCTGTCTTGTCTGTCTTCCTACCCAACCTACCTCCCCAAATATACCTACTACCCTTCCCCAACATCCCACTCTCACTTTAAAAAAAAAAGGCAATCTGCTCCCCCCCAAAAATCTCGCCCCATACATAGCTGTCCATTTTGCACACATGTCCACTGGACACATGTAATCTCATCTAATTGGCTTCAGAACATATTATTGTTGTCCATAAACCACTCTCAGGGGTTTGAGTGTCACAAGCTACCTCCAAATTCAGTTTATATGCACAGCTGTTGCTGTAGAAGAAATGGATAGATATGGACCTTCCCTACACCTGTCCTGCACATCCCTAGTTACTTTCCCTATTGTCTTTTCCTCTGCTTGCCCCCTTTGCACCACTTTCCCATCACTCCTTTTTCATTTCTTTTAAAGAAATTAGCACAGGGGGTACACTGGAGTAAGCACTTTTAAGCAGTAGTAAGCGGGTTTAAGCCTGTTTGCATGGCAGTAAGCAATGCCAACACAGAATAAGTAATTTTCCAGCTAACTGTCTGTAAGCTTATTTAACTGGAAGTTAGCATTGCTTACCTTTACGCAAACCCACTTACAACTGCTTAAAAGTGCCTTAGTCACTCTGTATCCAACAGCACTTGTTCTGCCCAGCATCAAAATAATCAGCCCTTGCAAGTCTTGAACCCACACAACATAGCCACAGTGATTTACTACTATGCCATGTGAGCTGTACATAAAGGTGATATTTTCTCAAACATATCATGCAGCACAGTCATTCAACAGTAGGGAAAATGCATTTATATATGTAGACATATGTATGTATGTGTATGTGTATATATATATATATATATATATATATATATATATATATATATATATATATATATATATATATAAAACATGTATAATGTATATATGTAGACAGGCTTTTATATATATATGTTATTTTACATTAAGAGGGTTCGTGGTCTGCACTCTTGTGGGAGGAGAGGCTGGACTCTGCCCTTCTGAGCTGGGAATTTCTGATTGAAGGCTTATAGTGCATGCATATCTGAACTGCTTCTTACTGAAGTTGGTGCGCTTGTTTGCTGTGGCATAGACTGGATTCGGGCCTGCTGGATCTAGCTTTGTTTGTGTAACTTGAGCACTAATCCAGGCATTCTCTAAAGTATTCAATTGTATTTATTACTGCTTGGTAGTAACTTGATTAAAGTTTAGCTGTCATTCTAAGTCTTTTGGATTAAGCACTTGGGCTTCAGACCAGTTGTTTTACATTAGGAAGGTTTGTGGCATGCACTGTGGTGGCAGGACAGGTAGCTTTCATCCTTCTAAGTTGGGAACTGCTGATTGAGAGCCCAGTGTCTGTTATTCTTAAAGTGTATTAGTTCTGGTTTAGGCACTTGGGCTTCAGGCCAGTTATTTTACATTAAGAAGGTTTGTGGTCTGCACTCTTGTGGGAGAAGAGGCTGGACTCTGCCCTTCTGAGCTGGGAATTTCTGGTTAAAGGTTTATAGTGCCTGAATAGTTGAACTGTATCTTACTGAAATTGGTACACCTTGTTTGCTGTAGCATAGACTAGATCCAGGCCTGCTGAATATAGCTTTGTTTATATGCTTGTTGTTTGTTTGCTTGTTATTTCCCTGGAACGCTAATTCCGCCTAATACGTGGCTTCTCAGCGCTTCTGTGGCTCACTAGTGATATCTGCATTGCTTACTGTACTTATTTCCTTGTTTCACTTGAAAGAAAGTTACTGTTTGTCGTTTTGCATTTAAGTTACCTGTAACACATTGCACTTAAGTTACCTGGCACTTGCTCACTAAAGCAATTATATAAGTCAGCACTAAAAATTAAAAGCACTACACCCTCACTCCCCACTGGCCCTGGTTTTCAATTATTAAGGAATTCCCAATATTATTCTAGCATGTCCAAAGGTCAGTTGTCAATCTCCTCTCCGTCCAGCTGGTGAATCTGGGAATCTTGAGGCAATGTTACAACTGCCTCATGTACACAGACAACCCTCTCCTCCTCCCAACAAATTCCAACACATGTGAGAGATGCAACCATATAGCCAAACTGGAGGCTAAGCTCTCTCAACTCAGTACTGGCATAACCAGTCAGGAGGAGAAGGAAACCATACTCACTACAATTCCAGTCTCACATAGACCTACCACGACAGCAAACCAAACACATAATCACACAAAAACATACTGGAGGCTCTAAATAAAGATCTGCCGAAGCAGCAGAGACCTCAAAGCAGACACCCAAGCAGCTACCCAAAACAAAACACGCAACACATATCTCACAAAGCCAGTGCGCCAAACAGTCACAGCCCTTAAGACTAAACAACACACCTCATACACTTGTAATAGGTGACTCTGTCGCCAGGCACACTGACGCTCACCAGGCTGAACAAGGAGAGGGTCACGGTGAGCAGCCTGTCGGGTGCTAGGATCCGCCACATAACACAAGCACTCAGGTCACTCCAAGGCAAGTACAAATATGACTCAGTCATTGTCCATGCTGGTGTGAATGACCTGAGACGCACTCCCTGGACTACATGAAAGAGACATAAAGGAGCTCTCTGAGCATGTAGCCCAGGCCGGTATGACCCTGACCTTGAGTAGCATCTTACCCTCACCAAGAATGATGCCACAATATGAAGACAAGATGATCAATTTCAACAATTGGCTTAAGTACTGGTGTCATTCAAAGGGGATCCAATGCCTGTCAGCTTGGGATGATATGCTCGACAAGCCACGATGCTTCGCTAGGGC
>NC_056731.1:1966744520-1966862020 GCF_019279795.1 Protopterus annectens
CAACAGTAAAAAAAAACACTTGCCTTGAAGATAAGAACCAATCAACAATTAATTACAGATGTAGTTCAGCAGCTTCCCGTTACACTCTGTACTCAACCCCTAGGAGGAAAAGTATTAGTTGTCACAATGTAAATGTATCTGTTACATAACAATGCTTAACTTAAAATGTTACTATCACACTGACAAACAGAACTGTGTATAAGACAGTAAGCTGTAGCCCTCCACTGTTCCCATGGTGAAATGTATGAAAATGTACAGCCATATACCTCAATGTTTCTTAACACCGGTATCCCTCACATGTTTTAACAGCCTAGGTTAAAAGCATTTACTACCCCTCCCCCATAAAATGTCTTACAAGGGCATATAACAGTGTTTTCCATACACTGAACTCTGGACTGTACAAGGTCACACACGTTTTGTCCAGCTATTGCCCTAATATATATGGACCCTCCCCCACAATTTGTGTGTGAGTCCACAACATCCTTGGAATGATAGCAGGAATGCCAGCACTAAATAATGCTAGGCCATTACCTAGCAACCTCTTACTGCATGACATCTGGACAAAGCCTGGTATATAGGTGGAGGACAGAGGCTGGAACAAAGGGCCATATTTGCAATATTGCTGTTATACACTGTGAAAGTTGCTGGTGTTACAGGATTAGTTGCAACATACCCTTACTCAGGAATATGAAGTCAGAAACACAAATGGATGTTGCCATGTACCGATAGCAATCAATGGAGATAATGCCACTTATATGTCAGACACAAGACCTGTGTGGTGAGCAGACAAAACATAACAGCCAATCCTCTGGCCATCATGTGGATAGGCCCACAATTGAGAGCTACACAGACAGACTGCATTCCATGCAAAACTAGCATGTACACACAAACCTTGTAAAACCAGCAGTATTCAATGAATAAAACAGCAATACTTACACTGTCCGTAGGTCTGTAACCTTATACAAACATGTATTTGGCTTGTGTCCACAAGTCCTGTTGTAAGAGGTATTGCTGCCTGCTGTCTGTAACACTGCTGCCCACACACAGGAAGGATGTCTTCCATACAATAAAGGTAAAGGGACAACGACCACATGATGCAGTCATTTATAGTAGTGAGTTGCTATGACATTGGCTATTGGAAGTACTACACATTGGCTGCATGCAGTTAGCAAGTGGGGAACACCAATTGGTGCAGAGGCCATCACCTGATTATGAGCATCATCTACGAAAGCCATGCTGCAACCTATTCAAACCAGATCGATTCCTGTAGTGGAGAGAGAGAGAGAGAGAGAGAGACAGAGAGTGAGAAAAACAAACAAAAAAACAGCAAAAACGGATATAATAGTAAAAAACCAAAATAATACTAAAAAGAAAAAAAACAAACAAGGGAGACATCCTGAAGTGCAGCACAGAAAAGAGCATACTAATAAAACAAGTATGTGAAACATGTCAGCATGTAATTGAATGTAGCACTTGGTCTGTAATAATGGGACAGATGATTTTGAAAGCTTGATATGTGCCATCAAGACTTGCTGTAATGATGTCCTGCTGAACAGCTGCTATGGACACAGCATCTGGCCCTGTGTGCAATGGGCCATACCTGTCAACTGTACGGATCTGCAGAGAATGACAAGATGTAAGCCATCATAGTGTTTGTTCTGTTCCTCCAAACATGTATATTAGTCTGGTAAATAGGTGAAGGTGGAAGTAATGAAGTCATGATAGACACATGAGAGTCAGACCGCACCACCTTCAGAACAGTCGTGTTAATGTGAAATGTATCGTGCACAAACTTCATAGGTTTGTAATTGGCCTATCTACGATCTGTTCTTATATATTGCTCCCTAATTTTAGGCTGTGTCCACATGTGATGCTCTGTGTTGTAGCAAGGCAGAGCAGTGCAGCAGTTAAGGAAGGAGGTTCAGAGTGTGGACCTGATGTCTGAAGGCACTATATATATATATATATATATATATATATATATATATATATATATATATATATATGCATATATATACATATATAGACACGTATGTCTACATATATACAGACACTGATATATATATATGTGTGTGTGTGTGTGTGTGTGTGTGTGTATGTGTACATAATACCAACACACACACACACACACACACACACACACACACACACACATATATAGATATATATATATATATATATATATATATATATATATATATATACACACACATGCATTTCCCCTACTGTTGAATGACTGTGCTGAATGATATGTTTGAGAAGACATTGCACATATCTGCAGCTCAGATGGCTTACTGGTAAATTGATATGGCTATGGTGTACAGGGTCCCGGGTTACACACTTGCAAGGGCTGATAATGTATTTGCTGGACAGAACAAGGGCTGTTGGTTACAGTGTGATTAAGGTACCTGTAAGCAGTTTTAAGTGGGTACGAAATGGCTAGTTATGCATGGTGTGAGATTTGTGTTGGTAACAGATTGCCTTTGTTGTGTTATGGTGAGAGTGGGATGTTAGGGAAAGATAGTAGGTATATATGGGGAGGTAGGTTGGTTCAGAAGACAGACATGACAGATAAGACAGCATACAGGGGCAGTATATGACACGTCGTGGGTAAACACCTTGGACAGGGAAGGGTGTTTGGAAATTGAAAGCCCATGAGCCCCCAAATGGAAACAGTGGGACTGAGGTCCCCACCCATGGGCAGTCACCACTACACCTTCATGGTCCTAAAGGTGGCTGTCCTGGAGGTTGAGCAGGATGGGCAGGCTGAACCTCTACATGTGTTACAAGGGCCTCAAGGTGGTGTAGCAGATCCCTCAATTCTCTGTAGAGCTCCCTATGCACCAGACCCTGGACCTGACTTTAGGTTACAGGATCCTGTCTGTGCGCACTCTGGGGGGGGGGGTCAGAACCCATACCCTGAGATGGTTCCACCTGAACGTAGTGCAGGACCAGCAGATGATGATGTTCTGGGTTGGGTCCAAGACATGCTGTGGCCTGGTGCCACGGCCAGATGAGGTGGGAAAGATGGTTCTGCTGGGAACAGCCTTCCCAAATGTGTTATTGTGTTGCAGTTTTAGAACATATGTGGGTAGTAATAGTCAACACACTCCAAGATTAGCTATAACAGCATGCATACATATTTCTAGTAACCCAAAACACCAGATTTTTGAACAGCTGCATAGCAAATAGAACACATGCATATATGGAACCACAGTGGCCATTACAATGGAATGCAGGTTACATTGTTAGCAATAGGGCACTTGTGATAGTGTTTCAGCATGGAACATGAATAGAAACACATTTCAATATTTGTTGCACAATAGGATATATGTCCCAACAGTAGGTTTGGTGTAAACATACCCATTGATGTGTGTTCAGATTAGTTATGCAGATATGGTGGGAGGAGAGAGAGATGTCAATTAACAACTATGATTTCCTTGCAGTATGAGGTCCTCAGACCTTTTTACCTGTTTATGTCTTGCAGGTACTATGTAAAGAGAGTGACTGCCAGCTTTCACTCCACAAGAGAACAACATTATCATCAACTTCATGGTGCATCACCATGGCATCCTCTTTGGACGTATGACCCGTGAGCTGCAGGAGAGGACTGCCCTGTGGAATGAGCTCATCCACAGGGTAAACAATGTCGGCCTGCATAACTGCAGTTATGAGCAGGTGCGACATTGTTGCACTGACCTCATCCACCATGTCCGTCAGCATGCTGTTGCAGTTAGGAGGGACCAGCTAGCCACAGGTGGGGGTCATGCCATCAAGCCCCCACTGACACATGTGGAGGAGATCCTTGCCAGCCTTGGAGCACCCACCCGCTAGCAAAGTCAAGAACCAGAATATAGCATTGTGGAGGTGGGTGCTACCCACACAATGGACGAGGAGTGTGCAGGTAAGGCTCCAGGGCACATTAGTAGACCACTGTTGCTTATCCATCCTCATCTGTAAAGTATCTTCATGCATATGTCAGATAACATAGTCAGTCGCTGCAGTGTAGTAATGAACAGATGTGCATAATCTGTAGTATTGTGAGTTTATAATGCTGGTGTACTGAAATGCTGCTCCCACCCTGTACCAATGCCACAGATGTGGCTAATGACATCACATCTCTCACACAACTATGGAGGTGCCTCTGGTATATCTCTGGGACAGCAGCCTGTAGCTGGTGAGTATGGATGTCTGTTATTCAGGTTTGCCAATACACCGGCCATGTTATGGCCATGGCATTTGCCATGCACACATTTAACACACCTACCCATAATGCATGCCGTACATGTTCATTTATTGTTGTTGTTAACTGCACTGCAGCACAGTGGTGGCCATGGTGACATATCTCAAGGGTATATAAGAGTCCTGCAGTATAACTAACAACCTGTCAGTACAAGATGTGTGGACAGAGATGAACATAATGATGGGACACATGGCCTACAGTAGGGACATGTCTGAAACATTACCCTTATACAGTGGCTACAACAGTGAGTGTATATACCAGTATTTCAATGGCAACTGTTACAGATCTACACAACGGCATATCACAATACCAAATTCCACAACTTCTGTAACCTGTAATGTGATCCTAACATGAGCAATGAATGTGTAAGATGGAATCCTATGTTAGGACAACAAATATGGGGAATACATACATTAACAAACAATGGAAGCATATGTGTGTACACACTCCAAATAACATATTGCGGAAGCAGCTTATGAGGTACTGCAGCATTCACTCATATTGAGTATGCACCTTCCATCAAGTACGGGTCATCAATGTCACACCATGTAATGGTCTGCTGTCAAAGATGTATGTCCATGACATTTGCACACTCACCTGCAACAGAGGCAGCCATGGCTTGCACACATCTTACAAACCATGGAATGGATCCCATATCCAAAAGGTAGCACTTAGGAGTGGGAGAAATAGCCTTACCTCACCATTGCATATACCATGGCAAACAGTGCAGACAAGCATGTATGTGACGATGTAGTATGGGACACCATTAGTGTAAAAAATAAACAGATGCCCATCCAAGACAGATGACAACATATGTTGCAAACTGGTCACAGAGGCTGCCCAGACACATGCAGCAACACTGAGGACTTGCAGGAATGTCTAGCAAGTACTGCCTGTGCAGTACCTGTGTTGAAAATTACCTGGACTCTGCATAAGTGTGGCCTGTGGGTTAGGGTAATCAGATGGAAGAGTTGTTCCACAGCAGACATCATCCAAGGCTCTCTACAGGTAGCATATGCATAACATCAAGTCTCCCAAAGGCATGTGTTGCAATGTGTAATGGTGTACCAAGACCAGGGCTGTAACCTACAGGCAGTATTAATAAAGATATATGTACTACACAAGCAACACCTCACTCTACATCAGGCCCACCGTTCCCAATCTGTACCTTGCTGGTGCCAGTATACACCTGTATCTTTGCTGTTCATTAGCAGGAACTAGGATGGTAGACATGGTGTTCTGAATTTGGGACACTGCAAAATGGCCCATAGTTGTCAAGCATCTGCAAAAAGGATGAGTATGGGGAGGGATGTCATCTTAAAACACAACAGTGAACTGAAGCATACATCCAAAGCTTGCTAAGAATGGCTATATCTGAACACAGTCAAGGTCATGCATTGTGCCAGACATAACCCTGACTCCACAGCAATAGTGAAGGCACTGTGTGACCTCCAAGGGCTGTGCACATGAGCTGACCTTGCAATATGGCAAAGTTGGGGGACATTTGTAGGGTGGAGTGACCAAATAATGGCAAGTGAAGATGGGGCATGCTAGTATACACCTTCCAGGAATAGTGACTGCTGTAGTTTACTTAGGTGCTGCAACAAACCATCATGTTAAGGGTGTGCACACTTATGTAACCCACATATTGTATGCATCCCAATCAACATTTGCACAGCTAACACATTTGTTTGATACGGGATTTGATTGCACAAGTCATATGTCACATATCAGGTGTGTGCAATGTTAACATATGCAGTATTGTGGCCCCATGGCATATCAAGGAAGAGGGTGGCATGTCAATAAGGGTGTGTACATGCCTCAGAACCCCAGTAAGCTTTGTAAGTTGTCAATATAATTGGATTTTATTGCTCATACATGCACTGCTGATGATATCTGCAAATTGGACATCAAACATTCACTATTGACATCTGTCCTCATATCAACCCAGGTATGTGTCAGACAAACACATAGGGGCTGTGAGCAACAGAGCAAACATAACTGCCACACATATACACATTCAGCAATGGTGTGTACACTTGTGAGGTATGGTGCACAGTACATGGCAGGGTGCTGAAAAGGTGCACAGCAATACTGTGTACATGGGTGCAGTGTGTTCCAGGGGAAGCGGCATCACCTACTAACACAACTCATGCATCACAGAGATACATAATGTTGGCAACAGGGATTGAGTATAGCTGCAGTGCATGCTGTTGAGTGCCATATGTCATGCATGTTGACAGTTGGGCAGTGAGAGGTCTGTGTAATATCTTTGTGCCACCTCACCTGAAAGAAGTGTGTGTGTGTGTGTGTGTGTGTGTGTGTGTGTGTGTGTGTGTGTGTGTGTGTGTGTGTGTGCATGTGTGTAGAGGTAAGCAATGACGTACAGGTCTTAAATTGCGTTTTCTGTTTTCCCCTCACAGGTGGCGAGGTGGGTCTGGGTCCCTTCTGCAGGCAAACTGATGTTAGTGTCCATACAGACTTTGACAATGATGATAGGTATGGAGAGGCACAGGTGGGGTTGTCAATGGCTGAAGCTGTGCCATCAATTGACATCCCACTGTTATCCACCCCATCCCCGCACACAGTCACATTGCCTCTACATACCCCATCACCAGTGGCCACAGATGAGGGACAGTTGGTGGGTGGTGGCATGGGACAGGACAGTGTGGGGACTATGGCAAGTCTGTATGTACACAGCAGCCATAGCCGTATAACCAATGAGGTACCACACAGGCATATGTACAGGAGTGCTCATAGGAGGGCGGCTGGCCATCATGCCCCTGGCAGAAGTACCACAGCAGGTGTCACTTGATGCATGTTTTGGGCTATCATGGAGGCACAGGCACATATGGAATGTTATACCAGACAGGGTCTGAGGCTCGACAAGGCTACTCATTCTGCTGTTCTTGACAACATCCGTGATCTCGCAGGTGCCCACCATTATTTTGCAGAGGTCCTGGATAGACGGTTGGATGAGATGGTGGAAATACTTGACCGTGCAATGTCTGTGTTAGAACATATGGTGGGAGTAGGGCAACAGCCACATGGACATAGGTCAGCAACACCAACAGGTAGAGGTTTACGTGGCCATACAACAAGTCAGAGCTGCTCCTGTAGTGGCAGTAGCAGCACCAGCACTGCAGGGGGGTTACTGTCCACACCACAACACAGCAGGCCCTATGCACATGGCCCTGGTCAGTCCCAACAGGGAGCCAGATCCAGTGGACATGTTTTATCACCAGGGGAGAGTAGCATATCTGCCCTTGTACCTGGTAGTGCCTGTGGAACCCCTGGCAGGCACAGTTTTTGTGTCCATGGCTGGAGACAGGGAATTGCACACCCTGCCATGTACGGTCTGCAGCTGTCCAACAAACCCCCGTATAGGACAGCCACAAGGCCGAACTGTGTGCATGCATACAGACACACACACATAGATTTATAGGTTCATAGGTAGGTACTAGGCTATCGGCCTGAGGGCCTATGTAAGCCTAGCCAACAAGGTTCCCTGGCTTATGTCACCCAAGAAAGTTATTTTCCTGTGCCACTGTCGAGCAGAGACACAGAAGTGATCCCCAGGGTGTATTTCCTATTTCCCATCCACTCATCAAGCTTTTTCTTGAAGAGTGCTAATAAAGAACTTTGCTTGACATAGATGGGTAGCCTGTTCCAGAGTATGGGAAGTCTTTGGGACAGGAATCTATACCTCCAGCATGTCCTGATTATTGTGGTGACAAGGTTTAGGACCCCAGAGCATGTAGCTCAGAGGGATTTCTTTAGGTGTAGCATGTCCAACAGCTCTGGGTTTGACATAGCTTTATATGTTAGGCAGAGATCACCTCAGAGTAGGCGATATGCTATGGAGTAAAGCTGGAGTTTTTTGAGACGGTCAGTGTAGGGCATCTGTTTGAGGCCAGTAATCCTCTTTGTGAGGCACTTCTGTGGCCTTTCCAGCTGCTGCAGATGTTTTGTGAGGTACATTCAAAAAAGAGGCATTGTACTCTATAATGGGTCTAATGAGTGTTGAGTAGAGGGGAACAATTACCTCTTTTTTCCTGGATGAGAACCCTTTTATGATGAGGTGTACCATGTAGAAGGACTTCCTGACTACTGTGGCAATGTGACTATCAAACGACAGGCTACTGTCCACCTGGGTCCCAAGGTCTCTTATCGCACATTTGGTGTTAAGTAGACTGCTGTCTATGTAGTAGTTAATGGGTACAGAGTTTTTACCAAAGGGGATGACAATGCACTTTTTGGCATTGAGCTTGAGGCCATGGCTCTGACACCAGGCATCTGTCTCAGTGAGGCCCTTCTGTAGGATTTCCACATCATTTGGGGACTCGACTATGGCTCCTAGTTTGCAGTCATCTGCGAATTTAATTAGCCAGAGGCTTTCTGTATTAGCCTGTACTTCAGAAAAGTAGATACCAAACAGGAGAGGTCCCAGGACTGAACCCTGTGGTACTCCACTTGTCACTGGTTTGAGGTCAGATTTGGAGTGTGCATCTTTTACAGTGTGGGTTCTGTCAGAGAGCCAGTTGGCAACCCATCTTGTGACATAGGGATTTATACCTAGTTTAGTGAGTTTAGCTATAATTCCAGAATGGGGGATGGTGTCGAAAGCCTTGGCGAGGTCAAGATAGGCTGTGTGAACCACCTTACCCTCATCTACGGCTTTGTTGACTGCCTCAAAGAAGTCAATTAGGTTCAGGAGGCATGATCTGTCTTTCACAAACCTGAACTGGGTGGGATCCAGAGTTTGGAGGTTACCAATGTCTTTGTTTATGAGTTCTATGATGATACATTCCATGGCCTTGCAGACCAGGTTCGTCAGGCTAATAGGGCGATAGTTCCCAGGATCAGTGGTGGCTCCCCCTTTGTGGAGTGGGATAACTGTTGCTGTACACCATTCAGAGGGCATAAAGCCTGATGTGAGGCTATGATTGAACATGGTGCTTAGGTGAGGAGCCAGTTCATTCTGAAGTTTGTGTAAAATGCAGCCTGGGATGTTATCCGGTCCCGTGGATGCTGTGTTTTTGGCTTTAGAGAGTGCAGCATTTACCTGTGTAGTTGTGATTACAGGGACTCTGCATTCTTCCTGTATAGATATGGGCCATTTAGGGGGTGGGGGGTAAAGTTAGCACTGAACCTATCTGCTAGGATGTTGGCAATATCAGTTGGTTCTGTAATTTTTGTGCCATTGTGCTGTAACTCAGAGCAGATCTGGCTCATCACCAACCCAGCTAGAGCACCTCCATAACTACACACACTACATTTGCACAGCCCAATTAATAATGAAACCCCCTAACACACACACATGATGTCAACCAAATGGCTCGGCCTAGGTCTCTGGCAAACCCACAACACACCCTGTGCATATGATGATACTTGTGCCACATCCCTGTCATCCATACCATCGATGCAGGGACAGGCTAATATGGTTCTGATGCACAGTGTGAATGTACTAAGGTGCAGCAATGTAATGCTGTGTAACATGTTTTCAGCAGGAAAGTTTAATGCTTAAATGTTAAGATGTGTAGCTGTTCAGCCATGATGCATTATAGCTGTTATTAACACTGACTGATAGTGGTCTCCATAATGTATTCCATTTGTGTTGTATGTATCTATGTGTCAGCAGGTTGTTGGTCTGCTGTCCATTTCTACAAGGGGCATGGCTCTGTGGTGACACATTGTGTCATATTCTGGGTACAGCTGAACACAAGTAACAGGTCTGTAGAAGAGTTACCACACATGCCACATGGCTGATAGGTCTGAGGGGTGTATACAGGTGAGTGCATGGTGGCTGATGTCAGCAGCCCTTCTACAGTGGACAATGGTAAGTGTACTGGGTGGCATACACCACATGTTTGTGTATAATACACACACACACACACACACACACACACACACACACACACACACACACACACACACACGCTTTGGTGTTGATGTAATACACAGCGAATACTATACACATGTATGTACTTAATTTTGCAGTGAACCCATTTTAGCCTATGTAATTCTACCAAGACATAATAGGCAAAACATCACATCAGTAAATAATCGGTCTGCTACTTTAATGCCATCGACAGTCGTACTGACAGGGTATATGTTCCCTTCCCAAATGTAGTGCAATCCCCGCCCTTGGTAAACATAGGTGTGCTGGTGTGGTTGCACAGTCCTACACTTTGGAGGGTGTGGGGTGATGTAGAGCCGCACATAATGTGAGTGATGACTACTTAACCTGTTAACATACACTGTACAATATTACAGCAGACTAAGCATGGGGATACACACAATAACCCCAATGAGGGTGGCTGTGTCCACAACATCGACAGCCAACTATCTATACCAACTCCAGTATCGCTGTACAGCTGTACAGTGCCGAAGAGGGCATTTACACATATGCTACTAGTTTTAATGGAATGAATTTCCATGACATGATTCCTTTGAAATGTTAACATTTGCCAGTCATTTCTCAGACAGATGACCTTCTGGGACATGTATATTCTGCAAACTGAAGTAGATTCCTTCATATGCACACACACTTACTTAGCAACACTGACGGTAGAATCCCTACCTAGGTACTTATTGCTATTAATGTGTTTGTCCTTAATTGCACACACCACACAGCTTTTAGGATGAGGTGTGTCCCGAGTCTCTTGTTAAGTGAGGAACATCATCAGGCCTTGTACAGTATGGTAATGGGGGATGTACTGGGTGTTAATGGGCAATACATAGTATGCCATACTGTCATATACACATTGACAAACACATAACAGTCATAGACACATCTGAGAGACCTGGATTTATCAGTGCCAACTACCTTGTCAGTGAGTCCATTCTGTAACAGATAATGTGCACACAGCACATGCATCATTGGGCTGGGTAGTGTACTCAGTTACCAGTATGGTTGATGATGACAGTGGTCCTCATACAGTGGACCTTGGGACATGTACTGGGAGTACCATGGTGTAAAAACAGTATACCCAGCACCCACACCCCACATTGGATATCTTACTCACTGAAACCCATGATAATACTCTGACATACCCACAATAACACATTGACTAGGACTGCAATACAACCATTTGTCTGTCTCATCAATGCTAATACAGGGATATGCATTTATTGCACATGCCACAGGGATAGTAGGGTGATGGTTTGTCATTGCTCTCCTAATGTCAGCAACATCACTATGCCTTATACTGTATGGCCAGGTGTATTGTATTTGGAGACTGTGGCCTCAGAATGCAATATCCTACATATATACACACTTGCACGTATACACACACTTGCCAGGACTCGGAGGCTAACCCATGCTTATCTACAGCTAGTAACCTGTTTCTGGAGGATATCTGTAGATAGGTTGACAATATGGAGTCACAATGGGCAACAGATAGAGGGATACTGTAACTACTGCTGTCTGTGCTGCTTGTGTTACATGGTTGGTGTTAGCAGAGATATTCAGACATGTACTGTTTTACACTGTGATGTATTATGTCATCAACAACCAACAGCTATACTTATTTGCTCACAGTTATTTCCAGGGAAATACAAGATGAATGAAGCTGTATCTAGTATTGTGGTCTGCAGCCTACATATTCTTGCACACTCATGCCATTTTGGAGAAGTAGCTGCAGACACTTGCTGATGAATCTGTGTAAATGGTCCAGCACCTTGATGCTGTCATGGCTGAGTATCCCCTGCTTGTACATCTATCAACATAACAGAATGGCCATATCCTGCTGTGGCCATATATCTCAGCTGTACAGATTCACCCAGGTTACCCAGAGGCTGGACTCATATATCTGGTTTGTGGTTTACGAGCGGGTTTGTAGCCACCCATTACTGGGTTTGCAGGCAGGGGTAGTATGGGCACTCATCAAAGTTTCAGACTTCACACACTCCATGGCATCCATGCATCTACACCCCCCACTCTGTTTTTCTATCCTCTTCCTAACATTATGCTTGTGATATCTGGGAAGTAGCCCTATAGCTGTCCCTTCATCCCAGAGTTATTTAGGGTTTGGTCCACAGTTCATGCAGTAGGACATGGTGGGCATGCTACTGGGATTTGTCAACATGGCCTTGCATTTGTGTTCTGTGGACTATGTTATGTTGCTATTTGGGACCCCATGAGATAACATACATTGGCAGTACAGGTGAGGCACAGGCCTTTGACAGAGGGCTGTAGGGCATTTGGTAGTGATGCAGGCCATCTGTAGCAGGCCAGTGCATTCTTTCATTCCTACAGTCCCAGGCTGCGAGCCACTGGATTCCCCTAGTGACAGGGTAAGTGTGGGAGGTGTTAATGGCAATAGTTCCTGTCCATATTAATCCATTGGTCTGGATGCTGGCAGGGTGCTGCTTACAGGTAGGGAGGGACACACCTGCATAGGACACCGCTTCAGCATGCTGCATTTTGTGGGTATTCCCATACAAAAGTGGGGGTCATGCTGTACTCATTCCCAACAGCAGGGATATGACCTGTGATAAACCTGTGGATGATGGCGGGGTGAATTGAGTGCATGTGTGATATGGAGGCTTCTTGTAGCTGACTCACAGATATTCCTGGGACATTCCCCTTATGCTGCCTTGTGCAGGGACATAGGCATTCTCTCATTACTTCATAACTGTGCCTTTTGTGGTCTGCCAGTGATTGGCCAGAATGCATCAGTATTCCGTACTACACAGACAACTAATGTGCTGCTAACCTGTATGTACAATTCCAAAGGTGTGTGCAGCTGACAGTTACATTTTATGTACTCTGTCTAGGGTACTTCCATCTGTGTACTGTGTATGCTTGGGCTCACATTCATGACATGTCCATCTTTCAGATGGTGACAGATACTGGCATCTGAACAATGAGTATGGATGACTACTGAATTGAGTCTTGCTGGGATGCATTGTGGTTGGCACTGCAGTTGTCAGAACATGGCCCTGTCATCAACAGTAGTGGCCATAGGCAACCAGGACACAACCCTCTATGCCTACATGCTGACCACTTCTCCACGTTGCACACCACATAACAACCTAACACACAGAAATGTGCATATTGTACACATGCCACAAACCATCCTATAAAGTGGGCCAGCTCAGGTAATCTGTGCTCTGCTGTTATTAACCCCACTTGTACTTATTACTGCATTTCTACATAGGATTGGGGGGCACACCTGACAACTGGTATTTCAGGTACTCTGTTGGCTTCCATTTTCTTTTGTATTCTGACCTATCATACAGACTAGAGGCATATCAGTAGAGTACAGCTCTTAGGTTTTATTGACCTACATTTCAGTTTCAGACTTCATACCCTGCAGAACTAACATACAAATGCCTGACCTATGGTAGTCTGTCTGTGTAGGTCCGGAGGGGGGCTGTTCACCATTGCCATTAATTGGAGGCCTTAGCACAGCCTTTTTTATGGTCATCTACACCTGTCCTGCTGGATGAGGCTGTTGTTGGGTATGTGAACCTCACTGACATGCATGTATGTGTCCATAGGACACATATTTGGGCCACCACATGTATTGCAGTGGGATTTGTCACCTTATCTAGTACTACCTACTTTGTTGACACCGGTATTTGTTATGGATTCCATGCTGCCCATATAGGTATCCACTATCTGCTGCCATCCCATTCAGCCACCTGATTCCCTTGCATGCTCACATCCATACCATAGCTATGACTAGCAGAACATACTACTCCATTCAGCAATTGATAGGAAGGGTGAGCTACTTGTGGCTGTGCCAGTATTAAGGATGGTACTGGAGGACTGACTATGTCAGATGCACATAGTACACTCCCTATACATGGTAAAGCACAGGTAGCGTCATGTTTGGCATCCCTTTTAATGTATGTACGAGTCAGGGAGAGGTGTCATTCCCTGGGTTCCTACCATGTCAGTGTATGTGCTAAGCGTTGCCTTTTTGCCACAGCCTGGGCATACTGGTCAAGCCTCCTTCTCCCTACATGGGCAGGCTCAGGTTGTTCCTCCTCTGAGTCCCTGTGGGCCTGTGCTGGCCTTGACAATGGTGGGGGGCTGTGTGGCCCTGCCCCATGCCTTTCCTGCTGCAGCTGTTTCTGCAGGATCATATTGTGTAGCATGGCACATGCAATGAAAATTTGTGTACATGTAGCTGGGGAGTACTGCAAGGCTTCACCAGATATGTCCAGGCACAGGAACTGTGACTTTAGCATCCCAAACACATGCTCTATTATGATTCTCATTTGTGAATGTGCCTCATTATGGAGTTCTTGTTCAGGTGTGTGTGCATTTATGATGGGTATCATCAGCCACAGCTCCAATGCATAACCAGCATCCCCCACTAGGTAGCCATATGGGATGTCCCCACTGGCAAATCTCTGGTACAACTGTGTCATATGACAGATGTGGGAGTCATGATAGCTTCCGAGGCTGCGAGCACACACATTCATTATAATGCCTTGGGCATCGCACATGACCTGGCAGTTGATGGAGGGGAAGCCCTTGCGGTTTATGTAGACTCTACCCCACTCACCAGGTGGTGCTTTGATGTGTATGTGCATGCAGTCTATAGCACCCACTACCTCAAGGTATTCTGCTATTTGGTGGAAGAGATGCATATTGCTGGTCAACACCTCATGGGTGTTGAGGAAATATATGTGCTCACTGGCATGTGCTGACATGGCATCCAGGAACTGGTGGAGTACTTTGGATGCTGATGCCTGTGAGATCCCCATGATATCCCCAGTTGGCCTTTGAAAGGTGCCTGTGGCTAGTATTTTTAAGCCTACACATACCTTGCTATCCACTGGGATGAGTTCCCTTCTGTTGGTTTTGTGTGTGAGGCGTGGCCAGCACAGCTCAACAATTTGCTGTAGGATGTCCCTGTCCACCCTATAGCTCTCCACTATCTCCAGCTCATGTAGCCCCTGGTAGGTTACCCTGGGTCTGTACACTCTTCTCCTTCTCCTCATTGTGGGTTGGTCATCAGCATTCTCATCCTCACCATCCTCAGCCTCTTCCACATATTGAAGTATGAGAGCTACAGCAGCCCCTGTCATTTTGTTAGTTTTGTCTCTTACAATTTCCCTGTCTGTGTACACCGGTGGTGTAGAGTTTGTGGGAAAAACCAGAGTGAAAGGTGTTTGCATAGTTTATAGTAGTGTGCTGGGCTGGGATGCTGCCTGTGTAATTGGCTGATTCTCATACATTACACCTGTCAGATATGCTAGTTCTCCTTGATTATCTTCCTACTGCTGTTTTCCTTTCCCATTGTTTTCCCATTTAAGCCCTGAGTCACGACACGCATACCCAGTGCTCAGATGTGAACAGAGATGCTATTTCCTGTTTTTTTTTGTTTGTTTGTTTAAAACACCCATTTAGGCAATTTAAATACTGCTAGGCAGCCACAGACCCATCCCCTTCCTCAGCTGTGCTTAGCAAACACAGGCCACAGAGCTCCAATAAGCTTGCAGCATGCATGACACACACCCTTATGAAATCAGCTACCTCTTAGACTTGCACCATGGTGTTATTGCACTTACATGGTTGGATGCTAGCTAACACTGAGGGAAAATCTGTGATTCAGTATCAGTCCCCTCATTTGCATAAAACTGACTGTTAATGTATGACTACAGGACTGACACTCAGCCTTTACCCTTAGCAACCACAATTCAATGGTATAAAATGTTGTCTTCTGCATACCATTGACAATTATGGCAGAATGCTGACTTTGGTTTAAAAGCTTATTTCCAGCTTTTTTTTTTTTTTTTTTTTTTTTTGGGCCGATTCCATTTGTGCACCGCTGCCCTACGCTTAAACAGCCGAAATCGGCCCCCTAAAAAATAAAAGTTATTTTTTATAATTTTGGAACTATTTACCATGCCAATGGCCATATATTTGGCCACTGGCATGCCTACTACATTGAATACATGCTTTCTTTGGAGCTGTCATGCCTCCATTTTGTAATTTGTAGAAATGTATTCGGTTAGTAACCGAATACAGTTCTGCAGGTTACACTATTACTGCACAGGTGCCTACATGGTTCCTGGATTGCTAATTCACCTCATTTGCATGGTTTCACCTGCAAATAGGGTAATTAGCATACAAGAGCTGTGTCCGTGCAGGAATAGTGTTGGACCGTTTGTGCTCATTCCTGGATCGCTCTTCGGCCATATTGCATGCAGCAGCTCTTGCACTATTCCTGCACACCGTGCAGAGCTTGCTGAATCCTGGGGAATGTCTTATGAAAAAAACTGTTTAAAAATCACAGCTGCTCCAATTCCAATATTGTTTTGCTCACTACCTATAACAAACTGAAAAATTTGCAGGATACATTATTTGGAAGTAGATATTAAATAGAGTGTGTTTGAACATGATCTAAGCCTGACCCTTCAAATTCAGTTTTTTGTGGGAAAATGGCAAATATCAAATATTTTGTATTATGTCCCTGGATAGCACAGCCTCTTCACATAAATTAGATGCCAAGGGTTGGTCATATGTGGAGGCTGAAGAGATTGTGGTCCCATTTAGTAATATGTCTTATTTAATTTACTTGGCCAAAGTAAATAAATAAACATAACCATTTAAAATTGTCTATCGGGTTATAACTAGGGTAAGTATCTGGCACATTCCTCAAACCAAATTGCTGTACCTACTCAGTGCTTTCAGAGCATGGTGCATTTACCTATAATATCTTACGTAAATTCACACAAACACCTGAAGAATTATCAAATCTTTTTTAATACTCCCTCCCACAGTGCATATTGTATTTTCAGCTGTTTCATGTCCTGTGTGTACAGCAGGGGTGTCCAACAATTGGTCCTGGGGCCACAATCTGTCCCACTGATGCATTTTATCTGGCCCTCAGTGTGTCCTATAACAATGCATTTTGAATGGGCAGACACATGTTGGACATGGTAATGTGACCTCCCCAAACTTTGCCAAGTATGGTAAGTGGCCTCTGAACTGTATGGTAAGCAGCCCCTGGAGCCAAAATGGATGGATACAGCTGATGTAGAACATTGACTTTTGACAACAGTTGCATATATGCAGCCAGAATTCTAGAAAGGCTTCATTTCCAGGAACTAGAGCTTTGTTTAAGACATTATGAATTTGACCAATTTAATTTCTGAGTTTATACTGTTTTTAATTGCTTTCTTTTTTAAGTCAAAGTAACACCTGAGAGTGTCCTTATATTTTGCCTGATTGGCATATTCACTGATGTAGTGTGCAGCTTAAATGTGACTACTTCCATGCTTTTATAATGTTATGTTTTATCTACCTTATATTTGACAGAATTAATTAAGATATTTTTTATAAACGCCTTTATTAAATTATCGCTTAAGACACAGGCACAGATACATTAACAGAAAATAAAATAAACCATGTTAACATTTTTTCCATTTAAATATAATTTACATAACATATATTTTCTTTACTACTGTCGTTATTCCAACATTACAAAAAAAATGCTGAATTTCTGCCTTCCCTAAAATCTCCTCCTGAACATAATGCATGTATTATTCCCACAATTTCTATTTACTTCTATATAATTTGCTCTTTCCTTCCAAAGATCCCTCTTCCAGTACTTTTCTGCCTTTTATAATAATCAATACCTCAAATACAGTTGGGGTAGACTGATTTTCTAATTTCTAATAATTGTGTTTTTTGCAGCCAACAGAATTAAACTTAAAACCTTTGTATTTCTAGGCAATTCATATCCCATATATCAGTTCAAAAGAATCATATCCTTACTTACAGCCACTTGATCACCCAATATTTCTGATAGAGTATTCAGCAGGGAATTTTGAAAACCTACCACCTCATTACACTCCCAAAACATGTGTTCCCAGTTACCTATTTGTTTTCCATCTTGCCTCCAACATTTGTTATCTACCTGAGGAAAAATTCTTTGAAGTCTTGCTTGGGGTATAAAAATACATATGCAAATACTTCCAAGCAAAGATCCTAAATCTTCTTGACTTGGTTGCATACTTGGGAGCCACATATATGGTTTCCTATTGTTTTCTTGTAAATTGCTTTTCTAGTGTCTCTTCCCAGTCTTTTATAACCTCCTCCAGTTGATTCTTATAGTCATCATGCAACATATTATATGCCCTACTAATTATCCTTTTTAACAGCTGCATCTGTTCTAGAGTCAACTAAAAACTCTACCTGAGCAGGTCTTTCACTTAAATATCCCTGTTACCTTTCTCTTTGCCTGTAGTCTGAATTCAAAACCTGATAGGAAGGCAGTCTCTAGCCTACAATCTAAATGTTTTCTTCTTTTTTTTAAACAAGAAAAATCTTTATTAAATTATCATGTATAACATAGGTCATGTTGCATTGATATAAATGGCAATAAACCATAGTGACACAGTCTCAGTTGCAAACATCATACATTCCAAACAGTGCCGACACAACTGTAGCTGTAAACATTATACATCACTTTTAACATATCCAGTCATTGTTAGTCAGCCATTACATAGCTCATTCAAATTCTGCCTTCTTTTATACCTCATTCCTACTCTGCAAGTATTGATCCCATAGCTCCCATTTTTTCCTATATAATTCGCTCCTACCCTTTTCTAAAGATCCCAGTTCCAGTTGTTTTATCCCTGTTACTATCTTTTCTACTTCTAGTAAAGTTGGTTTAGACTTTGATTTCCATTTTCTAGTAGTAGTCTTTTTTTGGCAGCCAACATAATTAGACTCAGCAAGGCCTTGCTATGCCTAGGCAATTCCAATTTTGTATTACAGCTCAAAAAACATTTCTTTAGTTACTCCAATTTGCTCAGCCAGCATCCCAACAGAGCAGTCTGCAGGAAATCTTTAAATTCTACCAACTCATTATACTTCCAGAAAATATGTTCCCAGTTACCTCTTTCTTCACCATCACACCTCCAACATTTTCTGTCAACCTGAGGAAAAATTCTTTGAAGTCTGCTTGGGGTATAAAAATACTTGTGTACACACTTCCAGGCAAAGATCCTCCCCGGGATTCAGGAAGGCCAATTTTCCATGCAATAACAGTGTAAGAGCTCCAGAATGGAAAATGGCCACAGAGCGATTCAGGATAGTGTCGTTTTCATGTGCATTAGCGGCCCTACACTGTTCCAGCACAGAAAACTGGCAAATATGCAGATCACCTAATTTGCTGGTGAAAACCATGCAAATGAGGTGATTTAGTGATTCAGCAAGCTGCCAGGTCTCCGTGCTAGAACAGTGTCACTTCAGAAATGTATTCGTAAAATAACTGAGTACATTTCTGCAAATGACAAAACGGAGACATGACAGCTCGTGAAAAAGCATGTATTATGTACATTAGACATGCCAGTGGCCAAATATAAGGCCATTGGCATACAACAGTGATTAATTAATATGAAAATTAATTTATTTTGGCTGATTTCAGCCATTTAAGCATAGGGTAGTGGCGCACAAACGGGACCGGATCGAAAATAAAAAAAATGGGAAAACTGAATTTTAAGTTAAGTCTGCATTTTGCCATTATAGTCAATGGCATGCAGAATGTAATCAATACCAGAGAACACTAGTTATCAAGAGGAAAGGGTCCATTTTAGTGCAGTAACGAATGACCTACACACTGGGGTATGCAAATGAGGGGAGTTATACTGAATCACATATTTCTTCAAAGTGTCAGCTTGTACCTAACCGTCTAGATGCAGCAATACAACACTGCAAGTCTAATAGCTGAATGACTTCATAAGGGGGTTGTCATGTTTGCTCATTGGAGCTCTGTGGCCCATGTTTGTCCTTAGCTAAGCATAGCTAAGGAAGGGGGGGTGTCAGACGTGCTTAAGCAGTGTGTACATAGCTTAAACGGGTGTGCGCTCCATGCACAGGGTTTTAAACATAAACAAAAAAAAAAGAGGAAATGACATTACTGTTTACATTTCAGCACTGGCTATGTGTGGCGCACCTTGGGGCTCAAATAAGGAGGAACTGGGAAGGGGAAACAGCAGCAGGAAGGCAATCAAGGAAAACTAGTATAGCTGGCAGGTGGAATGTATCAGAATCAGGCAATTACACATGCAGCAGCCCAGCACATTACTATAAACTATGCAAACACCTTTCAGACTGTTTTTTTCCCACAAATTCTACACCATTTGTGTACACAGATTGGGGATTTTTAACTTGAAAACTAATTATAGGTTCATAGATTAGTACTAAGCTGACTGCCCTTGTGAGACATTTTAAGCTTAGCCAATTATCCCTTGTGAGACTCAAAACCTGCACCTTGTGTTTGTAAGGAAAACACCTTAACCATTAGGCCACCCTCCCTTAAAACTACTAGAGGCTGATGCTGCTGCTTTACTCCATAAATATGTGCTAGAGACTGAGGGTGATGAGGAGGAGAATGCTGACAACCGACCCACAGTGAGGAGGAGGAGAAGAGTGTACAGACCCAGGGTTACCTACTAGGGCTTACATGAGCTGGAGATAGTGGAATGCTACAGGGTGGACAGGGTCATTTTACAGCAAATCAGCCAGCTGTGCCATTCCTGCCTTACACACAGAACCAACAGAGGGGAACCCATCCCAGTGGATATCGAGGTATGTGAAGGCTTAAGAATACTAGCCACAGGTACTTTTCAAAGACCAACTGGGGATATCATGGGGGTCTCACAGGCATCAGCATCCAGGGTACTCCACCAGTTCCTGGATGCCATGATACCATATGCCAATGAGCACATATATTTTCCCAACACCCGTGAGTCATTGACCAGAAGTATGCATCTCTTCCATCGTATAGCAGAATACCCTGAGGTAGTTGGTGCTATAGACTGCACGCACATCCACATCAAAGAACCACCCAGCGAGAGAGGTAGGGTCTATATAAACTGCAAGGGCTTCCCCTCCATCAACTGCCAGGTCATGTGCATTGCCCAGGGCATTATCATGAACATGTGTGCTGGCATCCCTGGAAGCTATCATGACTCCTACATCTAGCATTGCTTACAGCTGTATTAGGGGTTTGCCGGGGGGACATCCCATATGGCCATCTAGTGGGTAATGCTGGCTATGCACTGGAGTCATGGCTGATGACACCCATCAGAAATGCACACACATCCAACAAGAACACCATAATGAGACACATGCACAAATCAGGATCATTGTAGAGCATGTGTTTGGGATGTTCAAGTCACGTTTCCGCTGCCTTGACATATCCAGTGGAGCCTTGAACTACTCTCCAGCTACATGTACACAAATGTTCATAGTATGTGCCATGCTACACAACATGATTCTGCAGAAACAACTGCAGCAGGAACAGCATGGGGCAGGGCCAGACCGCCCCCCACCATAGCCAAGACCAGCACAGGCACAGAGGGACTCAGAGGAGGAACTTCCTGAGCCTGCCCCTGTAGGCAAAAGGAGGCATGCCCAGTATGCCCAGGCCTTGGCAAAGAGGCAACACATAGCACACACTGACACTGTAGGGAACCAGGGACTGATACCTCTGTCTGACTTGCACATACAGTAAAAGGGATGCCAAACATGACACTACCTGTGCTTTACCATGTATAGGGAGTGTACTACAAGAATCCAACATAGTCAGCCCTCCAGCACCGTCCTCAATACTGGCCCAGCAACAAGGTAAGTAACCCTTCCTATCAATTACTGAATGGAGTAGTATGTTCTGATAGTTGTATGTATGGTATGGATGCAAGCATGCAAGGGATCAGGTGGCTGAATGGGATAGCAGCAGACAGCTGACAGCTATATGGGTCAGCAGGAAATCGATAACAAATACTGGTGTCAAGATACTAGGCAGTACTACACAAGGTAATAACCCCCACTGTAGTACATGTGATGGCCTAAACAACTGTGGGTGTCAATAGGTCACACACATGGATGTCAGTGAGGCTCACACACCCACCACCAGCCTCAGCCAGCAGAACAGGTGTAGATGACCATAAAGAAAGGCTGGGTTAAGGCCCCCAAATGATGGCAATGGTGAACAGCTCCCCTCCAGACCTACACAGACATACTACAACAGGTCTGGCAGTTGCATTTTAGTTCTGAAGGGTTAAAAGTCTGAAACTGAAATTTATGCTATTAAAATCTAACATGTGTACTCTACTGATATGCCTCCTTTCTGCATGATAGGTCATAATATAATATGAAATGGAAGTCAACAGAGTAACTGAAATACCAGTACAGTCATTACAAATGTTTAAAGTCTTCAGGTGTGCACTCCCCCACAATCCCATGTAGAAATGCAGTAACTTGTAAGTTTGAGGAGTAATATCACTGAAGCACAGATTGCCAGAGCTGTCCCAATCTATATTGTTGCATGTGTACAATATGCAGGGGTCAGTGTGGTAACTTTGTTATGTGTTTAATATTTTGTGGAGGTGGTCAGCATGTGGGCCTGGATGGTTATGTCTCAGTGGCCTAGGTATAGTACAGTGGTCAACAGGGCCATGTTTCAATAACTGCAGTGCCAACCACACTGCTTCTCAGTTACACCCATGCCAGCAGTTAAACATACTGACTGTCCAGATGTCAATATCTGTCACTGTCAGAAAGCTGGACACGTCATGAATGGGGGCCCATACATAGAAACAGTACACAGGTGGAAGTAACCTACACATTCACATACTTTACAATGGCTGTTGATGTCACTCACCTTAGAGGTATGTTTGGACACTGTTCTACCTATAAGCTCTGTGGCATGTGTGATAAATGCATACCAATGTAGTAGTAATAACTACATATGTAGGGGTTTGAATCCCATTTCTGGCAAGTGTGTGTATATATTGATATGTATATGTTCGTACCTTAAAAATTTTGGCCCCATTTACACCCAGTACACTTGTCAGTGCCCGACTTTAGCAGTCCTGTAGATATCATTCACCTTAGAAGTACCTGTTGGCAACCCTAAACCATTTAAGGTCAGTGATGCATGTGGTAAATGTGTAACATAAAGGTCTGAAAATGTAGTTAGATAGAGGGTCGATCCTCATTCCTGGCAAATGTGTGTGTACGATAAAATATCTTATGAAATATCTCACCCACTACATCACCCAATGCCAGTATTTACAAGGGCTGGTGATGCTCCTCACTTTAAAAGTACCTTGGGACAACATCCATTCTATAAGAGCTGTGGCACATGCGATAAATGCATAACAGTCTAGTAGCAATACATAGATAGGTAGGGGTTTGATACTCAGCACTGACAAGTGTGTGTCTGTCTGTCTGTCATCGGTATCCTGTGTGCATAGTGGTGTGATTGTGTAAATAATAGGATCCATTGGGAGTACATTTTGCTAAATTATTATATTGAGGACCTAGTGTATGTCCCAATGTCCACATTACAAGGCCACAGTTTTCAAACACCGTAGAGGTTGGTGTAGACAATCCACAGCCCTAAATGTGTAGTACCATGTGCAATGACTATGTGACAGTATGAATTAGTTAACAATATAGGCAACCATTCTAATACTCAGAGACCACTCTACACCCAGGAATCATACACAAACACACTTGGCTAGGCATCAACCATTATATCAGTAGTTCTCCTGCAAACTGCCTCACAGATAGCACCCATAATGTGATTGCAGTGGACTCCATGTCATACCAATGACCAGACATGACTAGTGTCACACAGGGTATGGACCCATGTCCTCTTGTGTTTGGGATCTACCCTTCTGAGGTGCTGGAGAACACAAAGGCACCTTAGCTGATAATGTTTGCGTACAACAGTAAGGTGGGTGGTAGCATTTCCAATCCATGTGATATTGACATCATGCCCAAAGACCACTTGACACCTATGACTGTTGTCAGAATCCTGGACATTACCTCAATGCCAAGAGATGTGCTGCCATTACCTTTGGGAACACTCTGGCTCACGTGAAGTAATACATTGGTGGTAGTCCACTGAACAGTGACGTTATTATAACAGAATGGGGAACACAGGTTGACAGTCAGCTGCCTGTTGACCACAACAGTGCCACTGAAATCAGAAAGTACTTTGATGTGTTACATCTGACTGAGTGTGTGTTATCCAGCAAGTAAAAGGATATGGCACTCTGTTCCATCCCCTCATTAGCCCAATCAATGTGTACAGTAGCCCTTTTGCCATGTTTCCCACTGGACACCAGCAACAACTGTAGAGTTTAAAAACGTACCCCACAAAGGGAATACCATGCCTTATACACATGCCCTGTATGGACAGACTACAATAACTCCAATGAATCCCCATGTCATACTGTCTATGTAGGTGCAATCACTACCTCAGTTACACAGCCATGTCTTACCAAACTAGGTCAGGAATGCTACTTCTGAAGATACCAATCTGTCCACACGACATGCCCCAGACACCTCAGGCACACTTCAACACTTCAAGAACATGCATGTGGGACATGTGCACAACCCAGACACTGTCCATATTATGGAATATAAATCACATACATGTGAAGCAGTGCACATCAGTGGCCACCCACAATAGAAATATGGGTGAGTGGATGAGGAAGAAAATACCCACCCCTGGGGTACACTCCAGTGACTATACTCCTGAGCCAAACTGGGGACTATTGTCATGTGGCCTGATGCCAGGGTATTCCCTTGGGCTAGACTTGTAGAGTGTGTGTGTGTGTGTGTGTGTGTGTGTGTGTGTGTGTGTGTGTGTGTGTGTGTGCATGTATGAATAGTAATCTCAGTGTGTTTGGTTGATGAATATCCCCTATGGTTGTGGTTATTAGCAATCGGAGGTGTGTCCAAGCCACAACACGTACCATTCTCCACTCTACAAAAGATGTTGTAAATCAACATATACCTATGTACAACTCTCAGCCATATAATCTGTGAGGCATATGTAATCACTGTGTTACAGAACAGGGAGTTCCATGCAGATACAGATGTACCCTGCCTAAGACATGGTGGATGTATTACTACACTGCCATACCCCTTGGTCTTGCTGCAGGAACACATCTTGGTGACACACAGATGCCTAGAACAGAAACAGGATACAGCATGTGAGAACACATTCACTCAGCACTTCACTTGTGGGGGAAGAGACTGTAAAGCTGGCACTGAATGTGTTGCCAAGACTGTGGCCAATATCTGTTGTCTCAGGATAGGTATTAGCATTGTGCAGTAAGTTACAGCACTTGTGTTTAATGTTGTGGAGGTTGTTGATGTAACTATCAAAGGTTGTTGTGATGGTCATCAGTGTCTGCTGCATGTCTGCCATCATAGATGGCTATAGGGAATTCCATGAGGGATCCCAAGTTGTGCTTGAGGCTAATAAGGGAGTTCAACAGTCATGGGACACCACCTTTCTCTGCAACAGTGTCCTCCTTCTATTGTACACTTTAGTAATGGCAGGGGACCATCACATTGTCTCCCAGTGTTTGGAGGACAGTGTCTGGGTTCTGTTGACTCTGGCTAGTACCATGCCTTCATGTACCTGTTTGTACAGTGCATATGTGTATGATTCCACAGTCGTGCAGCTATTTCCCATTGCAATGGGTACAGTGAAGTCTCCACCCCTGTTTTCATGGCTGCAAAGTCAGCTTTGGAGAGGTTTTGCAAGGTGGCTACCTTTGTGGGGGGTGTGGCTGACATGTTGAGTTCCATGTTGATTACAGCCTGTGTGGCTCTCACCATGCAGGGATTGACAACTGTGGATGAGCAACAGCCCCATATTTAAGCAGTCAACACACATCAAGGTTGCTGCATGCTCTACCAGGGGTCAGTATGAGCCAGTCCAGGCCATTGAAAATGATGAATCCCAGGAAGCGTTGGGCCACTGTACTGGTGCTTGGCTACTTTTCTCAAATGATGGAGGGGTAGTTGAAGTCTCATACTATGTCAGTGTTGCTTTGGATCATCATAGATAGCAGGGTACTGAGGAATGTGGATTGGCAGTCTAGGGACATAGATGTGGACCTATAGGAGGGTATGGTCTGGATTGCACAATTACCCCAAGGCAGTTGTACTGATAGTATCGCCAATGTATTATGCTGGAATACTAGTCTGGAGGTGTTTGTATCCATAATGAATATGGAGATGACACCACCTGTTCAGGTGTGGTGTGGTCCATGTTTGGGGGCTGACAGCTGTGGAATGCGTCATAGCCTGATACTGCAGGGCTACTGTCTGTTGCTGTGAACCACCTCTCCATTACAGGAGACATGTGTCCTCCATTCCAATGAGTGCTTTGAGTGACTGCATCCTGACAGTTAGATTTCTACTGTTGAGCATCATGACCCTCAGATTACATACATGTTTAGCTGTTATGGTGGTAACTACATTAGGAACACTGCCTAATAAGGCATCATATGGGTGGCAAGACACTTAGCCAGTACATGGAAACCCAGTGCTGACAGATGTAGGACATCTGTGGCAAGTCATTGGGTTCTGTCAATCATGTCATCCCAAGCAGAGAGGTACTGGATCCCCTGAGAATGACACAAAACACGTAAGCCAATGTTGCAGTCAATCATCTGTTGATAGTATCATAACATCATTCTGGTTGACAGCGGTACACTGTCCAGAGCTACTGCCACACTTGCCTGGACCACATAATCAGAGAGTTCAACCATGTCTCTTGTCATGTTGTCCAGGGAGGTGTGCCCCAAGTCATTCTCACCCACATGGATACAGAGAGATACTCATAGTTGTTGTGGAGTGCCATGACTGGTTGTGTCATGTGGTAGATGCTGGCATGTGATAGATATTTGGCTGTTACCTGCTCCATGTTACACTTAGTAAGTGGGATATATGTGTACCTCGGTACTGAGTTACCCATAATCACTGTGTTGTGCAAGGTGGTTAGCCTTAGGAGCTTAGGTTGAGGGGCACACTGTGTAGGTTAAATATGTGTCCCTTGGCATGTGCCATGTTGCAGTGTCTGAGTGGGTGTCTGTCTGCCTGGTCCATGCTGCTTGGGTAAATGTCCATTGAGTGCCTCTGTTAAGATGGGTCTGTGGCTTTTCACTGTATGTCATGGCTGTCAAAGTGGGTGTCATGGCGAGCTACGTGTTCCACATGGTGTGGTGCAGGTGTTAATCTTATTTTCTTGACCTGCTAGTCCAGTCTTTGCTGGAGAGTGCATTTGTCCACATTGGGTGATATACAAGTAACTCTCACAGGTCTGAGTGTTTGGTGTTTAGAGGGGAGGGTTGTCTGTGTACATGAGACAGTTGCAACAGTGCCTCAGAATGGACAAGTGCACCATGTTAATGGGTGAAAGCACAGAAAACTGCCCTTCAATCATGCCAGAAGAGGTGGACTTAACTAGTAAGTACTGAGGCTACTTGTGTGATGAACGAGTACTGCTGACAGCTCCCAGGTGTGCTACACTTCTTGATACAATAACCTGGTGAAGTGCCAAGCCATAATGCTATTTGAAGTGCAAGACAGAAAGAACTAGCATGATGTAAGGGTGGAACAGAAGGCAGACTTTCTGCCACCTGTAATACTTTACCTCAGTTCTGCAGTTATCAGCAGCTTTGGCCATGTGAAAGTTCAGTAAGCTTTGTAACACATGCGGTAACTGGCTTGTACTATTTTTGACTTGTGTACTACCCTTCACACTTACCCTGGCCCCAGTCAAGTAGTCCTGTTGATGTCATCCACCTTAGAAGTACCTTTAGACTAAATGGAAATGTATAAGGTGTGTGGTGCATCTGATAACTGCATAGCACTATAGTAACAATAACTAAATAGGCAGGAGTTTTAATTTCCCTACTGGCAACTGTTTGGATGTGTGTGTGTGTGTGTGTGTGTGTGTGTGTGTGTGTGTGTGTGTGTGTGTGTGTGTGTGTGTTTGTGTGAGAATCATGTAGTGTGTGGGTTACACCATTTTTGACCTGTGTACTACCCTTTACACTTCCCCTCACTCCAATTTCGTAGTCCTATTGATGTCATCCACCTTAGAAGTACCTTTGGATGAGACGGAACTGTATAAGCTCTGCGGCATGTCTGATAACCATGTAGCATTATAGTTGAAATACCTAGATAAACAGGAGTTCTAACCCCAATGTTGGCAACTGTTTGTGTGTGTGTGTGAGGATCATATCTTGTGTGGCTAATACCATTTTGATGTGTGTACCATACACAGCTGGTGATCACCTCCCGCTGCCCTTACTTTATATAGTGCGGTAATAACATCTGTCTCACATGCAGCAGGTTAAACCATTGTACAGTCCTCTGTACAGATATGTCTGGAATATCCAGATGTTTGCAACCTATACATGGTCAGAAATGGTCTGTGTGCCTTAACAATGCCCATGTATGTGATATTGTAGCCAAATAGGCCACAGTGAGTGTACTGACACATATGGCAACATGAGGTATCATACCTGACTGAAACATCTTGCTGATACGATGTCTGCCACCCTTATAGGTGGCCAGCCTTGTGGGTGCAATACATGAGTCCAGATGCTTGGTTTTACAAGTGAACTGTTCATGTTATGGGTCACATTAAAGGCTAGAAGAGGTGTGGACTGACATATTGTGGTCCTAATTAGTATGTAACAGAAAAACCTTGCATCTTAACAGGGGTGTGTACACAATTTATATCCACTGTATACCACTAACATGTCACACATGTCCCTACCTTAGGCCATTTGTCCAGCCCATTTTTCTGATCCCTGTCCAGAAATCTTGGCACTGACAAGTTGTGAGTTATGCTACAGGAATGTTGAATTCACATCAGATTAGCCCCAGTGGTGACCACTGTGATGCAATGCAGTTAACCCCAGCACAAGTGAACATGCACAAAAAGCAATATAGCTATTACATATAGCAATATAGCTATTACTGATAGTTGTGTGCATGGTAAATTGCATGCCCTTCGCATGTCTGGGATATTGCCAGGCAACAACAGAACAATGTCATACTCACCAGCTTCAGGCTGCTGTCCCATATGCAGACCAAAGGGTCCTAGGCAGTTGTGAGAGGGAGGTATTGTCAGCAGACTCACACGTGGCCTTGGAACAGGATGGATGCAGCATGTCTGCACATTTACAGTACTAAAACCAATAATACACAATGTTCTGTCCTCACCAGAGATGTGCACCTCTGTGCATTAGAAAACCCCATCCACAACTGCAATCAGACCTGACACATGGATGTATATACAATACAGATACATGTATGTCTTACACATTAGTTTATTAATCCCCACTGGCCCTTACCTGCACACTCCTCATCCAGTGTGTGTGTGTGCAACCCGCATCCACAATGCTTTCCTCAGCTTCATGGTTTGTGCATTGGGCAGGTGCCCCAAGGTTGGCGAGGAGCTCCTCAGTGGGTGTCAGTGAGGACTGGATGGCTGGGCCCCCACCTGTGGTGAGCCAGTCTGACAGGCATGGCAGATGAGGTTGGTGGCTCGAGGCTGCACCTGCTCATAAGTTCTGCTGTGTAGCCCAGCATGATTCACCCTGTGGACCAGACTGTTCCACAGGGCGGTCCTCTCCAGCACATCTTCTGCTCTCTGTCCAAATAACAGGGCATGATGTGTGATCACATATTAGGTGATGATGTCAGTTTCCCCAACAGAGAATGCTCATAGGTGAGCACTCTGCATGTTACCTGAAAGACATAAACAGGAAAAAGGTCACAGGACTTCATACGGTTGTGAAATTGCACATCAACAGTGGATATTACTTGCAAATAATCCACACTACACCATAACTCTCCAATCAATCATGTCTATAGCAGCTTGCATTACACTTCTGGCCCTGAGCTATCTTATTCCCCCAAATGTTGGACACCTGATTGCATAATCCTCTATTCTCCATTCATTTCTGTGTAGAGGGTTGACAGTGGCCATCTTCCATGTGGATGGTGTGTGGATGGTGGCAGGTCTGAGTTTGACTGTGGTGTTTGATGGAGCTGTGATCACATGCCTGAGTTCATGTAGGAGGCAGAGAGTGATGTTATTATGCCCCATGGAGATTTTTTGTTGTTGGCATCAACAGGCAATATGTATATGCTCACTATTGCTGAGGGGAGGACTGTGGTTGATGTGCATATCCCCCTATACAACTGGGGTGGACAGGGTGGTGATGCTCCCACCTAACCTGTCTGATGCAGGTTGCCTATATCCATTGCATATGTGTATGAGGTCTTCTTTACTGCCAGTATAGGGTGAATTGTGTTGTTGCCTCTGAGACTGACAACATATGTGGAGACACTTTTGCAACTATCTTTGGTGGTGTAGATTTGTCTGATTTGTAGTCATAGTCAACCTTACAGGAAGTCACCTGTGAACTTACATGCTCAGACAGAGGTGGACTTGCTTCCAAGTGGTTGTCTTTACCTATGTGTTCCTGTCGAGCCACTATAGCAACCTATTATGTGGTTTATGTATTGGTGCTGGCCACCAAAGGGGATTACTCTACCTTGGTGGAGGCTGGTTATACAGGTCAGGTACTGCTGAGTCCATACAGCTACAGTGGATATAAAGGGTACACAACCCTGTTACAATGCCTGGTATTTGTGGAATTGGAACATGACACCACAATAACTCATCAAAACAATTCCCACCTTTAGTATGACCTATAGCTTGTACAATCCAATTGAAAATATAACAATCTTGTCTGTGAAAACATATGGAAATAATAATCAGTACAATAAGTCAGTTGAATGAGTGTGCACACCCTTAAACTGATATGTTGTGTATGCACCTCTTCAGATGGTTACAGCATTCATTTGTCTTGGTTTGGACTCTAACATCATGGCACATCTTCACTTGGCAGTAGTTGCTCACCTTCCTAGAAATACCTTTGATTGTTTTTCAATGGAATTGTACAGGTTAGGGGTCACATTCAAGATGAGAAACATTATGAAATAATCTTCTGTGGTCTGTTTGTCATACAGAATGCAAACCTGGCATTCCAACATGGGTGTGTACACTTGTGATATCCACTGTATATATATGTGTGGATATAGCTGGTAGTGGTAGGCATGGACAGAGGGTCATAACACAGTTGGACACTTCTCTGATTACTACCTGATAATCACGCCTACTCTAGTACCCATATCAGTGTCAGGGCAGTGCAGCAACCAGTAGCTGTACATATTTATGTCTGTTGTATACACTGACACTGATATTACACACATGTGCAAGATATGCAATATGGACAACCTATGTACCTGACTGCTTGAAACCCATGTGATTAGTTTTGTGCCTTTCAGCTCAACATATGCATACATGTGCTCAGGGGATACCTGGTATACATTTCTGTTCTATGTTAGTATGGCACACTGTATTTACAGTCTTGCTGCTCAATCATATTTCTCAACCTGTTATAGCAGTACATCTGGACAATGGCACACATAAATGGTTGACAAAGGGGACATCAGTATTGATACTGTATTAATACAGCTGTACCACACATTAGTAAGTTGATTGCACAGTATGCTTTGACATCACTGTGATAACCTGGAAGATGTCCGACAGTCATAAGTAGGCTATTATGTTACAATGTCAATGCGCACAGACTTGCCAAATGGTTTGGCTGACATAACACAGGTATATGTGTATGTGACTACAGATATCAGTCACAAATGTGCTTATTGTCCAGCAGAACACTGTACAATTGAATGTCATTAATTCAATATATCGCATGCAGTTTAACACATGTCTGCAACAGTACTTTACTGTGCACATGCCCTATATAGGTCTCTTAACTTCACAAGACAAACATGTGTCATACTCATATTCACAGGTAACATATGGATATGGACAACATCCCATTAACTGGCCAAGCAGTGGCATAGTCACAACTGTTTGAAAGACACCCCAGCGGTTGTCATATATGAGCTGTCCTTTCCCAGGGTGAGTCAGGCTCCTGAGCTGTGATCCTACCTCACAACTTCTTAGAGCATCACATCTGGACAAAACCTAAAATGATGGGGGATAAATAGGGACATATTTTAGATATTCCTGTTACAAACTTAGGAAGTTTGTAGAATGATACATTTTGCATTACCGTGAATATTCTTAAGGACGTGGAGTCTTAAACTCAAGTATTTGTCATTACTTGATGACTTCAATCCTCAGCTATTTGCCAGAAAAGTACAGCTTTCAGGAGGAACAGACAAAAAACTATGATGAGAAAATCTGGACATTCTGTGACGAACTGCAGAGTTGAGAGGTATGGCTGTGATCTCTCCCACTGCAGAGAGGGCCAGATGCTATGACCATAGCAGCAGTTTACCAGGACATTAGTACAGCAAGTCTTGTTGGGACATATATTCCTCCAAATCATATTCCCCATTTATTCCCCATTATTACAGACCAAGTACTACATTCAGTTACATGCTTACCTTTTTTTCTTCTCTTTTCCAGTTTATGTTTTATTTGTTTTCTCTCTCTCTCTCTCTCTCTGTGCACTACATAGGTTCATAGGTTCATAGATTGGTACTAGGCTATCGGCCCTAGGGCCTATGCAAGCCTAGCCATAACAATTCCCTGGATATTTCTTCCCACAATATTTACTTCTCCAGGCCCCTGTCTAGCAGGGCGACTGACATGATCCCCGGGGAGAATTTCCTATCTCCCATCCAATCATCAAGGTTCCTTTTGAAGAGGGCCAATGAGGCGCTCTGCTTGATATGTATGGGCAGTCTATTCCAGAGTATGGGGAGTCTCTGGGTCAGGAACCTATCCCTCCAGCATGTTTTGTTCATTGTGATGACAAGGTTTAGATCCCTGGAGCGTGTGGCTCTGAGGGATTGAGATTTCTTTAAGTGGAGCATGTCCAACAGCTCAGGGTTTGACATGGCCTTGTATGTTAAGCAGAGATCGCCTCTGAGTAGAAGATATGCCACAGAGTATAGCTGGAGGTTTTTTAGATGGTCAGTATATGGTATCTGCCTTAGGCCTGTGATTCTTTTAGTGAGGTATTTCTGTGGCTTTTGAGCTGTTGCAGATGTCTTGTGAGGTACATACCAAACTGGGCATTATACTCTAAAATGGGTCTAATGAGAGATGAGTACAGTGGGACAATGACCTCCTTTTTTCTGGATGAAAAGCCCTTAGTGATGAGGTGTGCCACATAGAAGGATTTCCTGACTGTTTTGGCAATATGGTTATCGAAAGTGAGACCACTGTCAAGCCGTGTCCCTAAGTCTCTCATTACACTTTCGATGTTTAGTGTCCTGCCACCTATGTGGTAATTCATGGGGTAGTACAGGGATAGATCTGGTTTGAATAGGTGGCAGCATGGTGATGGCCTGTGCACCTATTAGTGTTCCCCACTTGCTAATGGCATGCAGAGCAGCTGTGTAGTTCTTCCAATAGCCAATGTCATGGCAACACACTCCTATAACTGAGTATTCCATGTGGGCATTGGCCCTTTCCCTTACTCTTGAGGAAGACATCCTAGAGTTGTGTGAGCTACTACCTCTTACAACAAAACTTGTAGAGACAAGCCAACTAAATGGCAGAGAAGGTTCAAGACTTAGGAGCAGAATGTGAGTATTGCTGTTATATGTTTGGAATACTGCTAGTTTAACAGGGTTTGTCTGCACATGCTACTTCTGCATGGATTTCAGTCTGACAAAGCTCTATCTCTGCATAGCTCTCAACTGTAGGGCCATCCATATAATGGCCACAGGTTATCCTGTTATGTATGGGCTGTTCCCCAGGCAGATGTTGTCCTTGGCAAATCAGTAGCATACTCTGGTTATTGCATTATGTAAATTGTAACATTAATTTGTTTTTCTGACTTTATATCCCTCAGAAAAGACATGTTACAACAAACCCTGTAACACCAGCAACTTTCTCAGTGTATAACAGCAATATTTCAAGTATGACCATGTATTTGGGCCTCTGTCCACCAATTATGTCAGACTTTGTCCAGATGTCATACAGTAGGAGGTTGATAGGTATACTGGTCTATCTTTATTTGGTGCTGTCATTCCTGCTGAGGGGAAAGGCTGGAAAACATGTTGAAGTCTGTAAATTTAATAGGTTGGTGTATAGAGAATGCTCTTAGATGCCCTTGTAACATATTTTATATGGGGGAGAGTAACACATGTTTTAAAACTAGGCTGTTAGAATATGTGACACATATTACTAATAAGAAAGATGACAGTTTTATAGCCGTACATTTGAATAAATCTCACCATGGGGACAGTAGTGGGTTCCAATGTACTGTTTTGGAAAAAGTCTGTTCCTCAGTTTGATGAAACATTCATAAAAGGACAATTGTTATGTACAGACTCAATGTATTAATATTGAAGGTGATACTTTATCCCGTAGGGGTTTAAATGAGGAGTGTAATTGGAGGCTGTGTATTCTATTATGTAATTAACTATTAATTGCTTCTTGTGATTAAGGCATGTATTTCTTGTAATGTTTTACTCCTTTAAGGCTTTGGCCAAGACATCAGAGTATAATAAACACGTGTGAATTACTGGCTGGTTGTATTTCTCTTTGCTATGTTCAGACATTTTAGTTGTTTTGCTAAGAGGTTGTTGTATGTCTATCCATTGTGTATGGCCTATCATGATTTTGTAGCAGTGCACTCATTTATTTGGACTGTGAGGGGCAGATGTGAGTGTCATGGGTTCTTTTGTATCGAACTGTGCATGTTTCCCAGGTTATGGGTGGTCTATCAGCAGCATATGTTTGGGACATGTATATATATATATATATATATATATATATATATATATATATATATATATATATATATATATATATATATGTGTGCATGTGTGTGTGTGTGTGTGTGTGTGTATATATATATATATATATATATATATATATATGCAGATATATGTGTGTGTGTGTGTGTGTGTGTGTGTGTGTGTGTATGTATACACCTCAGTATTTATTGGTAATATATCTGTATATTGTTATACACATATATGTATCTCCATACATATCTATCTCTCTCTATGTATATGTTTCTTTTCAGATATATGTATATATATATATATATATATATATATATATATATATATATATATAGATACCAATCCTTCCTAATTACACAGTGTCTCTTCCCTATTGTAAATTGGCTGTAAAGAAGGGTGTGTTTGAGAAAACATCTTAAAGCCATACAGCTGAGGTGGCTTACTGGTAAATTGCTTTGACTGTTGTGTGCAGGGTCCTGGATTCAATACCTACAAGGGCTGTTTAGTTTGTTGCTAGGCAAAACAAAAACTGTTAGATACAGAGTGATTAAGGTAAATTGAGCAGTTTTAAGTGTGTTTGCGTGAGTTTGCATGATGGGAAGCGGAGCTAACGTATGGTTAAATGAATAGGTGCTTACACAGTGTAGGCTTTGCTTACCAGTGCGCAAAGTTGCTTAGCATTTACATTTAAGCAATGCTGAAACCTGCTAAGCATAGCTCAGCCCTGGTAACCAGTCATCACATTCCAGTCTAATAAAATAGCAGGTTAATGACATCTTTAATATGTGTATATAATTTCATGTAGATAACATGCTTCTATGTGCTGTCATTACAGTAGCAAGGGGTGTGAATATAATGTATGGGACAACTGGGCATACATGAGTAGTACCACAATCATTTTCTTTGTATTTGTTTTATACATGGGTAGTATCCCAGGTTATATGCAGTCACACTTGCATGTTACACCACCTACAGTGCACTGGTTGACAAAAATGATTTAACACATAATATATGATTACGTTTGTACTTTTAACAGTGTTTTTCCAAGTAAAAGTAGATTGCAAATTATAGTACTAGAACCATACATCCCTGGATGCAAAGCTGGGACTCTGAGTATTGACTATCTTGTTCTTGGTAGCTGTATGTTTTTATTTATCTCCTATTGGATATTGATCTGATATGCTGATATTAACTGTAGACTACTATGTTTTTTGGACATGTCATTGAGGACTGCTTTCATGTAGTAATGGCATACCTTTCAGTTTCAGATGTGTATCTTTTAAAACATTCATCCTAATGCCTAACCTGTTGGCTATCTACTTTCTGTCTGTCATTTGTACAGATGTGCCGATGTCAGTTATTGCTAAGTCCATACCACTATGTAGGTGCCTATATAGTATTGTGCTGTGGGCCTGGACACTGCTGCTAGTTACAACATATTGGACATTTCTTAATGTGGGCCTTGCCCTTTTTCCTTGCCTGTGTGAGGGACATTACAGAGTTGGTGGGCTACAGATTCACATACAGCAGATGGCAATAAGTCACAGGACAGGACATGTGGAGACAGCCAAATAGCATGGGGGATATATCCCCAGATTTGTGAACAGATTCTATGTCATCAGTGCTATTTTACCCATGGTGGATTGATAGATTGACAGGGTTTGTGTGGACATGCACTTAGTGAGTGAATTCACAACTGAGAGTGATATATCTCTGACATATCTCTCCACTGGCACGCTGTCCACAGACTGGCCACATGTCTGCCTGTTATGTTTTTTCTGTTCCCCAGGCAGTTGGTGTCCTTGATACATCAGTTGTGGACTCTGGGGAATGCAGTCAGTAAATAATCACATCTATTGGTATTACCATCATATTCCTCATATAGGATGTTACAACAAACCAAGTAACATCTGCAACTGTCTCAATGTATGACAGCAATGTCTAATCTACCCCTGTGTTTGTGCCTCTGTCCCCAAATGGTGTCAGGCTTTGTCCAGATGTCAATGAGGCACAGAAATATTTATTATCATCATTTCTTAACTTCATTCCTGCGACCATCCCAGTGATGTAGTATACCCACAGACATTTCAGGGAATAGGTCATAGATATGAGTCCTGAGCCTGTACATTCTGAGGTGAACTGTCAGTGTGAGAGGCCTGTGTATGTCTGTCCATTGTTAACTGTCTGTCATGATTGTGTACATATGTCATGTGTCATGTTATTTGAGCAGTGTATGGAGGGGGTGGATGTAAGTGTTATGGCTCCTTCTTTATCTGACTGTGCATGCTGCTCTAGTTTCTGCTGATCTATTGGCTGTATGCGTTTGTAGGGGCAGACTGAGACATGTTCTGTACCAAGAGAAAGACAAAATCACAGGTACCAGATGAACAGCTTGGTCTTCACCTCAGAGCTAATAGTATGTATACAAAGTCGAACTTCCACAGTAGAAGGAAAATTCTTTATTGCAATGACGAAGTGAGAACTGTCACGACCTTCCAGGTCACTTCATCAGACTTAATAAAATATCCTATGCCTTCCTTGATATATATATATATATATACTTTCAAAGTGACCAATCAGTTAAGACAAACAATTAAATATTTATATCAGACTCAATTAATTTAAAAAAAGTTGAAAAAACGTGAAATACATAAAACTGTTAAAAACAGTATGCAAGTTCAAATGTGAATGCCCATTGAACCATGTAAAAGGGAATTAGTGCTTTAGGGCTCTTGCCTTTAAAAATGGTTTCAAAGAAACAGTTTCATCAATGCTTGGGTGTTTGTCTGCATTTAGTTGCAGAATGCATTTTTGCTCAGCCTCTTCTGTTCTATTTCTAATGTCACCCCCTCTGATATTTTCTTCCAGAACTTCTAAAACTCAAAATTTTTAAAACATGGTGCATCCCTTCAGCTTCTACATGTTTAGCTAGGGCACTACTCTCTTTCTTGTTTACTATGTCCCTCATATGTTCTAAAATACATTTGTTGAGCATTCTATTACATAAAAAAAATGTACAATATTGGCAAAAGCTAAGATAGACTATATTTCTAGTCCTGCATTCTGAATAGAAATTAAATTCAATTCTAAACTTTTGCTGTGGATGTACAAAAGTGCTACATGAGAAAATGTACTTACAAGCTCTGCAGTTCCTGCACATATATGTCCCTATCCTATCTGATGCATTCAGGGATTTATGTGTTTGGGTTTTATAACATAGCTGCCTTTTAAGTGATTGCTTTGTTTGTAAATGAGAAGTGAGGTCCAGAGTCTATGACACCTTCAAGTTCTTTAGTGCCTAACAATATGTTCCAGTTCTTCCTAAATATATCACAAAATTGACTGACATCACTTGCATATGTAATGGAGAACCTGAGTTTCTCATCCCTGGAGTCTGTTTCAGGGTTATCTCTTGTAGTTTGTTCTGAGAAGTAAGGTCTACCCTTCCCTTGATGTTCTTGATATACTCCTTCTATGGTAGTGTCTATTTCTGTCTGGTTATATCCTATATCAAGTAGTTCTCCTCTTAACACTTCCATGGACCTCTCCAACCCATCATTTTTACTATGTAATCTTGAGGCTCTCAGGAACTGCCCTTTCATAACATTTTTGCTAACATGTCTTGGATGCATGCTGTTTTTATGTAATATGGAATTATTTCTACTTTGTTTTCTATACAGGCTAGTAGCTATCTGCCCCATTTCTGATTTTTTCACTAGAACATCAAGGAATTATATCTGTTCATTTGAGTACTTACAGGTACATTTTAAAAAATGGTGTCATTGTGTGTAGGTACTCTAAGAATCGACCCAGCATGCATCTCTATTGAGTTTTCCCATAGAAAAAAACATGTCATCCGCAAAACATGCATACCACAGAACATATTTGCTAAATTCCTTTCCCTGTAGTAGAGATGTTTCTTCCCATTGGACTAAAGTTAGGTTGGCGTAGCTGTTTGCACAAGCTGTGCCCATAGCTACATCAACCTTTTATAAGTAAAAATCAGCTTTAAAGACAAAAAAAAATGTCCAAAATTATTTCAGGCAGACTGCATAACAGGTTCACTTTATCATTAGAGAAAACACATTTAGAACATAGCAAGCTCCTAATGTTCTCTATTCCTCACTGGTTTGGAATCACTGTAAAAAGTGATGTGATATCTAAGGTTACAAGCAGATACTCTTTATTTATCTAAACTGTCTTTCTATACAATGTTTGGAGGAAAGATTTTGTGTCTTTCAGTATTGTTTCACACTTTTCAAGCACTGGATCAAGATTATTCTCTACATATATTGACATGGCTTCTGTTGCCCAACCTCTACTAGACACTATGGGTCTCATAGGTGGACACATGATATATTTATGTACCTTGGGAAGGTCATATATAACTGGAATGGTGAGTGTTTCTACATTAAAATACTTAAATAATTCCTCTGTTATCAAATTTGTAGTCAGCAAGTCAAACAACAAAACAGCAATCCTGTCTTATAGGTAGGTACTAGATTATTGGCCCAAGGGCCTACGTAAGCCCAGACAACAAGGTTCCCTGGCTTACACCACCCAAGAAAGCTATTTTCCTGTGCCACTGTTGAGCAGAGACACAGAAGTGATCCCTGGGGTGTATTTTCTATTTCCCATCCACTCATCAAGATTTTTCTTGAAGAGTGCTCATGAAGAACTTTGCTTGACATAGATGGGTAGCCTGTTCCAGAGTATGGGAAGTCTCTGGGGCAGGAATCTATCCATCCAGCATATCCTGTTTATTGTGGTGACAAGGTTTAGGTCCCTAGAGCGTGTAGCTTGGAGGGATTGGGATTTCTTTAGGTGTAGCATGTCCAGCAGCTCTGGGTTTGACATAGCTTTATATGTTAGGCAGAGATCACCTCGGAGTAGGCAATATGCTACGGAGTAAAGCTGGAGTTTTTTGAGACGGTCAGTGTAGGGCATTTGTTTGAGGCCAGTAATCCTCTTTGTGAGGTACTTCTGTGGCCTTTCCAGCTGCTGCAGATGTCTTGTGAGGTACATTCCAAAAGGAGAGTTGTACTCTATAATGGGTCTAATGAGTGTCGAATAGAGGGGAACAATGACCTCTTTTTTCCTGGATGTGAACCCTTTTATGATGAGGTGTGCCATGTAGAAGGACTTCCTGACTACTGTGGTGATGTGACTATCAAAGGAGAGACTACTGTCCACCTGGGTCCCAAGGTCTCTTATCACACATTCGGTGTATTGTTGCCTATGTGTTAGTCCATGGGTACAGAGTTTTTACCAAAGGGGATGACACTGCACCTTTGGCATTGAGCTTGAGGCCATGGCTCTGACATCAGGCATCTGTCTCAGCGAGGCCCTTCTGCAGGATGTCCACATCATTTGGGGACTTGACTATGGCTCCTAGTGTGCAGTCATCTGTGAACTTCATTAGCCAGAACCCTTCTGTGTTAGCCTGTACTTCAGAGAAGTAGATACCAAACAGGTGAGGTCCCAGGATGGCATCTTGTGGTGATCCACTTATCACTGCTTTGAGGTCAGATTTGGAGTCTGCAACTTTTAAAGTGTGGGTTCTGTCTATAACACATTTAACTTTATTTACTGAGACACAGGTATAGGTTTTATGGTCATTCAGTAGTTTCATCATTTGCTGGATGTAAAATTCCCTATCCATAATCACAATTCCCCCTTCTTTATCTGCAGGTCTAATTTCCACTGAATGCATTTCCCTCAGGTCATCTAGAGCATCAGATTCTTCTTTACTCAAGTTATAAAAGACGGCTCTTCTATCTGAATTAAATAATTCCCTTATTTGCTTCTCACATACTGACACATAGGCTTCTACCATAGGATGTAATTTAGGTACAAAGGTACTGCTTTTTTTAAAAATATTCACATTGTCAGTCATCTGTCCTTTAAACATAGTTTTTAAATTTAAGTTGCGACCAAATAACTTAAGTTCTTTAAGAATGTCAGCTAACACAGTTCTCTGGGCTGGAATAAACGACAGCCCTTTATTCAAAAGTGACATATGTGCATTAGTAGTTAATAATAGCTCGCAACTTGCAATTGTCTGCAAACTTTGTCAGCCAGAGTCCCTTCATGTTGGCATGGACTTCAGAGAAGTTGATACCAAACATGAGAGGACCCAGAACAGAACCCTGTGGGACTCCACTTATGACTTCTCAGCGTCTGACTTGGAGTTAACTCTTTCCACACTGTGAGTCCTATCTGTGACCCAGTTTGCAACCCACCTAGTGATATAGGGATTGATGCCTAGCTTAGTGAGTTTTTGCATGATTCCTGAGTGGGGAATGTTATCAAAGGCTTTGGCCAGATCAAGGTAGGCTGTATGTGCCACCTTGCCTTCATCCACAGCACAGGTGACTGACTCTAAAATGTTGACCAGGTTGATTGAGCAAGTATGACCTACCCTTCACAAAAGTAAACTGAGTGGGATGCTGAGTCTGCAGATTCCCATATCCCTGTTTATTAGGTGCATGATGATGCATTCCATAGCTTTGCATAACAGACTTGTCAGGCATTTGGGGTGGTATTTCCCAGGGTCTGTAGTTGCACCTCATTTGTGGAGAGGGGTGACTGTAGCAGTGCATGATTCAGGAGGGACAAAGCCTGAGGTGAGGCTGTGCTTGAACAGGGCACACAGGTGAGGTGCCTGTTCACTCTGTAGTTCATGTAGAACACAGCCAGGGATATTGTCAGGTCCCATAGAAGCTGTATTCTTGGCCTTGGACTGTGCTGTTTTAACTGTGTAGTAGTAATACTGGATGCCTGGCAGTGTACTGGTATTGTGATTGGTCCTTTGGGGGGGGGTAAAGTTTGCACTCAATATGTCAGACAGTATATTGGCAATATTTGTTGGCTCAGTCTAGGAGGTACCATTGTCTAGTAGCTCAGAGCAAATCTTGGTATTGCCAGGGAGATTCTTTACATAACTGTATGAGGCATTGTGGTTGTCTTTACTATGTGCTCCAATTCTGTTTTCACAGCTAACTTTGTAGTGTTTGATAAGGGATCTCAACTTTTAATTGAGGCTGATAAGGGGTTTTTTTTAGTCATGGGACTTCACCTTATTCCATATCAGTTCCCTCCTTCTGTTGTACAGTTTCTTTATGGCTGAGGACCACCAGATTGGCTTCCTTTTTTTGGAAGTGAGGGTCCTGCTTCTATAAGGTATGGTGGTATCCATGCATTTGTGTACATGTTCATAGTGCATTGTTGTTTAATTCAGCAGTCATGCAACTAGTCTCCATTTGCATGGCTGCTTTGAGGTTACCCATCTCTGTTTTTATGAGGCCATAATTAGCTTTGGAAAAGCTTTTCATGGTGGTTAGTTGTGTAAGAGGGGTGGGAGGTCTGCGGATTTCCAAAGGTGATTAATTTGTGTTCAGATTTAAAAAGGGAGTAGTTGACTATTGGTGTAGAGCAACAGCTGCCCATGTTAGCAAGGACCAGATTGATGTGATGGGCATGTGCATCAGTACATGAGTAGCTTTCCCAGTTAATGGTGGGGTAGATGAAGTCAACCAGTATGCGAGTGTTAGGTTGGACACTAATATTCTCCAAGGTGTTTAAAGACATGAAGTGTGAGTCATGGGACATATTTGGAGACCTATAGCAGGCTATAACTTGAACCACTGTCTTACCCAATGTTAGCTACAACTGCAGGATCTGTAATGCATAATGTTGGTCTACCACGCTGGAGGTGTGTGCATCCTTAATGACTATGGACATACCACCACCTTTGGAGCTTCAGTCCAAGTTCTGCAACCAAAAGTTGTGGAATGAGTTATAGGCTGGCAGTGCAAGGGTGCTTCTTGCTGCCTTTAACCAGGTCTCTGTTACAGCACAGACATCATTGTTCCCCAAATTAAGGAATACTTCCAGTGAGTGCATTTTCAGATTTAGACTTCTAGTGTGCAGCAGCATGACCCTCAGATTACATGTGTTTGTAGCTGTGATATATTCATGTATATTTATATATATATTTATATAATATATATGTGTGTGTGTGTGTGTGTGTGTGTGTGTGGTATATTTATTCACCTTTCTATATATATATATATATGTGTATGCATATATGTAGATCTAAATGTAGATGTATATCTCTACATATGTTTATATATTATGTAAAGATTTGTCTACATAAATGCATCTCCATACATATATACATGTATATATAGAGAACCTAGCTGATTCTGCAGACTCCTTCCCTACTGTTGAGTGACTGTACTAACTGATATGTTTGGAAAGTCATCTCTATTTTGTAGAGCTCAGATGTTGTAATGGTACATTGCTTTGGTCCTAGTTTACAGGACCCTGTGTTCAAGACTTGGCAGGCCTTATTATTTTGTTGCAAGGGAGAATAATTGTTGCTGAGGAGAAAGGTGTAAGGGCAATAATTACAAGATGTTCCCTAGTTTGGGCCCCTTCACCCCCATTTAGACAGCTTTTGGACAGATTTGTTGCAGTAAGAGGCTCTCTCTCTCTCTGTATATATATATATATATATATATATATATATATATATATATATATATATATATATATATATATATAGAAACACACACACACACACACACACACACATATATATATATATATTCCAAGATATATATATATATATATATATATATATATATATATATATATATATATATATATCATATATGTGTATATTTTATATGTAAATGTCTAATATGTATTAATGTTTATATATATATATATATATATATATATATATATATATATATATATAAAATATGTATGCATCTCCATACACATATACATTTATATCTATGTACACTTGTCTAATGTTAACAAATCTTTTCCCTACTGTCAAATGACTCTGCTGAAAAATATGTTTGAAAAAAACATCAGGTATATCTACAGCTCAGATGGCTTAGTGGTAAATTGCTGTGGCTATGGTGTGCAGGGTCCTGGGTTAAAGAATTGTAAAGGCTGATCATTTTGTTGCTGGGCAGAACAAGGGCTGCTGGATACAGAGTGATTAAGGCACTTTTAAGCAGTTGTAAGCGGGTATGCATGGCGGTAAGCAATGCTCACATCTGGTTAACTATGCTGATAGACCATTAGCCTTAAAAGTGCTTAATCTGTGTAGGCATCCCTTAGCATCACGCAAATAGGCTTACTCCCACTTACTACTGCTTACTCACGCTTACCCCTGTGTTAATTTCTTTAAAAGAAAAGAAAAAAGGGGTGATAGCAAAGTGGTGAAAAAGGGGGCATGAAGAGGGAAAAACAATATGAAAGATAGCTAGGGGTGTGCAGGAAGGGGTAGGGAAGGTCCATAGCTGTCAATTTCTTCTACAGCAACAGCTGTGATATATACTGAATTTGGAGGTCAATTTGGACACTCAAACCCCTGAGAGAGGGGTGAGGTCAACAATAATGTGTTGTGAAGCCAGTTAGATCAGATTACATGTGTCCAGTGGACATGTGTGCAAAATGGACAGCGATGTATGGGGCAACTTTTTTTTTTCGGAACAGATTGTCCCTTTTTTTTAAGGTGAGAGTAGGATGTTGGGGAAGGATAGTAGGTATATTTGGGGAGGGAGGTTGGGTAGGAAGACAGACAAGACAGACAAGACAACATACAGGGGCAGCATATGACACATGTGGGGGGTAAACACCTTGGACATGGAGGGTTGTTTGGCAATCAGAAGCCCATGAGTCTCCAAATGGATACAGTGAGACTGAGGTCCCCACTCATGTGCAGTCACCACTACACTTTCACGGCCCCAAAGGTGGCTATGCTGGGGACTGAGCAGGAGGGCAGGCTGAACCTCTAAATGCACCACATGGCCCTCAATTTTGCATAGCAGATCTCCCAGTTCTTTTCAGAGAAGCTCACTATGCACCAGATCCCAGATCTGCCTTTAGTTGACCGGATACTGTCCATGCTCGCACTCGGGGAGAATGAGCCCCATCCTCTGAGGCTGTTTCACCCAAAGGTGGTGCATTACCAGCAGATGAGGAGGTCCCGGGGTGGGTCCCAGATGTTCTGCAGCCCAGTACCACAGCCAGATGAGGCGGGAGAGACAGATCCACTGGTATCGACCTTCCCAGATGTGCTATGGTGCTGCAATTTTAGAACATATGTTGGTTAGTAATGGTAAACACACTCCAGGATTAGTTATAACAACATGGATGAGTATTCCCATTATCCCAAAGCAACAGATCTGGAACATTTGCATAGCAAACAGAACACATGCATATATAGAACCACAGTGGGAATTACACCGGCATGCAGGTTACATTGATAGCAAAATGTCACCAATGATAGTATTTGAACAGGGAACATTAACTGGAATACATTTTAGCATTTTTAGAACAATAGGACACATGTCCCAATGGTAGGTTTTGTGGAAAACATATTCATTTATGTGTTTAGATTATTGGTGAAGATAAGGTACGGGAGAGAGAGAGATGTCAATTAACAAAATGTAGATTCTTGCAGTGGTCACAGCTTTAATGATCATTGCTCTTATCATTACTATACAGGTATTATTACAACAACCTATGTCCTTGGGTTGGGCAGTGGTATGTTTGTAGATGGTGTATAATTACAGTCTTCTTATAGCTACTTTATACCTTCTCTTACCTGGAAGACCTGTGGAGGGAATTTATGTTGACACTACATGACTGTTTCTACATGTATTCACAAAATCCTAGTTGAAATTATGCATACAGCTTACTACCACTCCTGGGATTTGAACCGTGGCTGTTTCTGCTAAAAATGCAAGTTTGCATTTTATCAGAATGAGCTGTTAAGAAACTACTGTTTCTTTTTTGACTGATTTCTCTCATTCTCTCTTTGCTGTACACTTGGACCTTGTAATTACAACATTCTTATACATACATTCCTATACATACCTTTTGACATAGCACAGTGTGGAAAACAATGGTTAACACAACATTACTATTCAGATATCAGATCTTAGTGCATGAAACATTTCATATCAGTTAATCTCATGTCTTACAGAGGCACTAAATTTGTCAGATGAAACTTGATTGTTTAATGCTATCAGAACTATAGTTGCTATGCATAACCTTGACACATTTCAATTCATACAATACCAGAGTCAACACAACCAGTCCAGGATACTGAATTTTATTGACAGGCAGTTACAGTTTTATTTATATATAACCTATATGAGACTATTACTGTAATATTGTCTGGTTTATTCAGTTCAAACCATACCCATTTTTAATACTGCCAGGTGATATTCTACTCATATATATTTATTTGGTATGTATACTACAAGCTAGATTGTTACTCAACAGCTTCGCGACACAACCTTTGCAACCTGCTTGCTTGGGCTTCCCGGTTCGCAGATAACTCAGGTGGAGCTGTAAAGAAGATAAATATTTATGCATACCTATCCATCACATACACAGGCTGGACTTTGTTAAACAGTTATTGATATGAATACTTATGCATGCCAGGGACATCACCCCTCCACCATGCTTCTTGGACCCACTGGTCCAAGAGCTCCCTCTTCCTCTGCTTTAAGTCAGCATAGTGGTACCGGACCTGCTCACCAGTCCGAGGGATGCCAGTGGCACTGGTGAGATCATGGGCAAGACTTTCCCAGGCCTCTGCTTTGTGTTGGGAGCCCTGGAACTGGCCCTGCAGCAGTCTCACATCATGGTTTTCAAAAATGGAGTCCTACCATGACCTTGGACTCCTGTATGCCCCAGCTCTGTCCCCGAAAGCACATGCCCTCTCCAACACCTGCCATAATGCCTACAGTGGGGAGATGCAAATGGTTATGAGCTGTATTCCCACCTGTGAGGTTTAAATATGGCCAATTTCCCACCCTTTGCTGTGATTGGACAGTTTTGAATATGCTGAGCTAAGCTAAACTATGGGCAAACCTGATTAGCTAAGGTTGGCAGTGCTTAAAGGGGCAGGTTTAGCACTGCTTACCGATGGGCAAATCCACTTAGCTGGGCTACCATTCATATTTAAGCCATGCTTACACCTGGTAAGCATAGCTGTGCAATGCTTAACATTGCTTATGTTTTATTTTATAGACTATCAGCTGTGTTGGATGGATTCATCATTCCTGACATATTATAATTTTGTTTACCTTCCCTGACATCCCCCTATGTGCTTTTATTACATTTATTCTTGCGTGACTATACTGTATGGGTCACTGGTGTTTACAATTTTCACAACTTTATTATACTGACACCTTACCTCTGGACATACTACACTACTCTAATTAACAAATATATGTTATTTACTACCTAATTATTAAAAAAAATTATGTATTGCTTTCACATGTAAAATGTTAATTGGCTTTAACTGGGCTCGACCCAGTAACAACTGCTTTTAAAGCAAATGCTCTAATCACTTAGCTATTTCCACATTCCTATGGCTTGAATTATATTCTTATTTAGTTCCTTATGATGTGTAAGCTAGGCTGAGCAAAGCTGCACAATGCACACATCCACTTAGTTATTGTTAAATTTTATTCTGGACTGAAAAAAAAATTAAACTGTTGTGTTTTATTTTTGTAATGTAGGGATATGCACATTGCTTTCTGCAACATTATCTGTGGTGGACTGTGCTTTTCAAATGGTGATGACATGACAGGCTTTGATTTGAGAGGTATGCTCCACGGACACTAACAGTGTCCACAAGACCTCTCAACTGTACAGATATTCACAGATTGTCCAGATTTTTGCCTTATATTTTTGGTCCATTTTTTCATATGATTGTGGCCTTCTGGCAGATTAGTGGCAAAGCATTAAAGACTGCAGTCAGTAAATAATGGCAAACATTTGAGTTTTACACTTTGTACCCTTTGGGAAATTCATGCTAATGCAGACCTTGTCATTCTATCAACTTTATAAGTTTGTGAGAGCAACATCTTACATATGTCCCTATTTGTTATGGCTTAGTCCAGATTTCTTGTGAAGTTGAGAGGTAATGGTATCCGCGGAAACTCTCGCTACCTTTACATTGCTGTACGGCAATTATGGAGTGCAGGGGGTGTGTGTATTTTGAGAGCACTGCTCTCAGACACACCCCCTGTGCTTGTACACAGAACCGTGTCCGTATTATATCACAGCAGCACGCCTTCATGAATATGCATGGTGCGCTGCCGTAGTGCATGGGAGCGGCCCCTTCAATGCAAGAATAAGCTATTCTCACATGGAAGTTTGCTGAATCTCGGGACCTAAATCTTCTAGAGTTTTTTGCATATTTGGGAGGCACACATATATCCCCCCATTGTTTCTTTGTGACTTGCTTACCTAATCTCTCTTCCAAGTCCTTCCTAACCTTCTCTGATTGATTCTTATAGTTATCGTGTAATATTTTATATGCTCTACCAGTGCTGGCCTTTCATTTAGGACCCCCCTATTTGTTTCTCTTTGTCTATACTCTAATATCAGTCCTTGATAAGGAAGGCAATTTCTAGCCTGCAGTCCAAATAAGTTCTTGGCATCTTTCCATTCTGTTACCTTACCCTCTCTAGTTATTTGCTTCCAATATCTTGGTCCCTTTGCCAGTTTTCTCCAGTATATTCTCACCACCTGTAGCCTATTGTCTGTATCCCTAATTGCAGTCATCCCTATCGGCAGAATATCCTTTCTCCATTCCTGTGTTGGCTTAGCTCTTAGAAGAGAAGACTTTCTGCTACTTTATCAATATAATATTTTATATGATTATTGTTGTTCTCCTTAAAGGTCTGCATCCAAAATCCCAGTCTCTCCCTGTTACTTGAACTTCCTCCCTGCTTTATCATCAACTATTTCCACCCTGAATTATAGTTTTCTGCTTGCCTTTGTATAGGAGCCTTAACTGTGTTGCTCTAAAATACTGCTTCAGTATCCCAATCCGCCCTGTTCTGTTGGAAGAATCAGCTTATCTCACTTGACTCTTGCTGTCTTCTCCTCCCAGATAAAATCCTTCAGCTCTTTATTGATTGCTATCCACAACTTCTCCTCTGGTTGATAAAAGTATGCCTGACCAGTGTATAAGACTAAAGGGACTAAAAACATTTTAACTGCTTGTGTCTTATTATTGATATCCATATAGCATAGCTTCCATTTTCTCAGTTTTGCATTATCTTTTAGTCTTTTCCCACATATCCTTAGCTGTCACACCAATATCATTTTAATCTATACTTCTAAATACTTAATTTTATCATGTCCCCATAAATATGCATATTGCTGAACCAATTTGTATGTGGGTACATAATTTACCACTATTGTTTTTGTTTTAGCTTCATTAATTATGCATCCTGAAAAGTTCTTCTGAAACTGTCTCAGTATGTTCCACAGCACTATAATGTCCTGCTCTGGTTTTGTCAAGTATAAAATAATGTCATCTGCAAATAGAGACAGCCTTTTTTGACTACCATGCCAGTTATATCACTGAATTTCTGAGTCCCTTATTTTGTTTGCCAATGGTTCTAAATATAATGCAAATAACAAAGGGGAAAGAGGGCACCCCTGCCTAGTTCCTCTGCACAAGCAGAGATTATTAGAGAGGACCCTACCCTCTTTAATTTTCCTTTCCGATCCTTCATATATCCTCCTAATCAACCTTATAATTTTATCAGGGAATGCAAATGCTTCCATTGCACTGCTCATAAAATCCCAGCTTACTCTGTCAAATGAATTCTTTGCATCAAGACCCACCAGCAACAATGATATTTTCTTACATTCTGCTTCCCTCTGGATCATCACATATTTGCCTTCCCTCCTCAAAACCACATTGATCTATACCTATAAATTTTGGCATTACTTTTGCCATTCTTTTAGCCATTATAGACATAAATACTTTATAATCATGATTTAATATTGAAATGGGCCTGTATGAAGCTAGATCTGATAGATCTTTACCCTCTTCAGGTAGTACAGCTACTACCGCTTTCTTCCAGAATGTTGGTACTTCTTCTCCTCATAAAATACTGTTACACTTCACTACCCTATGTTAAGTGTTCTCTCCATCCAGCTGCTTAACTCTACAAAAAGTGAAACAAGCACATTTACCTTCAGCAGCAGCAGCAGCAGTCAGACTTATCATATTGCACAACCTAAAGAACTTGCACAGCTGAATTTCACCTGCAGTTAGCAAAAGTTCTCAAGCAACAAATAAAGTTTAATCTATGTAAGGCAATCTGCAAATAACTTAATTTGTTAAGTCTAGTGTGCATTGTTTTGTAGTGTTGAATCTGCTGGAAGGATATCCCCACCCCCACTCACTCACCCACACTGATAGACATTTTACTGGGGAAGGTGAAGCTGTATTAACACCAGTATATTTCGCTCTTATTAGTGTAACATATCCATGGAAAGACATTGAAAAGATCATAACTATAAAATTAGATACTGTGACTCGAGACAAGTATTTAGAGTTCAGACACCTTGTCTTTTGTATCCATTAACATCCTACGTCACTGATTGTTTATGGTGGTAAACCATCCGGGGGGGGGGGAGAAATTGCTTTCCACTCAAGGAACTGAATGCTCCTCCCTGCATCTCAGCTTGTTCTCTCAATACATTTGCCGCTGTGGCTCTAACTTCAGAGTCATTTCACTACCCCTTGTCCCAAGTGTTCTCTCCATCCAGCTACTTCACTCTACAAAAAGGTATATTGGATTCTTATATTTTCTTAATCATTATGGTTTATTTCAACTTGGATCAAACTTGTACTAGAAAAATATAACTAAGATTTCACTGTGTTTAATTGTGGCTAAGTGCTGTGTCTTTGCTGATAATGTGTAGTAAATATATCAGCACGTCTACTGACTTTTTACTCTAGGTTGCAGTAATAGCAGCAAAGTTTGTCTTTCTGCTGTTAAATGTGTAGCAATTTTATTAGCAAGTTTCTACTGGCTGGGTGTTTTACAGTAGGATTCAGTGAAACCATCAAACTTTTTCTTGTTGTTGTTTATACTGCAGTTACATCAAGTAACTGTAGTCTGTTGCCATCTGGCTAAGTGTCCTTTCTTTTTTTTCTCTCTTTTCTTTCTCACTGCTAATCTGTAGTACATATGTTTATGTTATGTATAAATATGGTGTTCTTCGTGTTTCACTGTTGCAGTCATCACACACGGGTTATCTGCCTGCAAAAAGCCCTCAGTCGGCTGGAATACCAGAGACTTAGTATTTCTGCATCAGTTGCTGTCACTCCAGGACTGACGTCAGGTCATCAGGGGTATAAAAACAGGTAGCTGACTCCATTATATCAGTCTTTCTTGCTGAGGAGCCCAAAGCAGAAGCAGTTCACATGAGTGCCGGTCGGCCGCTACCTGAGTTTTTGTTTCCGAATTGAATTATCCTGAAGTCTTCTAAAGCTAAGTACCCCATTGGGGATCTTTTTTTCTTGCTCTAACCAATGTCAGAAAAAGTTAACAATTGTCTTGCCTGTGGAAAGCAAATACCACACTGAGATTTTCATTCTTACTGCATCACCTGTTTAGGCCCAGACCACAATGTACCTTGCTGTTGGTTTTGTGCCTTGTTCAACTCCCTAACTATTCATCATCGGGCCCTTTTTGTCACTAAATACTTTCGTTCTCGATCTCCATATTCCAAAATGGCTTTGGTAAGCCATCCAATTACCAATCTTCTGAAAAAATGTAAGGATAAAGACAGAGCTAGACTGCACAGGTCCAAAGCTGCTGACAACGCTTCTGTTAATCTAGTCGCCGGTTCACCAGTACTCAGTGAGGTGCTTTTGCAGCCCCTGATTCCCACTTCATTGGACTCACAGGCCTCTACCGAGACCCGTTTGGAGTCCGGTGTGCCGCAAGACTCTTTTTCAACTATGGAACCTGTGAATGTCTCTACCTTGGATGGGTCTGGAGCCACAGAGCCGGCACCGACTTCTGAGGAAGTTCTTCGCACTACCGATGTTCGACACAAACCAACGACTTCTGTCGCATCTTCAGTTCTGTCTACAACTACCAAGTTTCTAAGGCCAAGAGTACATGCTACGCCTAAAAAAACGATGACCAAAGCGCATGCACCTGCTCCCTTGCCATAACATTAAATGCTTAAAATGGCAGAAGACCTTATTATGTTGATTAGGGGAAGTCAGCCTTCCTCTGCTAAGAGAAAAAGAAACCTGTCCCCAGCAGCTTCAACAGACCAAGAGTCTGATGACTCTGAGGTATCTGATTATGAAGACATGCCCTTATCTGCTTATGAGAACTCAGATGCAGAAGAATCCATTCCCTTGGCTTCTCCTCCAGAGGATTTTTCTTTTGGTGAAACCTTACATACTTTAAGAGAGCATTTCCACTGGGAATGCCAAGACTATCCTCAGTCCAAAAAGAGACTCAGAGAATTTCTAGATTTGCCACAACATAGGCCTTTAGCAATACCCCAGTCCTGGATGTTGTGGATGATGTCTCTATGGAATCCAGTTTAACTCCTGATACTTTACCCCCTGCTCCTAGGAAACCAGTCAGGTACTACAGAGTACCTGACTCTCACAAATTCCTTTTCAAAAATCCTACTGCTGACCCAGAGGTCATCTCCCAGGGGCCTAAAGGTATCAAAGCAACTACAGCTAAGAATCCCACCCCTTTGGACAGGGATTCCAGAGCTCTGGACAGATGGGGTAAGAAATTATATACCTCTGCAACTCTTGCCATTAGGGCTTTGAATTGTCAGTTTCACATGTTGAAGTACTAACAACATATTATGGAACTTATTAAGCAAAAAATAGCTACCCTTAAAGAATGTGCAGAAAATAAAGAATTACATGAACTTATACATTCTGTAAGCCAGGTTAGCAAGCATACATTGCAGTGTGGCTTTGATGCCCTACAAGCATCTGACAGGGCAGCAGTCATTGGTTCTGTACTGAGAAGGCATGCTTGGCTTAAGGAGCAGACCTTGCCAGACCATGTCAAATCAAAGTTATTAGATGCTCCTTTGAACAAGGACAAGCTGTTTGACACCAAAGCTGAAGAGGTTCTTAAAAAGATGGAAGAAAAAGCTAAATCTATGCAGACAGTCAAATAATTCCTGCAAGTACAGCCTCCTAGATTCAGTAGGCATTGCTCCTTGAAACATTAGTCCTTTCCAGCCCCCTCAAAGAAACAGACCCCCTGACTACAGTCTCAGGGTATGCAGAGATCTAAGCAATGGAGTGCCTCCACCTCTAAAGCAGGGAGTGCTAAACCACCCCCTTATGGAAAGAATTCCCAATGACTTCTCATCTCCACTCCTCACCTCTGCCCAACTGTTTGTGCCCCTAGGAGGAAAACTTACCCTTCATGCAAAAAACTGGATTTCCATCACCAAAGACTGATTGGTCCACAACATTGTATCCCAGGGGTACAAATTTTACTTCCACTCACTGCTGACCACAAAAGGGTTCCCAGACCTTCTTCCAAACCAGTGGGCAGAGGCACAAAACCAAGTTCAATCCCTGCTCTCTATAAGGGCAATTCAACCTGTTCCTGGGGAACAGATAGGTTAAGGATTTTATTCCAGACTTTTCCTGGTACCCAGAAAAGAAGGCACTTGGCACCCAATCCTAGATCTTTCAATTCTCAACACCTTCCTGGTGGTACTAAAATTCAAAATGCTCACCCTGCAGCAGCTTCTACCTATGCTAGCCAAAGATGCCTGGTTAGTTACCCTAGACTTAAATGAAGCCTATCTGCACATTCCTATAAGTGAGTCATGCAGGAAATATCTGCACTTCAGGGCAGGATCTATGCATTATCAGTTCTCTGCACTTCCCTTTTGCTTATCCACTGCTCCCAGAGTATTCACAAAATGCCTGGCTCCAGCCATTGCTTACTGCAGACAGAGAAATATTCAAATTTACCTGTACTTGGACAACTGCTTGATTCAGGCAGACAGTCAGGAAGTGTTGTTGCAGCACCTGGTATTTGTAAAAAAACATTCTAACCTCCCTGGGGTACACCATCAATGAAAATAAATCAAAACTAGTCCCCAGTCAAAAGATTGTATTCCTGGGAGCAAGCTTGGACACAGCATCCCAGATGACATTCCTCAATCCAGAAAAACAAGCCTATCTGACAGACTATTTTATTCAAATGGCCACCAGAACCCAGCTATCTGCAAGGATAATCCTGCAGGCCCTAGGATTCATGGCTTCATGCATCCTACTAATTCCATATGCCAGACTGCATATGAAGAAACTTCAATGGTACTTAAAAAGTCTTTGGTGCCAACATTCTCAGGACCTGGAAACCATCATTCCTATAATACCCTGTCTAAGGACAGAGTTTCTTTGGTGAGCAGTAGCATGCAGCCACAACAAGTGACTGCCCTTTACTCTACCCCATGCCACCCAGATCCTAACCACAGATGCATCAGACTATGCCTGGGGAGCACACATGGATGGCAAGTGCATTCAGAGCCAATAGAGACCAAGTCAAATTCATCTGCACATCAACCAAAAAATGATGCTAGCTGTGCAGCTCACTCTGACAGCTTTCAGATCCCTATTCTCACCAGGACACCTGCTAATAAAAACAGACAACACCACAGTTATGTGTACATCAACAAGCAGGGAGAACCCACTCTTACCCACTCTGCAGGCTAGCCATGGCCCTGTGGAACATGGCCTTGGACATGCAGATCCATCTCTAAGCTCAATTCCTGCTGGGCAAAAAAAAACTCACTGGCAGACGACTTAAGCAGAAATATCCTAGACCCTCATGAGTGGCATCTAGAGCCCAGCACCTACAACCTTCTGATTCAGAAATGGGGGACCCCAGAGGTGGATCTCTTTGCCTCCCCCTGCAATCGCCAGCTCAGCAAATTCTGCACCAGGACACCTCACAGCAGGGCCTGAAAAGTGGATGCCTTATCCTTCCAGTGGGTAAATCTCTCAATCTATGCCTTCCCCCCTGCCCCTTCTCTCAAGAGTATTGCTCAAGATAAGACAGGACAGACCAAGGACAATTCTGATTGCTCCAGAATGGCCGTAACAGCACTGGTACCCACTCCTGTGCAGCCTGTCACCGGTGCCACCCTGGCCCTACACCAGAACCCAACCCTGCTCTCTCAGCAGGGGGGACAGATCTTGCATCCACAACTACAAACCCTAAATCTTGCAGCCTGGCTTATTCCTTGAACTCTCCCCCAGTAACCAGCCTAAGCAAGCAGGTGCTGGATGTATTCTTGAAGCCAGAAGACCCAGTATAAGGAAAATATACTACTCCTGGCTTCAATCTAAAGGAGAGGACACAACTCTGCCCTCCCTGCCTCTAATCCTGGATTACATAGCAGATCTACTTCACAGAGACCTACCCTTCTCCTCCATTAAGATCCATGCCTCTGCCATTTCGGCTCATTACAACACTGAGCCACCTCTCTTCTCTCACCCTCTTATCAAACAGTTCCTGAGAGGGGCAAACAACTTAAGGCCACCTAGGAGAGCACCCACCCCTGCTCACGCTACCCCTCTTTGAGCCTGCAGCATCCGCAGAGTTAAAATTCCTCTCTTGGAAAACAGCCTTGCTTCTGGCCATCACTTCAGCTAGAAGAGTGTCTGAGCTACAAGCACTTATGGCTGTGGAACTCTTCATTATTTTCCATGCTGACAGGGTTTCCCTCAGGACTAACCTTTCCTTTATGCCTAAAGTGGCGTCCAGTGTGGCTCTCAGCCAATCTATCCATTTGCCAACTTTCTTCCCTAATCCTCAAAATAAAGGGGAAAGGATCCTACACTCCTTGGACATACACAGACAGCTCGGATTCTACCTTGATAGGACTAAGCCCTTCAGGAAATCTGATCAGTTACTAGTCAACTTTGCAACAGTGGCAGAGGGCAAGGCCATTTCAAAGCAAACCGTTTCCAAATGGATAGCACATTGCATCCATTTCTGCTACAAGCACCATGGGAAACCAACCCCTCAGGGGGTCAGAACACATTCCACTAGGGCAACTTCTACCTCTACAGCATTCCTCAGGGGAGTCCCTACCAGGGACATCCTGGAAGCTGCTACCTGGAGTTCTGTACACACCTTCACCAAACATTACCACCTGCCTATCTTTTCCAAATCTAGGTCGCGTTTTGCAACAGCAGTCCTGCAAGGCATACTAGCCAGTTCCAACTCTTCTTGACTGCCTCCACCCTTCTTCAGCTTTGGGAATCTACCCAAGTGTGATGACTGCAGCAGTGAAACATGAAGAATATAGTACAGTTGTGTACACTTACCATAAATGTAGATGTTCGAGTGTATTCAGTGTTGCAGTCCTGGTTTCTCTCCCTCCAGCCGCCTTGTCTCTCTCTCTCTCTCTCTCCTCTCTATGTCTATTACTCACCCCTTTCAGGGGTATTGGTATTTACTTTTTACTGGTGGTGTTTTCCCCACCATAACGTAGCTCCCTATTTGGAGGGGCTCCTGACATTTGGGGCAAGAAAAACTGATGTAATGGCGTCAGCTGCCTGTTTATATACCCCTGATGACCTGACATCAGTCCTGGAGTGACAGCAACCGATGCAGAAATGCTAAGTCTCTGGTATTCGGGCCAACTGAGGGCTACATGCAGGCAGATAACCCAAGTGTGATGACTGCAACAGTGAATACACTCGAACATCTACATTTATGGTAAGTGTACACAACTGTACTTTTCCACTCCCTTCTACTGAAGGCTTCTATTGTAATACCTGCTTTTATGTTTGCATGAACAGCACAGTTACTGGATAATGTAGGTGATTATTAATATATGAGAGTTTCTGTTTGTGAAGAGTTTTGTCATTCTCTAGAGTTGCTTCCTTTTTTTCATATATGTTACACACTCTAGCTGGCTGCCTTTTTTAAGTTCTTAAATATCAGAGTTACAGATTGTATGTTATGTAGCAAAGAGTGGGAACTAACAGATTTCTACCTGTAATCCTACATCTCAGTAACCCCACACTTGCATGCATACTCATATCTCGTTAGTTTAGTTTATTTTCCTTTCTGTCTTTCTATACTGTGGAAGCAACCATTTTTGTTTTTAGTAATCCCAGACGTGCATACCTACAAATATCTCCTGTAAGTTTATTGTCCTGCTTAAAGGCTAGAGAGCTGAAATGCAAAACTGTGAAATATAGTGCACTACTCTTGTTTGCCAAACATTACTTAAGGTAGATGAGTATAGATATACCCCTGGGTTCAGCAAGCTCTGCACGGAATGCAGGAATAGTGCAATAGCTGCTGCACGCAATAAGGCCAATGAGTGATCCAGGATTGAGTCTCCGAGAAGCGAACGAGCGCCCCTACACTATTCCCACATGGACACCACTGCCGTATTCTAATTACCTCATTTGCTGGTGAAAACCATGCAAATAAGGTGAATTAGTGATCCAGGAAGCAGGCAGGCGTCTGTGCAGGAATAGTGTAACCTGCAGAAATGTATTTGGTTACTAACCGAATACATTTCTGCAAATTACAAAATGGAGGCATGACAACTCGAAAGAAAGCATGTATTTTATGTAGTAGGCATGCCATTGGCCAAATATATGGCCATTGGCATGAAAAATAGGTGAAACCTTATAAAAACAAGTTTTTTTTGGTCTATCTCAGCCGTTTAAGCATTGGGCAGCGGTACACAAACGGGATCTCCATGAAAATAAAAAAAAGGGGGAAATAAGCTTTTATACCTAAATCTGCATTTTGCCATAATAGTCAATGGCTTGCATAAGACAACAATACCATGGAATAGCGGTTGTTAAGGGGGAAGACTCAGTGTGAGTGTGGTAACTATTAATTAGCATTCTGGTTTATGCAAATGAGGGAATTGATACTGAATCTCAGATTTCCCCTCAGTGTTAGCTTGCACCCAACTGTTTAGGTGCAGCAACACCATTGTATAAGTATAAGAGGTGGATGACCTCATAAGGGGATATGCCATGCATGCTGTAAACTTATTGGAGCACTGTGGCCCGCGTTTGCCCTTAGCTAAGCATAGCTAAGGAAGGAGGTGTGTCTCACATTGTTGAGCACTGTTTTCCTTGCTTAAATGGCTGTGCATGATGCACACCAGGTTTTAAACAAAAAAAAAAAAAAAAAAAAAAAAAACAGGACTGTTCACATCTGAGCACTAGGTATGCATTGTGTGACTCGGGGCTTAAACAGGAAGGCAATGGGAAGGGAAAACAGCAGTAGGAAGGCAATCAAGGAGAACTAGCATAGCTGGCAGGTGAAATGTATCAGAATCAGCCAGTTACACAAGCAGCAGCCCAGCACACTACTATAAACTATGCAAACACCATTAAGTCTGTTCTTTCCCACAAACTCTACATCACCAGTGTACACAGATGGGGAAATTTTACCTGACAAAACTAACAAAATGTTAGGGGCTGCTGTTGCTCTCATACATCAATATGTGCAAGAAGCTGAGGGTGGTGAGGATGTGAATGCTGATGAACATCCCACAGTGAGGAGGAGGAGAAGAGTGTACAGACCCAGGGTAACCTACCAGGGGCTACATGAGCTGGAGATAGTGGAATGCTATAGGGTGGACAGGGACATTCTACAGCAAATTGCTGAGCTGTGCCGGCCCCACCTCACACACAGAACCAACAGAGGGGAACCCATCCCAGTGGATACCAAGGTATGTGTAGGTTTACGAATACTAGCCACAGGTACCTTCCAAAGGGCAACTGGGGATATCATGGGGATCTCACAAGCATCAGCATCCAGGGTACTCCACCAGTTCCTGGATGCCATGTCAGCACATGACAGTGAGCACATATATTTCCTCAACACCCATGAGGCGTTGAGCAGCAATATGCATCTCTTCCACCAAATAGCAAAATACCCTGAGGTAGTGGGTGGTATAGACTGCACGCACATACACATCAAAACACCACCCAGTGAGTGGGGTAGGGCCTACATAAACTGCAAGGGCTTCCCCTCCATCAACTGCCAGGACATGTGAGATGCCCAGGGCATTATCATGAATGTGTGTGCTGGTGGCCTTAGAAGCTATCACAACTCCCACATCTGGCATATGATACAGCTGTACCAGTCATTTTGCAGTGGGGAGATCCCATATAGCCACCTAGTGGTGGATGCTGGCTACGCACTGGAGTCGTGGCTGATGACTCCCCTCAGAAATGCACACACACATGAATAAGAACTCCATAATGAGGCATATGCACAAACCAGAATCATTATAGAGCGAGTGTTTGGGATGTTCAAGTCACGGTTCCACTGCCTGGACATATCTAGTGGAGCCTTGCACTACTCTCCAGCTATATGTACACAAATGTTCATAGTATGTGCCATGCTACACAATATGATCCTGCAGAAACAGCTGCAGCAGGAACAGCACAGGGCAAGGCCACACAGCCCCCCACCATTTTAAGGCCATTACAGGCACAGAGTGACTCAGAGGAGTAAATACCCAAGCCTGCCCCTGTAGGCAGAAGGAAGCATGCTCAGTATGCCCAGGCCTTGGCAAAGAGGCAACACATAGCACATCCACTGACATGGTATGGACCCAGGGAATAACACCTCTCTCTGACTTGCACATACAGTAAAAGGGATGCCAAACATGACACTACCTGTGCTTTACCATGTGTAGGGAGTGTACTATGTGCATCTGACATAGTCAGCCCTTCAGTACCATCCTTAATACTGGCACAGCCACAAGTAGCTCACCCTTCCTATCAATTGCTGAATGGAGTAGTATGTTCTGCTAGTCGTAGCTATGGTAGATAGCAGACACCTATATGGGCAGCATGAAATCCATAACAAATACTGGTGTCAACATATTGGGCAATACTAGACAAGGTGACAAATCCCACTGCAGTACATGTGGTGGCCCAGATAACTGTGGGTGTCCATAGGATACATATATCCATGTCACTGAGGCTCACATACCACCACCAGCCTCAGCCAGCAGGACAGGTGTAGATGACCATAAAGAAAGGCTGGGCTAAGGCCTCCAAATGATGGCAATGGTGAACAGCCCCCCTCCAGACCTACACAGACAGACTACAACAGGTCTGGCAGTTGTATGTTAGTTCTGAAGGGTAAGAAGTCTGAAACTGAAATGTAGGTCAATAAAACCTAAGATCTGTACTCTACTGATATGCCTCCAGTCTGCATGATAGGTCAGAATACAATATGACATGGAAGCCAACAGAGTACCTGAAATACCAGTACAGTCATAGCAAATGTTTAAAGTTGTCAGCTGTGCCCACCCCCCACAATCCTATGTAGAAACGCAGTAATTTCAGTGGAGAAAAGATTGCCCGAGCTGGCCCAATCTGCAAGATAGATTGTTGCATGTGTACAATATGCAGGGGTCTGTATGTTAGGTTGTTGTGTTCAATATTGTCTGGAAGTGGTCAGCATGTAGGCATGGAGGGTTGTGTCTCAGTGGCCTGTGGGCAGTACTATGGTTGACAGGGCCATGTTCCGACAACTGCAGTGCCAACCACAATGCTTCTCAGCAATACCCATGTCAGCAGTCGTCCATACTCACTGTCCAGATGTCAATATCTGCCACCATCTGAAAGGTGGACATGCCATGAATGTGGGCCCATACATACACATAGTACACAGATGGAAGTACCCTAGACAGAGGGCATGTAATGTAACTGTCAACTGCACACAACTTTGAAATTGTACGTTAGTTATCCATGTCGTATGGAATACTGGTCTAGTTTGGCCAATCACTGGCAGACCACAAAAGGTATAGTTATAAAGTAATGAGAGACTGCCCATGTCCATGCACAAGGCAGCATAAGGGGAATGTCTCAGGTATATCTGTGAGTCAGCTGCAAGTAGCTTCCATATCACACATGTACATAGCTCACCCCACCATCCGCCACAGGTTTATCACAGGTCATACCCTTGCTGTTGGGAATGAGTACAGTATGACCTCATTTCTGTATGGGAATGCCCACAGAATGCAGCATGCTGAAGAGGTGTCCTATGCAGGTGTGTCCCTAGCTGTAAACACCACCCTGCCTGCACCCAGACCAATGGATCAATATGGATAGGAAGTATTGCCAGTAACACCTCGCACACCTACCCTGTTACCCCAGAGGAATCCACTGGCTCGCATCTTGGGAATGTATGAGTAACAGAATGCACTGGCCTGCTATAAATGGCCCACATAAATGGCCTACAGTCCGCTGTTAAAGGCCTGTGCCTTACCCATAGTGCCAATGTATGGTATCTCATGGAATCCTAACTAACAACCTAACCCAATCAACAGAACACAAATGCAAGGCCATATTGACAAATCCCAGTAGCATGCCACCCATGTCCTACTGCAAGAACTGTGGACCAATCCATAAATACCACTGGGATGAAGGGCCAACCATAGGGATACTTCTCAGATATCACTCGCATAATGTTAGGAAGAGGATAGAATAACAGAGGATGTTTGCAGAAGCATGGACATCATGGAGTGTGTGAAGTCTGAAACTCTCATGTGTGCCCATACTACCCCTGCCTGCAAACCCAGTAATGGGAGGCTACAAACCTGCTCATAAACCACAATGTGAAGGGGAATTGACCAGATATATGAGCCCTGCCTCTGGGTAATCTGGGCGAATCTGTACAGCTGAGAGGTATGGTCACAGCAGGATATGGACACTCTGTTAAGTCGATATGTGTACAAGAAGGGGATCCTCAGCCACCATACTACCAAGGTGCTGGACCATTTACACAGCCTCATCAGCAAGTGTCTGTAACTACACCTCCAGATTGGCAGGAGTGTGCAAGAATGTGTAGGCTGTGCCCACAATACTGGACACAGCTTCATTCATCTTGTATTTCCCGGTAAATAACTGTGAGCAAATAATAATATCTGTCAGTAGTTGATGACATAATACATCACAGTGTAAAACAATACATATGTCTGAATATCTCTGCTAACACCAACCATGTAACACAAGCAGCACAGACAGCAATGATTACAGTATCCCCTTATCTTTCACCCATTCTGACTCCATATTGTCAACCTATCTACAGATATCCTGCAGAAACAGGTTGTAAGCTGTAGGTGTAGAACACCAAACCCTGGACTTGAGTACAACCCTATCCGGAATGGCTTCACATACTCAATACAGAAGGTCATACTGGGCATGCTCCTACATGAAGCCCATGTGTGACAACACAGTGGATGAGAAATTAAGCCCATGTCTGACAACACAATGGACTGTGCATATCTTTCATTTGCAAATGTTTGTGCACACACACCAAATTGTATACCATTTATGCTTCACACACACATTGGATAAGATACTCCCACATATCTAATGCCAACAGGTTATAATATGTCAAACATACATACACAGAGATGTGGGGAAGAGAGAGACAGACAGTGACAGAGAGAATTCCAATGGGAGGCCTGTCCCACCCACTACACATTCCATTGGCCTATATCACATTATGTGCTGATGTCAATCACTGTAGACATTCCTTTTGGTAGCTCTCAGCCCAATAGTGTCTGTGGTGCTTGTGATAACTGTGTAACACTATAGTACAAATAAGTATTCATGTAGCATTTGTAAAATCAGTCCTGTCAAATGTAAAGTTGTGTGTGAGTGTGTGTGTGTGTGTGTGTGTGTGTGTGTGTGTGTGTGTGTGTGTGTTTTCAGATGAATGATTTATGGCCCATTCACACACACTGCACTTTCCATTGCCCATGTTAGCACTCCTGCTGATGTTAAAATATCCCTTTGGGTTAATCTCAACCCAATAAGCTCCATGGCACTTGCAATAACTGTGTAACACTGTAGTGTAGCAAATTAGATCGATAGGAGTTCTAATGCTAGACATGGCAACTGTTAAACTGTGTGTGTGTATTTGGAGATGAATGATTTTGAGGCCATTCACACTCACTACACCTCTCATTGCCCTACTTTAGCACTCCTGCTGATGTCAGTTACCTTGAAATAACCCTTTGGCCAAGTCTCAACCCATAAGCTCCATAGCATGTGCAATAACTGCGTAATACTGTAATGTAGCAAACTAGTTAGGTAGGAGTTATAATCCTGGTCCTGGCAACTGTGAAAATGTGTGTGTTTGTGTGAGTGAGTGTGTGTGTCTTTGCTGACACCAGATTTTTGTGTCATTCATGTTTACTACATTTCCCTTACCCCTCCTTTAGCACTGTTGCTGATGTCACTCACCTTCAAATATTCCTTTGGACAGCTCTCTAACATATAAGCTCTGTGGCGCTTGCGATAACTACATAATACTATAGTGTAGCAAGAGTGTGTGTGTCTTTATTGACCCTTGATTTTGGTGTCATTCACATTTGCTACACTTCCCTTACCCCTCCTTTAGCACTGCTGCTGATGTCACTCACCTTCAAAGATACCTTTGGACAGCTCTCTAACGTATGTGCTCTGTGGCACTTGTGATAAATATGTAACATTGTAGTAGTAATACATAGCTAGATAGGGGTTTGAAACTCTGTACTGGTAAGTGTGTGTGTGTGTGTGTGTGTGTGTGTGTGTGTGTGTGTGTGTGTGTGTGTGTGTGTGTGTGTGTGTGTGTGATCAGTATCCTGTGTGGGTATTGATGTGATTGTGTAATAACAGGATCCATTGCAGGGCGGTTTTGCTAAATTATTATATTGAGGACCTATATGTCCCAATGTCCAAATTACAAGGCCAACAGTTGTCAAACATTGTAGAGGTTGGTGTAGACAATCCAAAGCCCTAAATGTCTAGTCCCATGTTCAATGACTATGTGACAGTATGGATTAGTGAACAATATAGGAAACCCTTATAATGCTCAGAGACAACTTTCCACCCACAGATCATACACAAACATGCTTGGCTAGACAGCAACCACTATATCAGTAGTTCTCCTGCAAACTGCCTCACAGATACTACCCATGGTGTGATTGCAGTGGACTACATGCCTATCAACCACAACAGTGCCACTGACATCAGAAAGTACTTTGATGTGTTACATCTCCTGATGGAGTGTGTGTTATGCAGTACGTAAAAGGACATGGAACCCTATTCCATCCCCTCAGTAGCCCATTCAATGTGTACAGTGGCCCTTTTGCCATATTCCTCACTGGACGCTTGCAAAAACTGTAAAGTCTGCAAATGTACCCCATAAAGGGAATACCATGCGTTATACACATGCCCTGTATGGACAGACACCAATAACTTCAATGAATCCCCGTATCATACTGTCTACTTAGGTGCAATCACTGCCTCAGTTACGTACCATTCTCCATTCTACAACAGATGTAAATCAACATATATCTACATACAACCCTCAGCCCTATAATCTGTGAGGCATATGCAATCACTGTGTTACAGACTGGGGATTTCCGTGCACATACTGTACCCTGCCTATGACATGGTGGATGTGTTACCACACTGCCATACCCCATGGTCATGCTGCAGGGCCACATCCTGGTGACACACAGATGCCTAGAATTGAAATGGGATACAGCATGTGAGAACACATTCACTCAGCACTTCACTTGTGGGGGCAGAGAGAGGTAAAACTGGCACTAAATGTGTTGCCAATACTGTGGCCAATATCTGTTGTCTCAGGATAGGTAGTAGCATTGTGCAGTAACTTGCAGCACTTGTGTTTTATGCTGTGGAGGTTGTTGATGTAACTATCAAAGGCTGTTGTGACTGTTGTCATTATCTGTTGCATCTCTGCCATCATAGATGCACATAGGGGAGTCCATGTGGGATCCAAAGTTATGTTTGAGGCTAATAAGGCAGTTCAAAAGTCATGAGACACCACCTTTCTCTGCAACAGTGTCCTCCTTCTGATGTACACTTTAGTAATAGCAGGGGACCATCACATTGTCTCCCAGTGTTTGGAGGACAGTGTCTGGGTTCGGTTGGCTCTGGCTAGTACCATGCATTCATGTATCTGTTTGTACAGTGCATATTTGTATGATTCCACAGTCATGCAGCCATTTCCCATTGCCATGGGTGCAGTGAAGACATCCACTCCTGTTTTCATGGCTGCAAAGCCAGCTTTGGAGAGGATTTGCAAGGTGGTTACCTTTGTGGTGTGAGTGGTTGACATGTTGAGTTCCATGTTGATTACAGCCTGTGTGAATCTCACCATGCAGAGATTGACATCTGTGGATGAGCAACAGTCGCATATTTAAGTGGTCAACACAGGTCAAGGTTGTTTCATCCTCTACCAGGCGTCAGTATGAGCTGGTCCACGGCAGTGGAAATGATGCCTTCCAGAAGTGTTGGGCCACTGTACTGGTGCTTGGCCACTTTCCACAGGTGATGGAGGGGTAGTTGAAGGCTCATACTATGTCAATGTTGTGTTGACCCATCATAGATGGCAGGGTGTTGAGGAATGTGCATTGACAGTCTAGGGACCTAGATGTGGACCCATATCAGGCTATGGTCTGGATTCCACTATTACCAGAAGTATCTCCAATGTATATGATGGGATACTAGTCTGGAGGTGTTCCTACCCATAATGACTATGGAGACAACACCACTTGTGGAGTTGTGGTGTAGTCCATGTTTGGGGCCTAACATATGTTGAATGCATCATAGCCTGATACTGCAGGTTTGCTGTCTGCTGCTGTGAACCACCTCTCCATTACAGCAGACATGTGTCCTCCACTCCAACGACTGTTCTGAGTGACTGCATCCTGACAATTAGATGTCTACTGTTGAGCAGCATGCCCTCAGATTGCATACATGTGTAGCTGTTATACTGGTAATAACATCAGGAACACTGCCTAGTAAGGCATCATAGGGGTGGCAAGACAATTAGCCAGTACCTGGAAATCCAGCAGTGACAGATGTAAGACATCTGTGGCAGGTCATTGGGTTTTGTCAATCATGTTATCCCAAGCAGAGAGGTACTGGATCCCCTGAGAATGACACATAACATGTAAATGTTGAAGTCAATCTGTTGATAGTACCGCAGCATCATTCTGGGTGACAGCAATACACTGCCCAGGATTACTGTCACACCTGCCTGGACTACATAATCAGAGGGTTCAACTATGTCTATTGTCAAGTCATTCACACCCACATGGATACAGAGTGATACTCATAGTTGTTGTGGAGTGCCATGACTGGCTGTGTCATGTGTTGGATGCTGGCATGTGATAGATAGTTGGCTGGTACCTGCTCCATATTCAACTTAGTGAGTGGGATATTTGTGTGCCTCAGTAATGAGTTACCCATGATCACTGTATAGTGCAAGGTGGTTATCCTTAGGAGCTTAGGTTGAGTGGCACACTGTGTAGGTTAAATATGTGTCCCTTGGCATGTGCCATGTTGCGGTGTTTGAATGGGTGTCTGTCTTGCTGGTCTGTGCTGTTTGGGTAAATGTCCATTGAGTGCCTCTGTGAAGGTGTGTGCATGTGGCTTTTCACTGTATGTCATGGCTGTCAAAGTGGGTGCCATGGTGAGTACATGTTTCACATGGTGTGGTGCAGGTGTTGATCATATCCTCATGACCTGCTAGTCCAGTCTTTGCTGGAGAGTGCATATGTCCACATTGGGTGATATATGGCTAACCCTCACTGGTCTGCATGTTTGGAGTTTAGAGGAGACAGTTGTCTGTGTACACGAGGCAGTTGCAACAGTGTCTCAGAATGGACAAGTGCTCCAGGTTAGAGGGTGAAAGCACAGATAAGCACCCTACAAACATGCCAGGAGGGGTAGACATAACTACCAAGTACTGGGGCAACTTCTGTGATGAACAAGTACTGCTGACAGCTCCCAGGTGTGCCACACTTCTTGATACAATAACCTGGTGAATTGCCAAGCCATAATGTTAGTTGAAGTGCAAGACAGGAAAAACTAGCATAATGTACGGGTGGAACAGAAGGCAGACTGTCTGCCATCTGTAATAGTTTACCACAGCTGTGCAGTTACCAGCGGCTTTGGACATGTGAAAGTTCTGTAAGCTGTGTAGTGTGTGCAGTAACTGCGTAACACTACAGTAGACATACTTAGATAGGCAGGAGTTCTAATCCTTATGCTGGCAACTGTTTTTGTGTGTGTGAGGATCATATCTTGCATGGTTTATACCATTTTAATGTGTATACCATACATGGCTGGTGACTACCTCCCGCTGCCATTACTTTATATGGTGTGGTAACAGCATCTGCCTCACATGCACTAGGTTAAACCATTGTACAGTCCTCTGTACAGATGTGTCTGGCATATCCATATGTTTGCAACCTATATGTGGTTGGAAGTGGTCTGTGTGCCTTAACAATGCCCATGGATGTGATATTATAGACAAATAGGCCACAGTAAGTGTGCTGACACATATTGCAGCATGAGGTATCATATGTGATTGAAACATCATGCTGATACAATGTCTGGCACCCTCATAGGTGGCCTGCCTTTTAGATGCAATACATGAGTCCAGATGCATGGTTTTACTAGTGAACTGTTCCCGTTATGGGTCACTACATATATACACAAATATATATATATATATATATATATATATATATATATATATATATATATATATATATATATATATATATATATATATATATATATATATATATATATATATATATATATATATATATATCATACTAGTACTCACAATTAACATGTGGATATATGCGACATACCATTAGCTGGCCTAGGAGTGTCACAGTCAGTATTGTTCAAACCACACTCCAATAGTAGTCATATGTGACTGACTCAGGGACCTGAGTTGTGTTCTATGTTACTACAGACAGACATGAATGCTATGGCCATAGGTTCTGATCAGCAGTATATCAGTATGGCAAGTGTTGTTGGGAAATATTTGTTGAACTTCCTATTTACCTCTTTTACATACACCCTACTACATTCCATTACATGATTACTTGTTTCACATACCTTTTTTTCTTTGCCTGTTTCAGTTGCTGTATTTCACAGGTAGACGGGTGTGTCTCACAGATGTATTTTTGTAGTCTGGTTGTGATAGTCTTGCTTTTTGTTTGTTTTCTTTCTTTCTTTCTTTCTTTCTTTCTTTCTTTATTTTTATTTTATTTATTTATTTATTTAAATTTGTTGACCGGGAGTGTCCGACTGGACGATGGTCCATTTTCAGCGGAGGCCCGGGGAGAAAAGCTCCACAGTAAAATAAACAGACAGTAGTTACATTGGATTACATAGTGATTAACAATTTAACACAGAAATTACTTACAACATATTTACAGATGAAGAACATAGTACATCAGTAGACAACTAGAATCTTTATCTGTGAAGTACATAACAGGCATTAACAAATGTAACAATGAGAAGTTCCTGCTGTATAATAAGTACTAGGCTTATGAGCATCTGAGCTTGCTATCATCAAGGTAGTTAGTGGAGGTGAAAGAAAGGTAGTAGTTGGATGGGGTGGATGATATTAGAGTGGGAGTTGCAAGGGCATAGCGCTTTTAATAAAGTTTTGAAGTTGGTGCATGATGGTACGGAGGTAATTGTGGGTGGGAGTGAGTTCCATAATTTGGCTATGGCGCAGAGAATAGTGCTTCACCAGCAGAGTTATTGGCTTTAGTGATCTGCAAGTGATTTTTGTTGCTGGATCTTAGTGGTCTGGTGGTGCGATAGGGTTGGAGTAGATTCTGGAGGGATGGGACATTTAGTGGATGGTTTACTAGTTTGTGGGTGAGTGAGAGTTGATACCACTGAAGGAGGTGAGGGAGTTCAAGCCAGCCCAGTTCAGCAAGTGAGAGACAGTGGTGACTACGGTAGGATGCCCCTGTGGCGAATTTTGCATTTTGTTGTAGCAGGTCTCTAGCTTGTTTAGATCACATTGCCTTAGGTTGGTATATACTGGAGAGGCATAAAGTAGGGTGGAGATAAGGTGGGATTTGCTATTGAAATCTTTGCTGCTTTGGTGAGAAATTGTTTATTTCTGTATAATGCTCCTAGTTTTTTGTGGACGTTTTTATGGTCATGGATATGTGAATGTCAAATTTTAGTTTATTGACTATTTCCACCCTAGCAATTTGGTGTGTTCAGTTGGGTATATAGTGGTGTTGTCTTTGCTGTGATGTTAAAGTGAGAGTTGTTTTGAGTATGTTTGGTGGGTTGGAAGATGAGTAGTTTAGTTTTGTTTGGGTTGAGTATTAATTGGGCATCGGATAACCATGTTTCAACAGAGGAAAAGGCTTCCTGTGTGACTGTTTGCAGTTTGGGTAGGGACTGGGCTGAGCAGATGATGGTAGAGTCATCTGCGTATTGGATGAGTGTGCCATGTTTGGTGGCAGAGGCTAGATTATTGGTGTAAACAGAGAAAAGTAGGGGTCCAAGGATGGATCCTTGGGAACCCCTATGGAGACAGGTAGTTGGGGAGATATGTCATTCTGCCATACAATGGATTGTTGGCAGTCAGACAGGTAACTCTGAAACCAGTTGGTGACTGATTGTGAGAAGGATAGGTTATTGAGGACAGAGATAAGTTGTTTGTGTGGGACCATGTCAAATGCTTTAGATAGGTCTAGGAAAGTAGCAGAGGAGAGATAGCCATTGTTTTTATGCTGAAGGATAGTGTTTGTAAAGGAGAGTAAGGCAGTGGTGGGGCTATGGTCGGAAACCATGCTGAGTACTGGAAAGGAGGTTGCTAGTAAGGAGGTAGTGTGAGACCTGAGAGTGTATGCATCTCTAGTATTTTGGAGAGTGGAGAGAGAATAGCTATGGGGCGGTAATTGGTTAGTTCTGCAGAGGGTCCGCCTTTGTGGAGGGGAATTATATGTGAGGCTTTCCACAATGTGGGAACATAACTTTCTGACAGAGATCAGTTAATCAAGATGGATACTGGGTAGGCCAGAGCATCAGCTGCGATTTGTAGGTATTCACTTGGGAGGTTGTCTGCTGCTAATTTGGTGGGTTTAAGTTTAGTTAAGAGTTTTTTTATGTTGGAGGTAGGTACAGGAGAAAAAGAGAAGGCAGTGGGGAGATTACTAGTTGAAGCTGTGGGTTGGAGGGGAGGGGGGTTGTGTTGTTTAGCTAGTGATAGTATGGTTTGGGTGAAGTGTGTGTTGAATGAGGTAGCAATATTTTCTGAGGAGTGAGGGATGTTAGGAGGAGGGGTACTGACTTTACCTGGGTGGAAGATGGAGTTTATGGAGGACCAGAATTGTTTGGGGCTGTGTTGTGAGGAGTCTAGGGCAGACTGGTAGTATTGGAATTTGTCCCATTTTATTAGCTTTTTGACTCTATTGCATAGTTCTAGGAATTTCTGTCTAGCTGCAGGGGTTTTGGTTTTGTGCCAGTGCTCCCAGGCTTTATCCCTGTTTTTCATTTCTGACTTAGTGGTTTTCTGTAGCCATGGGGAGGGTTGTGCTTTGGTTCTGGAAAATCTTATGGGGGCATGGTAATTAAGGATGTTCAGGAAGGTAGTATTAAAAGATTCAACTGTGTCATCTAGACTGAGGTACTTTAGAGCATGCCAGTTACATTCTTTGAGGGATGAGATGAATGTGAGTGGGTTAAAGTTTATTTTTTTACCTATTTGACGATAGACGGCAGGTTTAGCTTGGTACAGGTATTTTTTGAGTAGGAATGTTGGGGAGTGATCACTGAGGCTATCTGATAAGCAGCCTGTTATATATGACTGGGGGTTCTTACTGACTAGTATCCAATCCAGGGTAGAGTGCTTGCTGGAGTTTTTATTTATCCTTGTTGGTGACTGGACTAGTTGGGTGAAGCCATGAAGGTGTACATGATGGGTTGGATTGTTGCCAGAACAGGATTGCCAGTCAATATTGAAATCACCTAAGATGATAGTTTCACCTAAGATAGATACTTTCTCTCTTTCTGTCTCTCTCGTTCTCTGGTAGATGTAGAGAAATATTTGTTTTGTATAGGCAGCAGCTTGACTTTTGTATGTAAGCTCATGATCAGTTGATGGTCTGTACATGAATTGAAGTCCCCCACTTGCTAATTGCATATGGAACAACTATGGTATCATTTCTATAGCCAATTGCATGGAAACACACTCCCATAACTAAGCACTTCATGTGGGCATTGGCCCTTTTCCTTCACTGTGAGCAGGACTTCATGTGGTGTCTGACAAACAGCATCAGATAAGGAGTTGGAAATACCTCTTACAACAAACACTGTGGAAACAGGCCAACAAACTCGAGGGGGATGTTCCAGACATGGGAACAGAATGTAAGTATGGCTGTTCTACATTTGAAGTAATGTTAGTTTAACAGGGTTTGTGTGGATATTGCTGTTCTGCATGATTTAAAGTCTGACATGACAGTGTTACGTGGTTGAGAAAACTCTCACCTGTGGGACTGTCTGCAGACTGGTCAGAGTTTTCAGTCTTAGATTTGGTGTGTTACCCACACATTTTCTGTCTGTATAAATGCAGTAGCATACTCTGATGATTGCAATCCATAAATGGTAACATCCATGTGTGTTACTGACTTCATATCCCTCAGCAGAGATATGTTACAACAAACCCTATTACACCAGCAATTATCTGTTTATAACAGCAATTTGTCAATAATGCCCCTGTGTTTGTGCCTCTGCCCCCCAAGTCTGTCACCCTTTGTCCACATGTTATGCAGTAAGAGGTGGATATATACAGTATATCATTATTTACTGACATCATTCCTGATATCAAGCCAGTGATATATCAGACTGCCAGACATGTTATGTATAGGAGGCCTTATATTTGAGTACAAAATCTGGACATTCTGTTGTAGTCTGTACAGTAGGGAGGTATGTGTACTTATGGTGATTGTTGACAGAGTGTTAGTATTGTGTAGCAGTGTATTGTGAATGTATTTGGCCTGTGTACAGACTGGGGTAGATGTCAGTGTTCTTGGTCCTGCTCTATCTGACGTTGCATGCTGCTCCATTTTCTGGTACCCTATCAACTTATATGTTTGTAGGGCCAGACTGAGACATGTCCCATACCACAGTCAGGCATCAGACTACACTGTGAATTGGGCCAGTATATGTAGGGTTAGTGTGTGAGTGGCAAACATGATGATGGGTTTTGTTCACGCAGTCCATATACTGGACTATTAATTAGGCTTACCATTATGTGACTGTGACCATGTTAAGATTTGTTGTGGGCATGCACTTTCACACTGATGTCTGTTACTCCATGTTGTTACATGCCTGTAGTGCCTGCTATATTGCAATTACATGTGTATTCCCCCATAGGAAAATTGGGTTAGTGTTGTGGCAGTCTGCCTGCAGTTTAAACAGTGCTTGGTGACATGCCTAGCAGCTCAGTGTATTTATCCTAGTGTGCTGTTATGTCCAGATATTTGTCAGATTTACTGTTGCTCGGCCACCATATGCATTGTGTATTTCTGACAAAGCAGTGAGATGCTGTGAAGATGTATGTCACTAACTAGTGGGAAGTATGTGGGCTTGGGACCTCTTCTCCTCCAGTTAATATATGTTATGACAGACAGGAGGGTGTGAATGCATAAACTGTGTGAGCTTATCTACTCCAGTATTTGTGATACATCTCCATTTTCATGGCTTTAAACATCCCCTTTGTCAGGCTTGGTCCACATTTCTTGCACTAAGGAGTTCTGTGTATACCTCTTGACTGTCAAAAACAACCAAAACGGACCAGCTGTGAGGATGTATATATATTTATTGCTTCAAATCATGTCAGCAATGGACAAAACCATGCTGAATAGACAAACCGGTTTCGGCTAATATAAGCCTTTTTCAATGCCAAATAATCCAAAAAAGTAAGACATCACAATTGTGAGCCCTACTTATAGTCCCTCTCTTAAAGAGGCAATGCCCAAATTGAATACAATACAATAAATGGTGAAAAATTAAAATAATTTAAACATCATGTAATATAATATATACATAATTCAACCCATATATTAGAAAATATGTTGTGTTGTTGGACAAAAATAATAAAAATAAAAAATAAATAATAAATAATAGTAAATGGATTCTATAGTAAATATACCTATGTATGTTACAACAAGGTTTACCATACATAAAGCTATATACAAATTGTTAAATTCTATATTCATTGGGACAATTTGAACCAATATGCCCCAAATCAAAAACCTATCCATGTGAATGTATGTCAAAATGTAACTATATATAAAGCTAATATCTATAATACATATTTTATGTAAACATATAAGACCCACCTATAGTGGGTATAAAAAATACAACATGAAAAAGGAATACATGAAAATCAAAATCTATAATATGTACACCTACTAATTTGGTTCTAATGTATTCAAACCTGGTATAAAAAGACCCCCTAACCTTATAATCCATTTGTACTCCATTTCATTGAGTTTCTTATGCCAGCCTGCTTTCATTTGTCGATGTAGAGTAATTCTATCTATAATGATGAATGTGAAACGCGTGCGAAGGGTGTTCAAGGGTATGTTTATACAAAGCATTAGTCATGCGTTTGTGTTTAATTGCACTAATATGTTCACAAACCCTCAATTTAACAGACCTGGAAGTCTGTCCCACATAAAATGCAGAACAATTGCATGTGGCCAAATATACTGCCCAATCCGAGCTACAATTAGAAAACATCCTAATCCCAAAAACCTGGGACGTATTTCTGCTAGAAAACTCACTAGTTTTGGGCATGTATTTGCAAAATGAGCAGTGACCACATGGAAAGCTTGCCTTCAGTGTATTACCCTCCTTGACTGACCAGATTGTTTCAGACTGTCCACGTTTATTGCTCACATTTCTGCTGTATTCCTCAGACTCATTACTGTGATTTGTGTGGTACTTCACTATGATGATTTTATGATGTCTGTCAGTAACTGATGGCATACATGTCAGTTTCAGAAGAGCCTTCCTTCAGAACATGTATGTTGACATACCCTGTTACTGTAGTAACATTCTACATTTATAACTGCAGTACTTACATTACATTCCCTTGCACTAAGAGGTTCAGAGTTATGGTGCTGAGGTATGACTCCACTACATGTTATGGGCATATTTGATATATAAATATATATGTGTGTATGTATATATATCTACATATGAATATATATATATATATATATATATATATATATATATATATATATATATTTATATCCTTTTTATGTGTAAACAAGAGTGTTCTATATTCCTTCTCGGAAGTATCTCATGACTGATTCCTCTATGTTTTCACTAACAAGTAGTAAACAATTGTAGTACTCAAAGCAGTTGTTCACTACTATTCAGTGCATGTACCGAATGATATATTTGACAAAGAACCAGACATTCTTTCGGCTTAGTGGTTGAGTGCTATGACTATAGTGTACAGGGTCCTGGGTTCAAGACCTGCATGGGCTATTTATTTTGTAGCTGGGCAGAACAAGAGCTGATGGAGACAAGGTGATTAAGGTGCTTTAACGCTGCTTTAAGAGGGTTTGCATGGTTTGCACTACAGTAAGCGCTGCTAACATACGGTTAAACAAATACGCGCTTACTCTGTGTAGGCTTCGCTTACTAGTCTGCAAATCTGCTTAGCATTTACATTTAAGCAATATTTAAACCTGCTAAGCGTAGCTCAGCCCTGGTAACCAGATATCACATTCCAGTCTGAACAAACAGCAGGGTAATGACATCTTTGCTAAGTGCATTTAATTCCATGTACATAGCATGCTCCTCTGTACTGTCATTACAGTAGCAAGGGGTGTGAATATACTGTATGGGACACCTGAGTATATATGGGTATTACCATAATATTTTCTCTTTGTATGGGTTTCATACTTGGGTAGTATCCCAGGTTATATGCAGTCACACTTGCATGTATTGTATCATTATGTTACTACTTTTATCAGTGCTTTTCCAAGTAAGAGTAGATTGCAGATTGTAGTACTGGAACCATACACCCCTGCATGTAAAGCTGGACTCTGAGTACTGACTGTCTTGTTCTTGGTGTTTGAGCTGTATGTTTTTATGTATCTCCTATTGGCTATTGATCTGATATGTTGATATTAACTGTAGACTACTATGTTTTAGGACATGTCATTGAGGACTGCTGTCATGTAGTAATGGCATACCTATCAGTTTCAGATGTCTATCTTTCAAAACATTCATCCTAATGCATAACCTGTTGGCTATCTACTTTCTGTCTCTCCTCTGTACAGATGTGCAGATGCCAAGTATTTATCTTGGCTGCTTACAGGCAATCTCTGATTGACTGACACTGACATGTCTGCCCAGCTATGTTATTAATGCCACAGCTAGGAAACCCCACTCTGTATGCACCACATGCCATGGATACCTCAACCAGACTACCACAGTCAACAGAACATGTTTGGGTACAGGTCCCCAACCCAGACACTGACCATGTTATGCAATATGTGTTGCATACATGTCAATTGGAGCACCTCACTGGCCCTCTTCAAGAAAAAAAAAACAGATGAGTAGATGTTGAATTTAACTGTCACCCTGGGGATCACTCAAGTGGCAGTAGTTGATAGATGGCCTGCTGACAAATGTCAGTTGGCATGATACCAGTGTACTCACATGCCCTACTCTTCTCATCTCTCCATGGACATTAGCCTGGTACACACCTAGGAATGCCTGCACCTATGGACCTCAGTACTGACAAATGTGTCTGTGTGCATTACTGAGTATAACAGTGTTTGTGTGTTTGTAAACTTGTAGTTGAAAATACTCTGAGGGCCTTCTCACCCACTACACCACCCATTGCTATACTTAGAAAGGGCTGCTGGTATAATTCACATTACATGTACCTTGTGACACTCTTCACCCTATGGGCTACCTGGAGCTTGCAGTACTAGCATAACATTGTTCTACAAATGGGTAGATAGAAGTAGGTTACCCTCTGAGTCCTGGCAAATGTATGTGTGTGTGTGTGTGTGTGTGTGTGTGTGTGTGTGTGTGTGTGTGTGTGTGTGTGTGTGTGTGTGTGTGTGTGTGCATATTTGTACGAGACAGCATTCTGAGGCCTCATTCTCCAAATACACTAAACCTTGCCATACATTATAAGGGATGGTGATGTTGACATTAGGAGAACCATGACAAAGCCCCCACCCTACTATCCCTGTGGTGTGTGCAATAAATCCATATCCCTGTAGTAGCAATAATTAGATAGACAAGGGTTTGTATTGCAGTTCTGGTAAATGTGTGATTGTGGGTATGTCAGTGCATTATCATGGGATTCAGTGAGTACAATATCCAATGTGGGTTGGGGTGCTGGGTATACTGTCTTTACACCATGGTACCCCCAGTACATGTCCCAAGGTTCACTGTATGAGGACCATTGTTACCATCAACCATACAGGTAACTGATGACACTCTTCAGCCCAATAATGCATGTGTTGTGTGCAAAAACTCTGTAACAGTATGGACTCACTGACAGGGTAGCCAACACTGCTAAACCCAGGTATGTCAAATGTCTCTATGACTGTATGTGTTTGCCAATGTGTATATGTCAGTATGTTATACTATGTATTGTCCATTAACACCTAGTACATCCCCCATTACCATACTGTACAAGGCCTGGTGATGTTGTTCACTTTACAGGAAGCTCGGGACACACCTAACCCTACAAGCTCTGTGGTGTGTGCAATTAAGGCCAAACACATTAGTAGCAATAAGTACCTAGGCAGGGGTTCTAATCTCAGTATTGCCAAGTAAGTGTGTGTGTATGTGAAGGGATCTACTTCAGTTGCAGAAAATTATATTTCCCAGGAGATCATTTGTCTGAGTACTAACTGGCAAAAGGTAACATTGCAAAGCAATCGTGTTGTGTAAATTCATTCCATCAAAACTAGTAGTGGATGTGCAAATGCCCTTTTACCCACTGTGTACAGCATTACTGAAGTTGGTATATATAGTTGGGTGTGGTTGTGGGCACAGCCACCCACATTGTGGGTATTGTTATGCGTATCACCCTGCTTAGTGTGCTGTTATAATGTCCAGTTTATGTTAAGAGGTTAAGTAGTTGTTAATCACACTATGTGTGGTTCTATGCCACCCCACACCCTCTGAAGTTGGGGGCTGTGCCCCCACACCAGCACACCTATGTATACCAACTCCAGGATTGCACTACATTGGGGAAAAGGACATATACCCTGCCAGTACCATTTTCAATTAAATTAAATTTGGCAGACTGATTACTTACTGATGTGATGTTTTGACAATTTGGTCTTTGTCAAATTACATAGGCCAAAATGAGTTCACTGCAAAATGAAGTACATCCATGTGAACAGTATTCCCTGTGTATTGCATCAACACAAAAGCCTGTGTGTGTGTGTGTTATACATAAACATTTGGTGCATGCCACCCAGTACACTTACCATTGTCCACTATAGAAAGCTGCTTACATCAGCCCCCATGCACTCACCTGCATACACCCCTCAGACCTATCAGCCATGTGGCACATGCATTAACTGTTATACAGACCTGTCACTTGTGTTCAGCTGTACCCAGGATATGACACAGTCAGTATGTTACCACAGTGCTACAGCCCTTGTAGGAAAGGACAGCAGACCAACATCCTCCTGACACACAGACACCTAGAACACAAACAGAATACATTATGGAGACCACATTCAGTGTTAATGACAGCAATAATGCATCATGGCTGGACAGCTACACACCCTGACGTGCAAGCATTAAACATTTCAGCTGACAACACTTTAAACAGCATTACATTGCCAAACTTTAGAAAGCAGCAACGGGAAACTAAAGCACGACTTGTACCACCATTCAGTAAAATAAAATCACATTTATTTTCAAGTAGGTAAGCGCTTTCACCACAAAATGTGGCTTCATTAGACCATTTACAAGTAAAAGTGCATAAACTGCCAAACATTTCCATTTATACATAACATCTCCCCCTAATTAAATTCAAATGTTTGTTGTAGCAAATCAGTTCAGCACAAAATGCCCCCTAGTTACTTGACACCATAAACAGATCAAAACAGCAACAAATTAACTATTTAGTTGCTCATACATAAATAAAATCCACATTATAATACTCCAAATTCATTACATAATAAAATTGTATGCACACCACTTTAAAATATATGCATATCTCATCCTTAGCAGTATAGATTGTATTGTGCATCTATAGATCAACTAACTATCTAGTTGTTTTTGTTATATATAGATCGTCACACAATAATAAGTTTATATCATCGTGACATAACATTTCCCACTTGATATAACTGATTATATGGTCAAGCACTCACTCAACTCCAGAACCCAAATCATTCAAGTCAGTACATCATTACTTACACATTCGTGGATCAAGTCATATTGCACACATTTAAATATCCCTCCAAGTGTATCCTGTGGTGTAGCTAGGTCCTTTCAAATGAAAGATATAGTACCATCGAACATATTATAACATAGTTGTTCAGCTTACAATCCTTGTATGCTGTCAAGGATAAATCATGAAGTGATTTCTATTGTGCGTCGTTCAAATAAACAGTTTACTGTACCATCTTAAACATAGATGAATGGTGAGCCTATTTATCTATATATCCATACTAAGTTCCAGAATGCAATTAAATATGCACTTATCCGGTTTATTTTTGCAATAAACCCCCTTTTTTAGTGTGAATGCTGTTAAGCACTCACTCTACTATTTACTTTGCAAAAGCACTCCTAATCATGACGTCATCACGCCATGCCTCCGTTCCTTAAAAACATAGCAGTCTGAATAGTTCACTGTTCGGCTACTTGCAGAGTGCATTTTCTATAACATGAAGACTATGTTGCATCAAATTTACCTAGTACTAAGTCCTCATGTATATATATACTTTAAAGAATCTTTTCACAAACATGATCAGTTCCATCATACATTCGGCATATATTGTATTATATAGAATCAATACAACTCTTCATAATATGAACATATAAGTATATTATTGTGCATCGGTGGTGGTGCTGTGGTAGCGTTATCACTTCACAGTAAGATGTTGTCCCGTTCGATTCGCAGCTAGAGCGTCTTCTGTGGGGAGACATGCATGAATGGGCGTACCTTCGTTGAAGGTTGTGCATCAGGGCTGGCAACTCGGTACGTAAAAATCTACTGCCAATCATTAGCTGACCGGACGGAGTTCTGCTGTGGCGACCCCTAACCGGGAAAAGCCAAAAGACACAACAACAACAACATTGTGCATCCATAAAATTGCTACCAATATTGACATCAATCTACATCTTCAAACTAATTTCATTTAACAGATACTTATATAAATAGTAGTAGAGAATGACAGATCATAGACAAGAAATGTAATTCTAAAAACTAAACTGCACTTCATATGGAAATATTTATAGCTAGCCAAAACATAATTTACCATTTGAGCTACATATACTAAGCTGTAAGATATGTTCATAGGTTCATAGGTTCATACTAGGCTATCTGCCCTAGGGCATTTATAAGCCTAGCCAGAGTGTGTTTGGCTTTCGCCACCCATTTTAAATTAATTTTGCTATGCCCTTTTTCGAGGTTAGTATACTGTGCCTCTGTCTAACAGTGACACAGAAGTGATACCAGGGGTAAACCTATGATCTCCCATCCACTCATCAAGATTCCTCTTGAAGAGAGTCAATGAGGGACTCTGCCTAACCTGGACTGGGATTTTATTCCAGAGTGAAGGGAGCCTCTGGGTTATGAATCTGTCCCTCCAGCATGTCCTATTTATTTCAGTGCTGAGGTTCAAGTCTCACGAGAGCGTAGCTCGATGGGATTTGGATTTTCTGAGGTGCAGCATGTCCATTAATTCTGGGTTGGACATGGCTTTATACATCAGGCACAGATCGCCTCTGAGCAGGCGGTATGCCACTGAGTAGAGCTGGAGTTTCTTTAACCGGGCAGCATATGGCATCTGTTTGAGCCCTGTGATCCTCTTGGTGAGGTACTTTTGGGGTCTTTCCAGTTGCTGCAGGTGTCTGGTAAGTTACATCCCAAAGGAAGGGCATTGTACTCAATTGTGGGTCTGATGAGGGGTGAGTAAAGAGGCACGATGACCTCCCCTGATCTAGATGTGAATCCTTCATGATTAGGTGGGCTATATAAAATGTTTTTCTAACCACTTTGGCCACATGGTTGTCAAATGAAAGATTGCTGTCAACTTGGGTCCCCAGGTCCCTAGTTACTTCTTCTGTACTTAATGGATTACCACCTATGTGGTAATTTGTGGCACTTTGTTTTTGCCAAAGGGATGACTATACACTTTTTGGCATTTAGCTTGAGGCCATGGCTCTGGCACCAGTTGTCTGTTTCTATGAGGCCCTTTTGGAGGATGCTTGTGTCGGCTGGATAGTCGATTATGGCGCCCAGTTTGCAGTCATCTGCGAACTTGGTCAGCCACAGTCCTTCCATGTTGGCCTGTACCTCCGAGAAATATATACCGAACAAGAGAGGTCCCAGGACTGAGCCTTGTGGGATGCCACTTGTAACTGGTTTGGAGTCTGACATGGCTCCAGTAATGCTAACCATGTGGGTTCTGTCCTGGAGCCAGTTTGCAGCCCATCTAGTGACACAGGGCTTTATATTTAAGCTGGTGAGCTTATCTATAATGCCTGAGTGGGGTATTGTATCGAAGGCTTTTGCGAGGTCCAGGTAGGCTGTGTGGACCACCTTCCCCTCGTCAATGGCCTTGGTGACTGTTTCAAAGAAATCAACCAGGTTTAAGAGGCAGGATCTGCTCTTAACAAAGCCGAACTGGGTAGGATCCAGTTTCTGTAGGTCCCCAATATCTTTATTTATGAGGTCCATGATGATCCTTTCCATAGCTTTGCAGACCAAGCTAGTCAGGCTTATGGGGTGATAGTTTCCAGGATCCTTTGAGGCACCACCTTTGTGGAGAGGGACCACTGTTGCTGTACGCCACTCTTTGGGTACATACCCTTTAGTAAGGCTGAGATTGAACAGTAGTTTTATGTTTGGGTTTAGCTCTTCTTGGAGTTCATGTAGGATGCAGCCTGGGACACCATCTGGTCTCATTGATGCTGTGCTTTTTGCTTTGGAAAGGGCGGTTTTTACCTAAGCATCTGAGATGTCATGGGGGCAGCACTCTGCTGGGATAGATATTTGCCTTTTTGGTGGGGAGGGTTTGCACTGAACCTGTCAGCTAGGATGTTGGCAATGTCTGTGGGTTTGGTATATTTTTTGTCATTTTGGACTAATTCTGAGCATATCTGGGAATTCCCACCTAGGTTCCTAACATAACTAAAGAAAGCCTTGTGATTATCCTTAGTGTCCTGTGCAATTTTTCTCTCGAAGCTGGCCTTAGATGATTTTATGAGTGCCAGTAGTTTTTTGCTAATACTGATCAGAGATGCCTTCCCTTTTTGGGATTTTGCTCTATCATGTAGTAGCTTCCTCCTTCTATTGTATAGTTTGTTTATGGCTGGGGTCCACCAGACAGGACGTCTGCCTTTGGAGGAATGGGTCTTGGTTTTATTTGGGATTGCATGATCCATGCATTCCTGAAGGTGTTCATAGAATGCATTTATAAAGGATTCTGCGGTCTGGGCCGTATTTTCCACAGGCCCGGGGGCTTTGAAGGATTCCACCTCGGTTTTGAGGAGTGTTCTAAATATATATGGTATCACGATCGATACCATGGCCATCTGTTGTTATATTTAAACTATAGAGTGCATGTCATAATATATAGCCAGATATAATTAAAGAATTGTTTTACATATATATATATATATATATATATATATATATATATATATATATATATATATATATATATATATATATATATATATATACACATATATGTGCACTTCTAGCCTATATAAAAAAAAATCTTTACTTGTATCTGGCTATATACTATGACATGCACTCTATAGTTTATATATAACAACAGATGGGCCATGATATCGATCGTGATACCATATATATTTAGAACATATCTTACAGCTTAGTATATGTACCTCAAATGATAAATGATTTTTTGGCTAGCTATAAATATTTCCATATGAAGTGCAGTTTAGTTTTTAAAATTGCATTTATTGTCTATGACCTGTCATTCTCTACTAGTATTTATATAAGTATCTGTTAGGTGAAATTAGTTTGAAGATGTAGATTGATGTCAATATTGGTAGCAATTTGATGGATGCACAATAATATACTTATATGCGCATATTATGAAGAGTTGTATTGATTCTATATAATACCATATATGTCGAATGTATAATGGAACTGAGTATGTTTGTGAAAAGATTCTTTAATGTGTATATATATATATATATATATATATATATATATATATATATATATATATATATATATATATATATATATATATATACACATGAGGACTTAGTACTAGGCAAATTTGCTGCAACATAGTCTTCATGTTATAGGAAATGCACTCTGCAAGTAGTTGAACAGTGAACTATTCAGACGGCTATGTTTTTAAGGAACGGAGGCATGGCATGATGACATCACGATTAGGAGTGCTTTTGTGAAGTAAATAGTAGAGTGAGTGCTTAACAGCATTCACACTAAAAAAGGGGGTTTATTGCAAAAGTAAACCGGATAAGTGCATATTTAACTGCATTCTTTAATTTAGTATGGATATATATATAAATAGGCTCATCATTTATCTATGTTTAAGAAGGTACGGTAAATTGTTTATTTGTGATTGATCTTTGACAGCATACAAGGGTTGTGAGCTGAACGACTATGTTTTAATATGTTTAATGGTACTATATCTTTCATTTGAAAGGACCTAGCTACACCACATGATACACTTGGAGGGATATTTAAATCTGTGCAATATGACTTGATCCACGAATGTGTAAGTAATGATGTACTGACTTGAATGATTTGGGTTCTGGAGTTGAGCGAGTGCTTGACCATATAATCAGTTATATCAAGTAGGAAATGTTATGTCACAATAATATAAACTTATTATTGTGTGACGATCTATATATATAACAAAAGCAACTAGATAGTTGTTCTATAGATGCACAATACAATCTATACTGCTAAGGACGAGATATGCATATATTTTAAAGTGGAGTGTGCATACAATTTTATTATATGATGAATTCGGACTATTATAATATGGATTTTATTTATGTATGAGCAACTAAATAGTTAATTTGTTACTGTTTTAATCTGTTTATGATGTCAAGTAACTAGGGGGCGTTTTGTGCTGAACTGATTTGCTACAACAAACATTTGAATTTAATTACGGGGAGATGTCATGTACAAATAGAAATGTTTGGCAGTTTATGCACTTTTACTTGTAAATGGTCTGATGAAGCCACATTTTGTGGTGAAAGTGCTAACCTACTTGAAAATAAATTTGATTTTATATTACTGAATGATAATACAAGTCGTGCTTCAGTTTACAGTTGCTGTTTTCTGCTGTCTTGCCTACATTTTACAATGGGAACTGTTTGCCTATTGGGGAACATTCTTTCTTGGATTATTGTATTTTTTGCTAAACTTTAGTACATTCACCCTGTGCATCAGAACCATATTAGCATATCCCTGCATCGATGGTATGGATGACAGGGATGTGGCACAGGTATCATCATATGCACAGGGTGTGGTGTTGGTTTGCCAGTGGCCTAGGCTGAGCCATTTGGTTGACATCATGTGTGTGTGTTAAGGGTTGTTTATTAAATGGCCTGTGCAGATGTGGTCTGTGTAGGTATGGAGGCACCCTAGCTGTGTTGGTGATGTGTGTATGTATGTATGCACACAGTTCTGCCATGTGGCTGCTCTATACAGGGGCATGTTGGACAGCTGCAGACCGTACATGGAAGGGTGTACAGTTCACTGTGTCTGCCAGGGGTTGCACGGACACCATCAGGCAGAAGCCAAGATATGATACTCTCCCCTGGCAATGACAATTGTCCGCTGGATCCTTGTCCCTGTTGGGACTGACCAGGACCATGTGCATGTGACCTGCTGAATTGTGGTGTGGACAGCACCCCCCATGCAGTGCTGGTACTGGTACTGCCACTATGGGAGTGAGATGTTGCACGTCCACATAGACCCCCACCTATTGGTGTAGCTGGCTTACGTCCACGTAGCCGACACCCTACCCACACCACATGCTCTACACAGACACCACATAGTCAAGGATTCCCACCATCTCACCCAACCGTCTATCCATGACCTCTGCAAAATAACAGTGGGCATCTGCATAATCACGGATGTAGTCATGTACAGCAGGAAGAGTAGCCCTCTGGAGCTTCAGACTATCTCTGGTGTAGCATTCCATACATGCCTGTGCTTCCATGACAGCCTGAAACATGCGTCTGGTGACACCTGCTGTGGCACTTCTGCCATGGGCATGGCTATGGCTGCTGTGTACAGACATGCATGCCATAGTAACCACACTTTCCTGCTCCATGCCACCACCCACCAACTGTCCCTCATTTATGGCCACTGGTGATGAGGTATATGTGGGCATTGCGACTGTGTGTGGGAATGGGGTGGATAAAAGTGGGATGCCAACCAATGGCACAGATTCAGCTCCTGACAACCCTGCCTGTGCCTCACTATGCCTATCATCATTGTCAGAGTTTGTATGGACACTAACATCAGTTTGCCTACAGGAGGGACCCTGACCCACCTCGCCACCTGTGAGGGGCAGGCAAGAAATTTAAATTAAGACCTGTACGTTATGGTTTACTTCTACACACACACACACACACACACACATACACACACACACACACACACACACACACACACACACACACACACACACACACACACACACACACACACACACACACATACACACACACACACTTACAGGTAAGGTGGCACAAAGATATTACACAGACCTCTCATTACCCAACAGTTAATATGCATGACATATAGCACTCAACAGCATGCACTGCAGCCATTTGTAATCCTTGTTACCAATGATATACATCTCTGTGATGCATGAGTTGTATTAGTAAGTGATGCCCCTTTCCCTGGAACACACTTTACCCATGTACACATTATTGCTGTGCACCTATACAGCACACTGGCATGTACTGTGCACCATACCTCACAAGTGTACAGACCATTGCTGAATGTGTAGACGTTTGGCAGTTATGCTTGCTCTGTTGCTCACAGCCCCTATGTGTTTGTCTGATACATACCTGGGTTGATATGAGGACTGATGTCAATAATTAATGCCTGACCTCTGATTTGCAGATCTCATCATCAGCAGTGCATGTATGTGCAATAAAATCTGATTACACTGACAACCTTAATGTGGATATGAGGAGTGTACACACCCCTGTTGACATGCCAGCCTCTTCTATGATATGCAATGGGGCCACAATACTGCATTTGATAACATTACACACACCTGATATGTGACATATGACCTGTGCAATCCAGTGCAGTACCAAACAAATGTGTTAGCTGTGGAGATGCTGAATGAGATGCATACAATATGTGGGTTGCATAAGTGTGCACACCCTTAATCCAATGGTTTGGTGAAGCACCTGTTAAGTGAACTACAGCAGTCACTATTCCTGCAAAGGGTATACTAGCATGACCCATTTTCACTTATCATTATTTGGTCACTCTGCCCTACAATGGTCCCTCAACTCTGCAGATTGCAAGGTCAACTCATGTGCACAGCCCTTGAGGTCACACAGTGGCTTCATTATTGATGTAGAGTCTGGGTTATGCCTGGCACAATTCATAACCTTGACTGTATTCAAATACAGCCATTCATAGTGAGCTTTGGATGTATGCTTCAGTTCACTGTTGTGTTTCAAGCTGACAGCCCTCCCCATCATCAGCCTTATTTCAGATGCCTGACAACTATGGGCCACACATGAGTTTCATTTTGCAGTGTACCAAATTCCACCCACCATGTTTACTGGCCTTGTTCCAGCTAATGAACAGCAACCCTAAAGGTGTACACTGGCACCAGCAAGCTAAATGCTGGGGATGGTGGCCCTGAGGTGGAGGGAGGTGTTGCTTGTGCACCACATGTATCTTTATGAATACTGTCTGTAGGTCTGAGCCTTGGTCTCATTACACCATTACACATTGCAACACGTTCCTTTGGGAGACTTGATGTTATGCTTATGCTACCTGTATATAGCCCTGGATGATGTTTCATGTAGGACAAATCTTCCATCTGATTACCCTAGCCCATAGGCCACACTTATGCAGAATCCAGGCGATTGTCAACACAGGTACTACACTAACAGTACTTGCTAGACATTCCTGAAACTCCCTCAGTGTTGCTGCATGTCTCTGGGCAACCTCCATGACCACTTTGCAACATGTTTTGTCATCTGTTTTGGATGGGCATCTGTTTATTTTCTACATCACTGTTGTCCCATATTTAGTACACCTCTAGATCACTGTCTGCACTGTTTGCCATGGTATATGCAATGGTGAGGTAAGGTTACTTTTACCACTCCTGACTGCTACCTTTCGGATATGGGATCCATTTCAAGCTTTGTGAGATGTGTGCAAGCCATGGCTGCTTCTGTTTCAGGCGACTGGGCAAATGTCATGGACATACTTCTTGGACAGCAGGCCATTACTTGGTGTGACATTGAGGCCCTGTACTTGATGGCAGGTGTGTACTCAACAAGAGTGAATGCTGTCAGTACATCACAAGCTGCCTCCACAATGTTATTTGGAGTGTGTGCACACATATGCTTCCAGTGTTTTGGAAGGTTTGTATACCCCATATTTGTTGCCCTAACATAGGATTCTATATTACACATTCTTTGCTCATGTTACGATCACATTACAGGTTGTAAAAGGTGTGGAATGGGTTACTGTGGTCTGTCGTATATATCTGCAACAGTTGCCATTGTAATAGTGGTGTATACACTGTTGTATCCAATGTATAAGGGTAATGTTTCATACATGTCCCTACTGTAGGCCATTTGTCCCACCATTTTGTTTGTCTCCCCACACATCTTGCACTGACAGGTTGTGAGGCATACTGCAGGAATCTTACATACCCTTCAGATATGCTACCATGGTGACCATTGTGATGCAGTGCAGTTAACACCAACAAAAATAAACATGTACAGCATGCATTATGGGCAGGTGTATTAAATGTGTGCATGACAAATAGTGTCGCCTCATCATGGCCGGTGTATTGGCAAATGTGAACAAAACAACTCCATACTCACCAGCTACAGGTTGCTGTCCCAGTTGAGTACCAGAGGGACCTAAATAGTTGTGTGAGAGAAGTAATGTCAGTAGCCATACCTGTGGCATTGGTACAGGGTAGAAGCAGCATTTCAGCACATCAACAGTATAAACTCCAGTGCTAAGGATTATGCACATCTGTGCATTACTACACTCCAGCAACAGACTATCTTATCTGACATATGCGTGTAGATACTTTACAGATAAAAATGTATAAACAACAGTGTTCTAGTAATGTGCACTGGGGCCTTACCTGCACACTCCTTGTCCATTGTATGGCACCCACCTCCACAATCCTGTCTTGATGGCCTGTCCGGCGGGCGGGCAGGTGCCCCAAGGTTGGCAAGGAGCTCCTCAGCATGTATCAGTGGGTGCTGGATGACTTGACCCCCACCTGTGGCTAGCCAGTCCCTCTCAACGGCAGCAGCCCGCTGATGGGTGTGGCAGATGAGGTCAGTGCAATAATGCCGCACCTGCTCATAATTTCAGCTGTGCGGGCCAACATAATTTACCCTGTGGATGAGCTTGTTCCACAGGGTGGTACTCTCCTGCAGATCCTAGGCTCTGCAGCTGAATAATATGTTGTAATGCTGTATGACATATTGTATTAAGGTGTCTTTATCTATGTTGGTGAATGCTGGCAGCCATGGACATTGCATATTACGTGGAAGACATAAACAGGAAAAAAGGTTACAGGACCTCATATGGTTGTCCACTTGCACATCAACAGTGAATATTACTTGTAAATTATCCAGATTTCACCATAACACTGTAAGCTGTCATGGCTTTGGCATATTGCATTACACACCTGGCACTGACTTGTCCAGTTCCCCCAATGTTGGACACTTAATTGCATAATCCTCTATTCTCCATTTATTTCTGTGTAGAGGGATGACAGTGGCCATCTCCCACCTGGATGGTGTGTGGATGGTGGCAAGTCTGTGTTTGACTGTAGTGTGTGATGGAGCTGTGAGCACATGCCTGAGTTCATGTAGGAGGCAGACTGTGATGTTCTCATGCCACATGGAGACTTCCTGTTGTTGCCATCAGTAGGCATTATGTACATGCTCCCCCAATGATGAGGGCAGGAGTGTGGTTGATGTGCATATTGCCTGTACAAATGTTGTGGACAGGGTTGCACTATTTCCACCTAACCTGTTTGATGCAGGTTGCCTGTATCCATGGCATGTGTGTATGAGGTGTGCTCCCAGTACAAGATGAATTGTTTTGCTGCCTCTGTGACTGACTACATATGTGGAGACATTGTTGCAATTGGCCTTGGTGGTGTGGATATGTCTGATTTATAGTCATTGCCTTACAGGAAGTCACCTGTGAACCTACATGCTTGGTCAGATAGAGATGGATTTGCTTCCAAGTTGTGGTCTGCACCTATGTGTCCCTGTACAGCCACTATAGCAACCTATTATGTGCTTTGTGTATTGCTGCTGTCCACCAAGGGGGATTACTCTATCGTTGGTGGAGGCTGCTTATACAGGTCAGGTATTGCTGCTTCCATATAGCTACAGTGGATATAAAGTGTGCACACCCCTGTTACAATGCCTGGTAGTTGTGTAATTGAAACATGACCCCACAAAAGCTCATTTCAACACACTCCCCACCTGTAATGTGACCTACAGGCTGCTCAGTTCAATTGAAAACATAACAATCTGTTCTGTGAAAACATATGGGAAATAATACTCAGTACAGTAAGCCAGCTGAATGTGTGTGCACACCCTTAAACTGATATGTTGTGTAAACACCTGCTGAGATGATTACAGAATCCATTTGTCTTGGTTTGTACTCTAACATCATGACACATCTTCACTTGGCAATGGTTGCTCACCTTCCTTGAAACATCTTTGTTTCTTTTTCAATAGAATTGTACAGGTTATGGGTCACATTTGAGGTGAGAAACATTCTGAAATGATTTTCTGTGGTCTCATTGGCATACAGCACACAAACCTGGCATTCCAACTGGGGTATGTACACTTTGGATATCCAGTGTATATGGGTGTTGATATAGCTGTTAGTGGTAGGCATGGACAGTGGCTCATAACACAGTTGTGCACTTCTTTGATTACTACCTGATAATCATGCCTACTGTAGTACCCATATCAGTGACATGGCAATGCAACAATCAGTAGCTGTGCACATTTTATTTTGTTGTATGCAGTGACACTGATATTGTACACATGTGCAACATGCACAACCTATTTTCTGGACTGCTTGTAACCCATGTTATTACTTTTGTGCCTTTCAGCTAAACATGCATATACATACACGTGCTAAGGGTATACCTGGTATACATTTGTGTTCTATGTCAGTATGGCACACTGTATTTACAGTCTTGCAGCTCAATCATACTTCTCAACTTGTTATACCAGGACTTCTGGACAATGGTCCACATTAATGGGTGACAACAGGGAAATCAATAGTGATAACTTATTAATATAGCTGACATAACACAAGTATATGTGTATGTAACTACATATATCAGTCACAACTGTGACTATTGTCCAGCAGAACACTGTACAGTTGAATGTTATTAAGTCAATATATCACATGCAGTTTAAAACACACATCTGCAACAGTATTTTAATATGCACATGTCCTATATAGTTATCTTAGATTTACAATACAAACATGTATAATACTCATATTCACAGGTAACATATGGATATGGACAACATCCCATTAACTGTTCTAGCAGTGGCATAGTCATAACTGTTTGACAAACACTCTAGTGGTTGCCATATGTGAGCTGTCCTTTTCCAGGGTGAGTCAGGTTCCTCAGCTGTGACCCTACCTCTCTACCTATTAGAACATCACATCTGGACAAAGCCTAAAATTATGTGTGTGTGTGTGGGGGGGGGGGTAAATAGGGACAGATCTTAAATATGCCTGTTACAAACCTATGAAGTTTGTAGCATAATACATTTTGCATTACCATGACTGTTCTGAAGGTGGTGGGTCTGAAACTCAAGTGTTTATCATTAAGTCATGAGTTCCATCCCGAACTATTTGCCAGAATAATATAGATGTTAGGAGGAACAGACCAAACACTATGATGGGTAAATCTTGACATTCTGTGAAGATCTGTACAGTAGACAGGTATGGCCTAATCCAGAAAGATGCTATGTCCATAGCAGTTGTTCAGCAGGACATCATTACAGCAAGTCTTGTTGGCACATATAATTCTTTCAAAATCATCTGTCAATTATTACAGACCAAGTACTACATTCAGTTATATGCTTACATGTTTTACATACCTGTTTTATTATTATGCTCTCTTCTGTGTTCCAGTTTATGTCTTCCTTGTTTTGTTTTTTTTTCTCTCTCACTGTATCTCTGTCTCTCTCTCTTCACTAAAGGGATTGAGCTGGTTTGAATATGTTGGAGCATGGCTTTTGTAGGTGATGCTCATGATCAGGTGATGGCCTCTGCACCAATTGGTGTTCCCCACTTGCTAATTGCATGCAGGCAGCTATGTAGTTCTTCCAATAGCCAATGCCATAGCAACCCACTACTATAAATGACTACTTAATGCAGGTGTTGTCCCTTTACTTTGCCTGCATGGAAGATATCCTTCATGTGTGGAGGCAGCAGTGTTACAGACAGCAGGTAGGAATACCTCTTACAACAAGACTTGTGGATACAGGCCAACTATATGTTTGTAAAAGGTTCCAGACCTAAAGACAGAGTGTGAGTATTGCTGTTATATGCTTTGAATACTGCTAGTTTTACAGGGTTTGTGTGTACATGCTAGTTTTGCATGGAATGCAGTCTGTCTGTATACCTCTCAACTGTGGGGCTATCCACATAATGGCCAGAGGTTTGGCTGCTATGTTTTGTCTGTTCCCCAGACAGGTGTTTTCCTTAAAATCAGTGGCATTCTCTCTGTTGATTGCTATCAGTACATGGCAACATCAATTTGTGTTTCTGATGCCATATTCCTCAGAAAGGGTATGTTGCAATCAATCCTGTAACATCAGCAACTTTCACGGTGTATAACAGCAATGTTTCAAATATGGCCCTGTGTTTTGGCCTCTGTCCTCCACTTATATAGTAGGCTTTGTCCAGATGTCATTCAGTAAGAAGTTGATAGGTATGGTCTATCATTATTTAGTGTTGACATTCCTGCTATCATTCCAGTGATGTTGTGGACTCCCACAAATGTTGTGGGGTAGAGGCCATAAATATGAGAGCTACAGCTGAACAACATGTGTGGCTCTGTACAGTGAAAACATCAGTGTATAGAGAATGCTGTTATATGCCCTTGTAAGACATTTTATGGGGGAGGGGTATTAAATATTTTTAACCTAGGCTGTTAGAACATGTGAGGGGATATTACTAATAAGAAACATAAAGTTTATGGCTGTACATTTTCATACATTTTGCCATGGGGATAGCTTACTGTTTTGCACACAGTTCTGTTTGTCAGTGTGATAGTACAGTTTGAAGTGAAACAGTGTTATGTAAAGGATCCATTTACATTGAAACAATTGATACTTTCCCCCTATGGGTTAACTACAGAGTGTAACTGGAGGCTGTTGAACTAAATCTGTAATTAAGTGTTGATTGATTCTTGTCTTCAAGGCAAGAGTGTTATTTACTGCTCTACTACTTGAAGGCTTTGGCCAAGACAGCAGAGTATCTTATTTATTGCAGATTACTTTGGGTTACCACCTATCCCTCTTTGTGAAGGACAAACCCTCTTTGTGCATTTGTGTCCTGCTGATAAAAACTGACAAATGGCAAATGTCCTGAGATGGCAGGACCAAGAATGTATCATATGTTATCTTTGACAGTTGCATAAATCAATTATTATGTATTTCAAACACCTAAATCCTATAAGAAATGGCATAAACCACTTAAATAGTACACACATAAACATTTATATTTATGCAAAAAGTGTGATGTTATGTCCTTTGCATTGAGTGTGAGTATATGTTTTAATTTAATAATTCTCATCTCCAGGGAAGAATCAGACTCTGGCCATTTGAAAAGGTGGCAACTGTAGGACTACTGGCTGTTTGATTTTCTGTGCACTCTCTATATATACTCTCTTTATATATATATATATATATATATATATATATATATATATATATATATATATATACATGTATTTATATATTTATATATGTGTATGTATGTATGTATGTATATCTATATATATATATATATATATATATATATATATATATATATATGTGTGTGTGTATATATCATGTGAATGTTTAGTGCTTCCACATTATACATTCCCTATGGTAAACTGGCTGTTCTGCATGATATGTTAGAGAAATCATCCTAACATCTTACAGTTCAGATGGCTTAGTGGTTAACTGCAATGAGTATGGTGTACAGTGTCCTGAGTTCAAAACTAGCAATGGCTGTTTATTTTTTTGCTGGGCAGATGTAAGTAGAGTGATTAAGGCACTTTAAAGCAGCTGTAAGTGTGTTTGCATGGGTTTGCATGACACTAAGTGGAGCTAAAACACGGTTAAATTTATAGGTGCTTAAACTGTGTACGCTTTGCTTACCAACCCTTACCAATGCACAAACACACTTAGTTTATATAATTAAGCAAGTCATACACCAGCTAACCACAGCTGCACATTGCTCACATTTCCTTTTTAGTAGGTATCACACTAATGATATCCTTATTTTCTACAACTCAGGTGGTGTAATGGTAATTCGCTGTGGCTATGGTGTACAGGGTCCTGGGTTCAAGGCTTGGCAGGGCTGGTTATTTTGTTGCTGGGAAGAACAAGGGATGTAGGATATATATATATATAAATATATATATATATATATATATACACACACACACACACACACACACACACACACACACACACACACATATATATATATATATGTGTGTGTGTGTGTGTGTGTGTGTGTCTGTGTATGCGTGTGTGTGGGTGTATGTGTATGTGTATGTGTATATGTATATATATATTTAAATGTATACATATTTATATGTGTATATATATATATATATATATATATATATATATATATATATATGTGTGTGTGTGTGTGTGTGTGTGTGTGTGTGTGTGTGTGTGTGTGTGTACACACACACACACACACATATATAAATATATATATATATATATATATATATATATATATATATATATATGCATTTTCCCTAATGTTTAATGACTGTGCTACATGATATGTTTGAATAAACATCAGACATATCTACAGCTCAGATGGGTCCTGGGTTCAAGTCTTGCTAGGGCTGATTATTTTGTTGCTGGGCAGAACAAGGGCTGTTGGATATGGTGCAATGTAGGTACTTTTAAGCAGTAGTAAGCAGGTTTGTGCAGGCAGCAATACTAACTACCGGTTAACTATGCCTACACATAGTTAGTCTTAAAAAGTGCTTAATCTGTGTAGGCATCAATTAGCACAATGCAAACAGGCTTAGTTCTGCTTACTACTGCTTACTCCCGCTTACCCCTGTGCTAATTTCTTTAAAAGAAAAGAAAAAGGGGTGATAGGAAAGTGGTGAAAAATGGGGCACAAAGAGGGTAAAACAATATGAAAGATAGGTAGGGATGTGCAGGATGGATGTAGGGAAGGTCCATAGCTGTCCATTTTTTCTACAGCAACAGCTATGCATATATACTGAATTTGGAGGTGCATTTGGACAATTAAACCCCTGAGAGAGAGGGGTGAGGACAACAATAATGTGTTGTGAAGCCATTTAGTCAAGATTAGATGTTTCCAATGGACACGTGTGCAAAATGGACAGATATGTATGGGGAGAATTTTTTTTGGGGAATAGATTGCCCTTTTTTTTAAGGTGAGAGTGGGATGTTGGTGAATGATAGTAGGTATATTTGGGGAGATAAGTTGGGAAGGAAGACAGACAAGACAGACAAGACAGCATACAGGGGTGATATATGACACGTGGGGGGTAAATACCTTGGACGGGGCAGGGTGTTTGGTAATCGGAAGCCCACAAGCCCCCAAATGGATACAGTGGGACTGAGGTCCCCACTCATAGGCAGTCACCACTGCACCTTCATGTCCCCGAAGGTGGCTGTGCTGGGGGCTGAGCAGGAGGGACAGCTTAACCCTCTAATTGTGCTATGTGGCCCTCAAGCTGGCATAGAAGATCTCCCAATTTCTTGCGGAGTTCGTATGCACCAGATCCCGAACCTGGCTTCGGGTGACAGGATCCTGTCCATGTCCACACCCAGGGGGGGGGTGAGACCCATCCCCTGTGGCAGTTCCATCCAAACGTGGTGCAGGACCAGCAGACAAGGAGGTCCCAGGGTGGGTCCCAGATGTGCTTGGGCCTGGTGCCATGGCCAGATGAGGAGGGAGAGGCAGATCCACTGGGTGTGGCCTTCCCTGATGTGCAATGATGTTGCAGTTTTAGAACATATGTTGCTTAGTCATGGTAAACACATTCCAGGATTAGTTATAAGAGCATGTATGAGTATTCCCATTAACCCAAAATAACAGATTTGGAACATTTGTATAGCAAACAGAACATATGCATATATGGAACCACAGTGGGTATTACACCGACATGCAGTTTAAATTGATAGCATCAGACCAACAGTGATAGTATTTGAACAGGGAACATTAATTGGAATACATTTCAGCTTTTGTAGAACAACAGGACACATGTCCCAACAGTAGGTTTGGTGGAAAGCATTTCCATTCATTTATGTGTTTAGATTATTGGTGAAGATATGGTGGGGTAGAGAGAGAGAGATGTCAGTTAACAAATGTAGATTTTTGAAGTGGTCACAGCTTTAATGATCTTTGCTCTACTCATTACTTCACAGGTATTATTACAGCTATGGCCTTGGGTAGGGAAGTGGTATGTTTGTACACAGTATAATTACAGCCTTCTTATAGCTACTTTATACTTTCTCTCACCTGGAAGACCTGTGGAGGGAAGGAGGAGGGAATGTTTCTTAATACTACATGACTGTTTCTACACATTTTCACAAAATCCTAGTTCAAATTATGCGTATAGCTTACTACCACTCCCAGGATTCGAACCATGGCTATTTCTGCTAAAAATATAACAAGTGTATGTTTCATCAGAGGGAGTTATTGAGAAAATGCTGTGTCTTCTTTGAATTATTTCTTTCTCATTCTCTCTTTGTTGTACGATCTGACCGTGTAATTACAACAATCTTTTACATACATTCCTATGCATAACTTTTCATATAGCACAGTGTGGAAAACAATGGTTAACACAACATTACTATTCAGATATCAGATCTTGGTGCGTGACATTTGTAATACCAGTCTATCTTGTGTGTTATAGAGGTACTAACTTTGTCAGATGAGACCAGATTGTTTAATGCTTTTAGAGCTATAGTTGCTATGCATAACCTGTACACATTTCAAATCATACCATACCAGAGTAAACACAACCAGTCCAGGGTTTTGACTTTTATTGACAGGCACTTACATTTTTATTAATATATGATCTATATGAGATGATTACTGTAATATTGTCTGCTTTATTCAGTACAATCCATACCCATTTGTAATAATGCCAGGTGACATTCTACTCCTTTATATTTATTTGGTATGAATACTACAAGCTAGATTGTTACTCACCAGCCACGCAATGCAGCTTTTGCAACCTGCTGGCATGGGCTTCCTGGTTTGCAACCCGCTCAGCTGGAGCTGTAATGAAAATAGAGAAATATTTATGCATATCTATCCATCACATACACAGGCTGGACTTTGGTAAGCAGTTATTGCTATGAATACTTACACACTGCTGGAACATCACCCCTCTGTCGTGCTTTTTGGACCCACTGTTCCAAGAGCTCCCTATTCCTCTGCTTCACGTTGGCATAGTGGTGCCAAACCTGCTCACCAGTTTGAGGGATACCAGTGGCACTGGTAAGATCACGGGTGTGACTTTCCCAGGCTTCCTCTTTGTATTGGGAGCCCTGGTACTGGTCCTGCAGCAGTCTTATGTCATGGTTTTTTGCAAGGAGTCCTACCATGACCTTGGACTCCTGCATGCCCCAGCGCTGCACCCAAAAGCACATGCCTTCTCCTACACTAGCCATACTGCCAACAGTGGGGGGCTACAACTGGTTATGGGCTGCATTCCTACCTGAGAGGTGTAAATACAGCCAATTTCCTGCACTTTGACATGATTGGACAGCTTTGAATATGCTGAGCTAAGCTAAGCTATGGGCAAACCTGCTTAGCTAAGGTTGGCAGTGCTTAAAGGGGCAGGTTCAGCACTGCTTACCAATGGGTAAATCCACTTAGCTGGGCTACTCATTGCTTAGCATTCATATTTACACAATGCTTACACCTGGTCAGCATAGCTGTGCAATGTTTAGCATTGCTTATGTTTTATTTTATGGACTACCACCTGTATGGGATTGATTTATCATTACTGACATATTATAAATGTGTTTACATTCCCTAACATCTCCCAATGTGCTTTCATTACATTTATTCTTGTGTCACTATACTGTATGGGGCACTTGTGTCTATATGGGGGTTTCAAACTTTTATTACACTGACAGCTCACGTCTGGGCCTAATACACTACTCTGGTTTGGAAATACAAGTTCCTTCCCACATAAATATACAAATAAATTAAAATTGTAATGATTTCACATACAACATGGCAATGGCTTTGGTAAGGCTTGAACTATGAATGACTATATGCAAGGTACACACTATAACTGCTACACTATTGCTCATGTTGGATGTCTGTTGCAATTTAACTTCTCATGCCATTTAATCTGTGCTGAGCATAACTAAACAATGGGCACACCCACACAGCTATGCTTAAACTTTATTGCAGATGTGAAAATAAAAAAAATATTTATTTGTTGGGGTCTGTGCTTTGCAAACATTGATGACATATAACTTTTCACAGTTTGTCTGGATTTTTGCATTATATTCTTGGTCCACTTTTCATTAACTTGTGGCTCTCTTGCACATCATTACAGATTGAAGTTTGACAATAATGACAGACATTTGCATTTTATACTTCATACCCTTCAGAAAATTCATGCCAATGCTAAGCCTGTTATTCTATCAACTTTCTATAAGTTTGTAATAGCAGTATTTCACAGCTGTCCCTTATGGCTTTGTCCAGATTTCTTACTCTAATGGGGTGAGAGGTGTAACGAGTGATCTTCCGCTTTTTAATTTGCTGTATGGCAATTCTGGTGTGCAGGGGGTGTGTGTATTTTAAGAGCACTGCTCTCAAACACACCCCTTGTGCTAATAAATATTCCCGTGTATATATTACAGCATGGCAGCACGCCTTCATACATATGCATAGCACTCTACTGTGCTGCACTGGAACAGTCCCTTCCAAGCAGGAATAAGTTATTCCTGCATGGACATTTGCTGAATCTGGGGGAAATATTATGGTACCTAACTAGTTCAACCATCAAGAAATCCTTAACTTTTTCTCTCTCTCTCTCTCTCCCTCCCAGTGAAACAAGCACATGTCCCTTCTGCAGCAGCAGCAGTAGTCAGACTTATCATATCACACTACCTAAAGAACTTGTACAGCTGAATTTCACCTGCAGTTGGCAAAAGTTTACAAGGAACAAAAAAGTTAACTCTATGTAAGGCAATCTGCAAATAACTTAATTTGTTAAGTCTAGTGTGCATTGTTTTGTAGTGTTGAATCTGCTGGAAGGATATCCTAAACACCTACTCATTCACCTACACTTATAGGCCTTTTACTGCTGAAGGCGAAGCTACATTAACACTTCAGCATATTTCACTCATCAGTTTAATATATCCCTGGAAAGGCATTGAAAAGACCATAACTATAAAATTAGATGCTGTGACTCGAAGCAAATATTTGGAGTTCAGACACCTTGTCTTTTGTATCCATGAACATCCTACCTCACTGATTGTTTATGGTGGTAAAAAATCGGGGGGAGGTACTTCCCGCTCCTGCAGCACCTCTACTCTTATTCTGAGCAAACCACTCCCCCTCATTCATATGACCAATTAAATAAAACTCTACCTTGTCCATCCACACCCACATTTCATGCACACCTTACTTTCTTTTATTTAGCCAAACTTATCTGCTCTCCCTTACATTCATCACCTTGAATTCACATGCCCTCTACTATACTTTTTAGCATCTTACTTTACTTTACCATCACAATACAATCACCACCTCAAACTATTTTAAATTAAGTCCAGGTTTACCACCTTCTCTTTTACTATACACACAAACTAGCATTGCACAATAATTTTCCTACTGACCAATCACATCTCCTCCACCCATCCATATCACAAACTGCAAGGTAAAACATCTAACCACATTATCAAAGCACGCTCTGAAGTCAAAACATTTCCAACCTTACCTTCAGCTGCACACATATCACATGATAACAGTCTTTATTTACACTTGATACTACATTCAAGCACACAAATTCCACTTTTACTATTTTTAAACCCACTGTCACAGTTGACATGCTCCTCCTAACTTTCCTATCCTCTTTACTGTTAATTCTCAACCTCACTACAGCTATATCTTTGCATACCCCCACACACCAATACACATCAACAGCCTCCTCTAACCCTCTCCCCAATAAACAACACAGCTTCTCACATATCTCCTCCAAGCTTTTCCCCTATACGCATCGATTTTATTCAAGCCACAAACTGGCTTTCTTACTTCCTATAAAACCACACTTGACACCAGTAACCTCACCTAGGAATAATAAACACTTCCCATGGTACACATTCCTCATTACCTATCTACTCAAATGTGGAGATGTACATCCTAACCCTGGCCCACACTCTAATCCTAACCACAAGAGTAACCCCAAAGATTTAAACATACCTACACTTAACCTTAGAAGTATATATTAAAATAGTCCCACTACATGCCTGGATTTATCAAAATAAACCTGGCATACTAGCCTTTACTGAAACATGGCTACATCCCAATGTAAAAGGCTCAGAAATAATACCTCCATACTTTGCAATGACCAGAAGAGATAGATCTAAAAAGGGGGAGGGGATAGCACTTCTATATCCCTCTACACTCAACATCACACTCTACACCAGTAATATACTCATCGTTTCCAATGCTGAGGTACTAATCTCCTTTTTGAACCTCAATATATCAAAAAGAATCTGCATAATAGTAATATATATCCAACCAGGTAATAATATACCAGTGTTGGAAACTATTTTATCCTCGACATCCCAAACAATAAACCTTGAAACAATAATCTTAGGCGACATACATATAGATTGGCAAACCATAGCTTCTGACTCCCCCACAAATAGTATAAATATGTATGTTTTTTCTCAGCTTATCAATGATCCAACAAGATACAGCAAAGATCTTACCTGCCAGTCCACCTTAGACTGGTTTCTACTATCCCACCCTGCCAATTACCCCTCTTCTGGTACACTGTCTAGCTCCCTGAGTGACCATCTGCCAGCTTATTCCCTTAGAACAAACTCCCAACAACTAAGAGAACACACTATAAAATCAGTTAGGAACTCAGCTAATTTTTGTCAGCATAAATTCAACAATCTGCTATAGGAAATAGGCTGGACACCCCTTAAACAACTACCTCTTAATGATGCTGTACTATACTTTAATAATACCTTCCTTCACACACTTAATACACTAGCTCCCATTCATATGAAAAGAATCAAAAAGAACTCAGCACCATGGCTCTCTAAGGAATGTAAACCCCTGATGAAGCAAAGGGACCTAGCCTGGTCAACCTGGAAACAAAACAAAAATTAACAAAATCATGTTAATTTCAAAACACTGCGTAACAAAGTGACAAAACTAATCAACAGAGATAAGAAATCATATTATTCCCAGCTTCACCTCCAGCATAAAATCAACCCCAATAAATTTTGTCACTCCATATCATCTCTATTTAACCCTGGAAGAAATGGAGAGCACACCCTATCACCTGATACCCCTCCATCACAAATAGCCGAAAACCTTAACAAGCACTTCATAAAATCAATTTCAGACCTACTAACTAACACCCCTAATGCTGAACCCCCCCACCCTTCAACCTATTCAGACACTAACCCCGGGCCATCAACTACTTCTAAGCCTGTCATTACTAACCCCCCTACTCAACAAAATGTCATACAAACCCCATTCTCATTTCAGCCCATACACACTGAGACCATTAAGAAACTGCTAGAAAAACTAAAACCCTGCTCTACTTCAGCTGACAATCTCCCCTCATACTACCTCAAACTGGCTGCTAACTCAGTCACCTACCCAGTCAGTATCCTTATAAATAGGTCTTTATCTGAATCAGAAGTACCTACCATATGGAAACAATCTCACATCACCCCCATCCACAAAGGAGGCAACTCTTTTGATCCATCCAATTTCCGTCCTATATCCATCTTGTCACCCACATCCAAAATTCTCGCGAGGGGTATCCATCAGCAGGTAATACAATATCTATTGGAAAACAATCTTTTAACCAAAACCCAACATGGCTTTTGACCTAGCCACAACACAGCTACAGCCCTATTATCTTTTGCAGACATCATGATCAAGGCCTGAGATGCAGGATGCTATACAGCCTCAGTATTCCTTGATCTCTCCAAGGCCTTTGATACAGTGTCTCACCACTTACTTTTGAGCACACTGTCTAACTTAGGCTTCTCACATGCCACATGCTACCTCAAGGATTGTAAACAAGCAATGAAATGGTCCAACAAACTCTTTCCCTTTCTCCACAACCTTACTGGAGTCCCCCAAGGCTCCATCCTAGGACCCCTACTCTTCAACATTTTCACAAACAACCTTCACACTGCCTCTCAGGCCGGGACCCTCATTCAATATGCTGACGATTCCACCATAATCTGCACTGCTCTATCACTACCAGAAATACTCTCAAAAACTCAAGAGTCCTTTACAGCAGTCAAATCTTGGCTAAGAAATGCCCAACTCTTTCATAATCCAAAGAAGACAAAACTAGTGCTCTTTCATCCCCAAAACACCTCCCCTGTCACTGATCATTTCAACATCCTTGCATCTGACAACACTGCCATAGAAATAGTGCATGAAACCAAACTTCTAGGTGTTATCATTGACAATAAACTTTCATTTGACCCCCATATACAGTAAAATATAAAGAGAACTCTTCAAAAACTGGTACTCTTTTATAGAAATAGACATTTCTTTACTGCAGCAACCAAAACTACCCTTGCAAAAACATTTTTACTTCCCTCCCTTCTTTATGGTGCTCCTATCTTAACTAACTTATGAAATTTTACCCTAAGCAAATTAAAACAGTGTTACAACAAAGTTGCAAAGTTTGCCACATTCTCTAAATATTACACACACCACTGTAAACTACTCCTAGAATTAAACTGTATTGAACTACCCAACCAACTTGTCTTTATGCAGCTATCCACCTTGCACAACCCAACCTTATATTCAAGCCTACTGCCTGCCCTGTACTAGCCAGTCTAGTCACACTTTACACACCAAATCGATAACTATGATCAGAAGACAAAAATCTCTTAGTTATCTCAAAACCCACAAGAAAACCTGGTCACTCTCTGTATTAATACTCTGTCTCTATATATTGGAATTCACTACTTCTAGCTACCAGGTCTATGCCTTGCCTAACCCATTTCAAAGCATCTTTAAAAAAGCATCTAAAAAATACATTGCTCTGCCCCTGCATAAAGCCTGCCTAATGCTGAGGTCTTCCTCTTCTGTCACATTTCAGTCCCTCAAAGACTGCAAGATCCTAAAGCTATTCTAACTCCTTCTCTCCTTCTGTACCATATCCTTAAGCTCAGGCTTTATTGCTTCTATTCTTCTTAACTCTCACTCTCTGCATGTCTGCATCACTAACTTTCTGGCTGCTATTTTCCTAACTGAAACTAACATTCTATTTTGCATGTACTATAACAGTCAATGTCACACATTGCACTACCTACCTACTTTTTTTAGACACTAGCTACATCATGTATGATGAGAGTGACTATTATTGTCTGTAATGTTTTAGCTGTATAGAATTGTCTAGATGTATAGTAATATATTACATCTTGTAGCAGGTTTGTTCTTTCAACTTATTTTTTGGGGTCTATATCAGAACATCGAAGTTTTAAATCTTCGAATGTTCTAATATCTACCCATTTTGAGCGAATGCTGAAAATAGCAAAGCTGCAGAACACCAAATTTTTTCCTAGGGAAAGAATTCAGTTGGCCGGTTCTGTAGCTTTGCTATTTTCAGTGCCGTGGTGGAAATTTATGGGTCAGGTTCAGGTAAGTGTGCGATTGTGTGGTTGTTAGGATTAGGGTTTGGGTTAGGTGAGTTAGGGTTAGGGCATGGGTTAGGTAAGTTAGGGTTAGGGCGCAGCTTAGGTGAATTAGGGTTAGGGGTGGGTTAAGTGAGTTAGGGTTAGGGCGCAGGTTAGGTGAGTGTGCGATAGTGATGGACCTTAGGGTTAGGGTTTGGGTTAAGGTAAATGGATAGATAGTAGTGTATGTATAGTTTAGTGTAGGGTTAGTTGTAGGATTATAAGTGTATGTGTCTGTATTGATATTTTTTAGGTGTGCTTGTGTTGCGTGCATGTATTTCGGAATAACACATTTTTTTCCCAAGGAAAAAATGTGCTGTTCTGAATGCTCGATATTATGTGGTTTAGATATTTTAGGTTCGATGAAATAGCGTTCGCTATTTTCATCTTTCGATAACGTGATATAAACACTATTTTTTGTACAGTATTTCTAATGTAAACTTTATTGGATTGGATTATACTGTATTTGTATCGTACTGTATGTGAAGCTTTTCTCCCCGAGCCTCTGTTGACAACGGGTTCTGTAGACCCAGTCAGATCACCCCGGTAAACAAATATCAAAATAAATAAATAAATAAATAAATAAATAAATAAACCTTCCAGATCTTCATCAGTTTTTTTTCTCTTTTAGCTTCAAAACTTCCACAGGAATACCATCTATTCCTGGGAACTTTCCTGTGGATTAGTTATACATCACAATTTTTCTCATCTCCCCCCATCATAACTGTTAATGATTAAGCCTCCTCTCCTTCTAGACTTGGCATATTGAATTCTTCCATAAAAATTACCATTTGTACTTCTTTTTGATTTCCATATTTCTATGCTTTATACAGACTTTCCTAGAATTCCTGAAATATTTCTAATACTTCTGCAGAATCCCTTATTTTCCTTGTCATAGGCTCCCTAAGTTTGGCTGAATTGTTGTACTAAACATTTTTTGTGCTTTAGAGTTATCATAAAGCAGTTGCTTAAAAGCAATCTTTCCAAACTCATGCATATTATCAAGGTAGTCCCTTATTTTCTGTTTCACATTCTGTAGTTGCTCCTCTACTTGTTCTGTGTGATTTCTCATATTTTGCAATAATTATTAATCAGTCCCTCTAAATAATTCTTGTTACTTCCTAACCATATTTCCCTTTCTTTTATTTCTACTCTAGTTTTAAATTCCACTTTAATTTTATGCCACTCTCTAGCTATATTTTCAGAAGAAGTTTCTATATTCTCTAATAGCTTCTGAATAATTTTCACTACCCATTCCTTAAATTCTCTTTTCTACAGATAGGTGGAAAAGCACCATTGTCTCATTTGTATTGTATTACCCTGTGTTGCTAGTTTATTTATTGCTTGTGCATGATCTGAAATAGTTATCTGGTGTGTATCAAGACCTTCAATTAAATGCACATGTTTCTGTGAGATGTAAATTCTGTCTCGACTAGCCCTGTTTTTGCATCTTGGAAACTAATATGTAAATTCACTCTGAATTCCTAGTACTGAATTCACATCTTTCATGCCAAATATTTTCATAAATTTCTTTAAATGTTTACCCTCCTTTGTTATATTTCCCTTCCTGCCCCCCAAGACACATCTTCACTGTTGCAAATTAAATTCCAGTCCCCACCTATAAGTAATATTCCTTGCTGAAAGCTGATTATTTTTCTCAGAATTTTCTTTAGCGCCATTATAGCAGTTTTCAGTGGAATATAAATACACACCATTGTAATCCTCCTCCCTTGCCAGCAGCCCTTAGTACTACAAATCTACCAGTATTGTATTTTATTTCCCCTTCTATTACTATTGGAGCTCCTCTTGCAATTAATATAAGTACTCTTCTCTTCCTGTGTCCCAGGTATTCTGCTGAATAACCATCCTGAAAACCTTTCTTTATCAAGTTCACATGTTCAGTTCTTTCTAAGTGTGACCCATGTAGCATAGCTATTTGCACTCTACATTTTTTAATATAGTTCACTACACTTTTATTTTTGAATTTATCTTTGACACCATTAACATTGAAAGGCATTATAGGTAGAATCATATTCTTGAGGGGCTATTATTGCCACCTTTTATATATAACAGCTTTTTGTTAAGTTTGTATTTCTAGCTTTTGTGTTACATGCATGCAGTGTCTGGTAGATCTCTATTTGACCCTATGTCACATCTTGCAGAACACTTTGTCTTATTGAAAACCCTCAAATAAACACACACACACACACACACACACACACACACACACACACACACACACACACACACACACACACACACACTATCCCCCTAAAACCTACTAACTTAAAAATAACACATAAAACTTAACTTTAGGCATTGAAGTTTTACCCCCTTAATAGGAAGAAAAGTTCCAAACAGGCAGCCACAAAAACAGACTTGAGCTACTCTAAAAGTAAGATTATCCAAGCTAAGATGCATGGTAGAGACTGTGATTCTATTAAGTGCTCTCTGGTTTTGCCTTATCTTTAGAGCTCCCCCAGCTGGAAAAACACTTTAATGCTTTCAGAAAACATTTTTTCCAAGCCATTTCTCTTTATCAGATTGTCTGCTAGTAGTATGAGAACCAGATACAGGACTGTTTACTAGAAAAAAGACCTTATAATATTCAATATTCTTTTGGATTTACTTGTTTTCTGTCAAAACATGTTACTATATAAAGCTAATAGACTTAACAAAGCCACTCTCCTATACAAGAATGAGAAAAAACAAACATATTTTTTCTTTTGTCATTCTCTTTTAACTAGATCCCACTTTTTTTACATAGCAGTACCTCAATTCTTAAATATTAAGGTGAAAAAGAGAAGAAAGGAGAAAGAAACAAAAACCAACAGCAGCACCTGTTTACATAAGTATCCGCATTATGCTTACAAATAACTGAAAAAAATGTACTTTACAACATGCAAAGAAAATCATGCACCAATTAAGTAGTACTGTTAAAAAATTTGTTTTACTTGCAGTTAATGCTTCCTCTCTCTTCTCTCCCCTTTTGAGTAGTGTCAAGCATTAATGACACGAATTAGGGCATAAGCTTTAAAGTCCCATGCAGGTTTAACAACGTCCAAACAAATCCAATATTTCCAGATTTTCAAGTTCTGCCCTGTTTCACAAAAATAATTATTACTTTGTAATCCCACATTTGTCACTTTCCAGGTTACTGATTTTAGTTTCCAAATGTTAATAACATAAAGTAGATCTTAGGCTTTAGAGTCCCCTACAAGTTTAACAAAATCCACAATATTCCAATATTCCTAAATCCTCTTATTCTGCCATGTTTCACAATTATAATTATTGCTGTTTACTTCCACATTTGTCAGTTTCCAAGTGCTGATTTTATTCTCTAAACATTAACAACATGAAGAAGGGCATATGCTTTAAAGTCCCCCTACAAGTTTAACAAAGTCCAAGGAGTACAATATTTTCAGATTTTCTTGTTCTCTCATATTTTACAAATATAATTATTGCTTTGTCAGCCCATATTTTTCAATTTCCAAGTTACTAGCTTTAATCCTGTCCATCTTCATCCCCCAAATCCTGTCTCTGATTCATTTCCAACATATTCTTGAATCTCCTAGTCGACTCTTAATATGTTCTTCCTTCTCCCAGACATTTTCCTTTGAAACAGTGGAAAAGATTTCATGGACTCAGTCTCTCTGTAGTTCTTATCACCAGAAGAACATGAAGCAGAACCTTCTTCTGTTTCACACCTCACCCTTTGTTGGACAAACTTTGGTATTTCCTCCTTAGCATGTACTGCATCAAAAAATGATTGTGTCCCTCCACTGAAAAATGCTTTGACAACGGCTAGGTACAGCAGTTTGAATATCATGCCTGCTTCTCAACATGCCCTAAATAATGAAGTATGTTTACTCCACTTCTGCCTGGTGTACACTGAGTAATCATTCTCTATAAACATTCTACTGTCTCCCACTTTTAGTATTTTGTCCTTCTGCCAAAAGTTTGCCAGAATCAAATCCTTCTGCTGATAAGATTGCATATTTACTATTAAAAGTCTGTGTTGTTTTCTAGCAAAAAGATTTGGAGCATGCACACAATGTGCCCTTTCAATTAACAGTTCCTGTTGTGGAATGCCACTCCAATTGCTTATTTGTGTTTTCATAAGTTAATACAGTCTGTTCCTGTCATCTTCTCTGGTACAACAGAAAATCTCATGTTTTCCCTAAGTGCTCTGTCCTCCAGTTCTATTATTTTTTGAAGCATCTCTTCTTGTGCAGTCTTATGTTCAGCCAGCCTTTTCTTCATTTCAGTCTCTGTGTTTTGCAATTCTGTCACCTTAGCTGAATACCAGTTTAAAGTTTCTTCCATTTTTGCAGATTTTTATTGTTTGTGTTGATATACTCCATCAGTGTTTCATTTATTTTAACCAGGTCTATGTGCAGCTGCTTTATACTTTCCTCTAGGTTACAGGAAGTCAGGTCTAGAACTTGTATTGCTTCTTGCTGAACCACTGCAGTACTCTTCTCGGTCTGTGCTTCTTTTTCATCTTTTGTATCTGATTTTCCTCCAGGTCCTTTATATTTCTTTTTCCTGTCATCCAGCAGTAGACCTATTAGCCAGTTGTTGAAATTTACTCAGAAACCTATGTTCACTAGCATTATCTGCTAAGTTTCTGTTTTCAGACTGAGAGAGTCTGAATTAAGCTGTTACTCAATGTACAGCCATCTTGGAAGTCCAGAATTAATTAAGATAATTTAAGGAAAACAATACTGGCATTCTAAAATGTACTTGTCTTGCAGAGAAAGATCACTGACTGGGGACTATAAAACTAGTTTGTTGTTCCTTCCCTGTCTCCTTTGAATCCCCAACACCAACAATACATTGACAACCTGTGCACTATGGTTATTTATTTCTTATTTATCTTTTTTTTTTTACCAGTTTAGATCCTCCTGGTTAATTGCCTTTTTCAGGGAAGACCCAAGGTGGTATTTATACTACTAGGGGAAAATCTGATAAGGTCATTGCAGAATTTTCCCTACTCTTTTTGATACGTGTGATTGGATCTTTTACATCCACCTGAGCTACCACCAATTCAAGTGGATGAGACCACAGTCTAACATTTCATCCAATCCAACAGACAACATATTTAGGAGTGCAGAAATTTTTAAATTAATACAGTGCTTCAGCTAAGTTTGTGAAATAAAGTAAAAACATTTTGTAATTGAAATGAAGCAGGCTAACATTGTCTGAGATGCTTTTAGCTTACTTCTGTAGTACCACTCTACTATTCATTTTAAATAATGCTTAAGTAGAATGAATGTTAAGAGGTAATTTTGTAGATGAAAACAGTTCATATTTTGTTATGATTTGCCATTATATCCTTCAAATAGCCTTCATTATTAATCAATTTAATGAAATATAACAATTGAAGTACTTGATTCTGAAATACATTTGTCCTCTTGGATTGATCCTAAAGAGAAGATAGGCTACTGTACATAGTACAGGTAATCATACAGGCAATAAAACAATTTATCTCACTTCTTTGTGTACCATGTAGTACAACAGTCAAACAGTGTTGAAATATATATACAGTACTTTCCTTATGTACACAGTGTGCCTTTAATGCAATACTTTGTATAATATTTGTAGTTCTGTAACTATGTACAAAAGTATGCCTTTAATACAATACTTTGTATAGTCTTTGTAGTTCTGTAACAATTGTTATATTACTTGGCTGGTACTATGCAGGGAGGAAGTCTGGAAATCTACTTTGCCTGAGACTATACAGTGTATAAGTAAACAGCTCTAGCAACAACATGTAAAAAGAAATTGCCTTAACCTTCAGAATGTTAGCAAATGTAATGTGGCACTAGATTCCTGAAACCTTATTTTTTTTAAATGATTCTAAGTACAGATAAAAGTTGTCACTAAGTCTAACAGTGCGAAGTCCAAATCATTCTTCAATCTCAAGTTGTTGGCTGTCACTTTTGCATTGTTGCTAAGTATATTTTAGTAGAAAAAGACTCATTAATCTTGCAGCATAACTGGCTGCAAATTTCCAATTTTATTAAGAAAAAAAGTGATAATCAAACAATGATGGATTTCAAGATGTTTCACAATTGTTTACATTAGCAAATGCAAGTGATATTTTTATGTGTTATGACAAGGCTAATTTCCACATTGCTCCTCCTGAATTATATTTTTATTTCTGGGGATACCCATTTGATACATATATGCTGGGTTCTAGTTTGTTTCAGGCTTCTATAGAATGCCAATAAAAAGAAATGGTGGTTTATGTTATTATGTTTGAAACCTTTAATCTGAAATCTCACATAGCATGAGAAATTTCAGATACATAATAACATAAACTGCTATTTCTTTTTAATTTTAATGATCTCATTCCAGCAACTTTTATTAAATGCTCAGAGTGGATAATCACTTCTCTTTTTCAAGTGTTCCAGTAGTTAGCCCTTATAAAAATATTAAAGACTGGGATTCCAAGATGGCTGCCGACTAGACTAGTCCCTATACTTTGAGCTCCTCACAGTTATGTAACATCTGGGGTTTTTTTACAACTTTGAAGTTATCTTTTCCCTCAGTTTTTTTTTACAAAACGATTTTCTAAATCTTTTTCTACGCATCTGGATTATTTTTTTCTTTGAAAATCTTAACCTGGGATACATTTTACTTCAGAACAGTTTTGTAGTCTCAACTGATTTGGTCACCTGCTGCTTAAAGAATCTTCCTGGAACCTGCTATCCTGATACAGCACCTCATCTCTGGGCATGGCTACTAAATCTGACTCCATGGAGACTCAGCCAACGAAGGCCAAATTTTCTTCAATGCTCTCACCTGAAAAGGATTCCAGTTCAAAAAGACTAAGAACTTCTAAACAATCTTCTGAAATTACTAAAGTAAGTAATAAAGATTTGAATGACTCAAATTTTCATTTAGATGAACTAAAATTAGCATTAAAACCTATCCAAAGTGCTATTCAAAGTTTCTCTGAACAATTTGCTGATTTTAGTAAAACTTTAAAGCAATAAGTGACAGAATGGATATGATTGAAAATAAAAATTCAGCTTTAGAGATAAAAACTGATTCATTGGAAAGTGACCTAAAATCTAAAGATAAGATTATTTCTGAAATACAAGCTAAATTGCTGGACTTAGAAGCCAGGAGTCGTATAAATAACATCATTATTTGTGGCTTACCAGAATCTTATGATAATCAAAATTTACTATCTGCGACAAAAAACATCTTTGAAACATTGTTAAACTGTGAGGCAACTTCAAAATCTATAATTGTAGAGAGAGCACATAGAGCATTACGTGCAAGTCAGGATTCTTCCTCATCAAGGATTATCTACACTAAGTTATTAAACTTCCAAGATGCTTTTCAGATCCTAGAAGCAGCTAAAAGCAAAAAACAGTTTGTTTGGAAATCTCATAAACTGTCATTTTTACAGGACCTTCCTTCTCAAATAAAATTGAAAAGACAAAAACTTTCACCCTACTGTGCAGATTTGATAAAAAGAGTGATAAGGTTTCGTATGTCCTATCCAAATACTTTACCTTTTACATTTAATGACAGAAGATTTATGTGCTCTGATCCTAAAGAAGCAAAAGATATATTTTTTAAAACTTTTAAAAAGCTTCCTGATTCTGTGTCCTAATATTCCACTCTTTAGGTGGTTACAAATGTGATGATTTATTTCATGTTATGTTTTCTGTCAGTATTAGTCATTTATTACCTAATTCTGTCTTACTATAATAGATTATTCAAGTATTTTTATTTTAAGGAAAAATTGATTTTATTACTAAGGTAAATTGCTAACTAGGAATATGTTGTAGTTCTGTATAACAACCTTGTAGTTTTATTTCTTTGTTGCGACGAGGTGAACTAATTATTTTGCAGCTATAGAGAGTTCAGTGCCCTGTGACAGTTGTGAACATTTTGGAGGGAGAATCTACATTCCTCGAGAGTGTCTAGGGCAAAAATCTTCTACTTTTCTTACCAGCTGCATCTCCTACTTGGCCACGCACCTTCTATGGTCTTCGGAGGCTTGAAATGACATCATCATTCGAAGAGGATACTTGTTGGATGCAGCTTTATTGTTGCCTCTTGACTACAGCGCTTGTCAGTTACTCGATGTATATACTTTTTATATTCAGTTGCTGTGGTTAAATAGTAGCTGTTTTCTGCATTTACAATGTAGTCTTTCATTTTAATCCAACAGCTGCTTGCCCTATTTTTTTTTTTTTTTTTTAATTTACGCTTTCCTGAGGCTCACTGTCATAAAGGCGGAAATGCCTTCTATTTGCTCTAAATAGATTAGATATCTCTAATCTAAAGGTACACTTTAAAAGTTGTTTATTTATTTTTTATTTTAGAAAACTTTAAAGTAAGTTGGTCAGTTATCTAGGTTGATGCAGCGCTTTCATTTCAAGCCTACGAAACTATGTAAATGCTGCATGAGGATATTGTAAACGTGATGGTTTGATCTAACACTTTACTACATAGTTAAAGTTTTAATACAACATATGTAGGGTCATGATTTAATGACATGAACACGCTATACGTGTTTGGGTATATTCTGTATTGTAGTAATGACATAGAATTCAGGTTTAAATGATTTATTTATGTAAAGTGAATGCGCGCTTGAGGGGGAATGGTGGGGCTCACTTCCTGGGGGTGTAGGGCTCTTTAATGTTCACAAAGAGTCTGATGAGTTTACAAAATAGAATGCTGCAGACCTTAATTTACTTTAAGAGCCATTTTCTTAAATCATAAACTATACATATCTTGCCCATATAATTTTTAATTCTAAAGTGACTGATGACTTTTTGTGAATGGTTTTGCTTATGGTTAAAGGATTGTGCACTTGCATTTTTCAGTTTGTAACACCAGATGGCGCCAAAATCTATTCAATGTATAGTGAAATGGCTGAGAGTTGTGGATGTACAGCAGTTGTATTGGCAGATATATTTATTTACTTATGGTTTGTTGGAGAGTTTGATATACTCGGGGGATAGTCCTGATTTTCTTTGGGGTTATGGTCTATATGTTTATTCTGTAATTTTGAAATTATTGTTACTTTCCTTGTCCAGGTCATTCTTTAGAAATTTGCTTTATTTTACTGTGTTGCCATTTGACAAAGTTTGGATTATTTTGTTTTACCATATTTATTGTAAATTCTTTTTTATAATCAAAGCATCATTTTATTTATGATACAGTTTACATTAGTTTCTTATAGGGTAAATATGTATATAGAGAAATGTTAGATCTATCTTTCTTTTACTTTCTATATGCATCTGAGTCATTATAATTCCTGGAATGTAGTGATGATTTTGGTCAAACTAAAAATGATTTTTGAATTATATGAGGAAAATCATTTAAATGTTATATATTTTTACAAATGATAGGAGCTTGTAATTTACGTATTGAGTAGGGATTGAGTATGTTGGACGTCTTGAATTTAGTTAGATATGTAAATATGTTCAGTATTATTGTACTGGTTTTATTTTTTGTTAGGGCTTCATCTAAAGCTTATTCTGCTAACTTGATGTTATTGGTAACCAAAAATATAAATTCTACTTTATTTATCTCTGACCTTCCTTTATCAGTAGGAGTATGGTGGGCAGGCACTAGGGTTAGGATGAAGGAAGTATGTAAATTTAAAATTATTTTTTTCTTATTATGAGCTTTTATTCAAGCACAGTTCAGACTAATTATGTTTCTTTTTTTTTCTCCTTGATATTGGTTTGATTATTTTCAGGACATTACTCTTATGTTTTTTATTGCATCAATATTAATTATTTGCCTTACGTATGACAAATAACATAATAGTTGATTCCTGGAATGTAAGAGAAATCCAAAGTAAAGCAAAAAAATCTTTATTATTTCACTTGATTTTTAAATCACAAGCCAACATTTGTTTTATTCAAGAGACCCATATTCCTCGAGATGATTGGGATAAAGAAAAAAAATAAAAAATGGATCAAGAAGATTGTGGCTTCTGGGGATACGTCTAATTCTAGAGGTGTAGCTATAATTATTAAACAAAAATTCATGGGGAACATTATTGATGAGAAATATGATAACGAGGGTAGATGGTGTCTGTTTACCGCTACTATTCATAATCTTGATAAACCTCTTTTAGTTTTAAATCTATATGGCCCTTGTAGTCAACAACATTTTTTCTTCCTAAAAATTTATAATATTCTCACCACTTATAAAGACCACTATATCATAGTAGGTGGAGATTGGAACACAGTAATAAACCCAGAACTTGATCGTACTAGTTCCTCTGCTTCTTATAACTATCAAGCGACTCTGGCCCTTAATGATTTAATCATGGAACATAATTTAATTGATCCATTACACTCTATAAAAATCTCAAACAAGAAAGATATTTATACTTATTACTCTAAATGCTACCGTTCATGGTCTAGATTGGATTTTTTTCTGATTTCCAATTCTATCTCAAAATTTATTTTGGATTTTAATATTGAACCCAGATATTTTTCAGATCATTCAAGAATCTTATTAAAACTAAACATTACCCACAATTTTAAAAATAATATTAACTCAAACAAATGGACTTATTTACTTTTAAATAAAGATATTTGTAAACAATGCTCTGAAATTATACAGGAAATGGAAGGTGATCTAGAATCAACTGATATTCCTTACGATATACAATGGGCTGCATGCAAGGCAAGATTAAGAGGAATGTTTATCAGCAAAGCTGCTTATCTTAAAAAACATTACTTTAAGAAAGAAGAGTTCTTAAAATCTAGAATTCATTCTCTTGAAAATCAGTTTAGATTAAAGCAAGACTCTAGTCTTGAAAAGCAAATCTTAGATTGCCAGAAAGAACTAATTTTGCTTCATCAAAACAATCTTTCTTTAGTTGAGCAAAAACTACTTGCAACGTATTCAGAATGGGCCCAAGTTCCTTCTAAAATATTGGCTAGAATAATTAAAAATAATTTTGACAAGCCAAAAATTTCATCTTTGTTGCACAAGAATAAACTATACAACACAGATGAAGAAATTATTTATCTCTTCACTCTACTTTATACAGTTATACTCAAAACCATCAAATTCATTTGATGATAATCATATAAAAACCTTCTTAAATTATTTAAATTTTCCCAAGTTAAATGATAATCAACAAAGACTGCTTTCTGCTCCTCTATCCTTTCAAGAGATTTCAGAATCAATTGATAATCTTAAATCTGGTAAATCTCCTGGTCCAGATGGTTTCACACCGGAATTTTTTAAATCCTTTAAATCGGTAATCATTCCCTTTCTTTTTAAAGTATACAATCATATAAGAATTAATGATATTTCAGATATTCATTGGAATACATCTAAAACTATATTAATTTTGAAAAATAATAAAGAAAAATCAGACCCATTTAATTATAGACCCATTTCTTTAATACATTTAGACATCAAGATTTTATCATCTATTTTGGCTAACAGATTGAAACAGGTTTTACCTTCAATTATTTCCCAAGACCAATCAGGTTTTTTGTCCCACAGACATGCTTGGGATAATACACTGACTTTAGAATCTATCATCCACCTCATAAAAAGTGATTCTAATCCAATGTAAGCACTGATTCTTGATGCATCAAATGCTTTTGACAGAGTCTGTTGGAATTTTCTTTTTCAAACTATGTCATGCTTTAACTTTATAAACTTTTTAAAAATATTGTACAATGATATGTTTACCAGACTTTACATTAATGGTTACTCTTCCTCTCCTATAAAGATTACCAGAGGTACGAGGCAAGGTTGTCCACTGTCCCCTTTTCTTTTTAATATATATTTAGAACCTTTACTGTTGTTTATTAGTCAAAACACTTTTCATAATGTTCCTAGGATTCTTAATACAAAAATTTATTTCTCGGCCTTTGCTGACGACCTGGTAGTATACTTTCAAACTCCAATATCTGACCTTAGAAAAATAACAAATTCTATTGAATGTTTCTCTTCTGCTTCGAACTATCTTATAAATCCTTCAAAAACTCATATATTTCCTTTAAATCATATGGTTCATAAACCATACTTGTTTTCTGATCAACTAATCCAGTTTACTTTTAGTATAAAGTATTTGGGTATCAACATGGAACACAATAATAAATCTTCTTTTCAAAATAACATAAGTAAAGTATGGAACTCAATAGTATCTGATATAACCAGATGGGAACACTTAAATCTTTCACTTTTATCAAAGGCTGCTATAATTAAAATGAACATTTTACCAAAATTTCTATATCAATTCAATTCTTCTGACCAGATAATTCCTAGATCTTTTTTCGAGAATGTAAATAAAGAGTTGGCTAAATTTTTATGGTTTCCTAAATCGGTTAGAATTTCCTATTCTAGACTATCAATCTCTAAGGATAAAGGAGGTTTGGGACTACCTAACTTCTATCTTTACTATTTAATTGTTTCATCAAACAAACTTTTCACCATATCTAATTTCAAAAATAGTATACATATCAATTATCCCCTATGGATAACAATTTGGTATAATTACATTATATCTAAAAATATAAACCCAGAAGCTATTCCTTTTATTTTTCTGGATATCAAAATTACCAATAATCTTTCTATCTTTATTAAACAAAAGATCAAAGCCTTTCAAACTTTACTAAAATTATGTAATCTAGATAAGTTTTCTCACTTTTTTCAACCACTTCATCTAAACCCTAATATAATGATAGATAACACTTCTTTTAACCTAACAAAGTATCCTCTAATAAAAAATTTGAAAGTTTGGGATATCCTGAAATATAATGACTTGTCCCTAACAGATTGGCGTAAGATTTTGAATGTCAATTGGAATTATTCTGCAATACTACGCCAATTAAGAGAAGTAATTAAGAATAAGTACGAATCCATAGAACCGATAGAACATGAATTAAATAATCTAAATACGATAATTAGAACATTATCTTCATCAGATAAAATGTTATCTAATTCTTATAAATTGATAAAGAATCTAGTGTTGGATCAGAACTGTCTCTTGTCAAACGTCTGGTTAAATCATAATTCTCAAATAACTGAGAATCGAAAACTTTTGGCTATCCGATATACTAAGGAATTTACTCCTTTTAAGAAAATATTATACACACAATTAATGATTAACAATGATGCTTACTATACTCCATATAAATTAAATATATTTAATCCCAATAAATCCCCATCATGCACATGTTGTTCTTACCCCCAAGCTGACCTCTTACATATTCTATGGTATTGTCATTTTTCTCATAGATTATGGACCTCTTTGAAAGTTAGACTACAGAGAATGGGTTATCACAAATCTACGTTATCCTGGGAAATTGCTATTCTTCATATTCCGATAATTCATCTTTCAAAATTAGATACTCATGTTATCATTTTTATTTGCTCTTTAATAAAACTTTACATAACTCAAAATTGGCTTGATTGTACCAAACTAAACTGGGATACTTTCCAGAAAATGGCTTACTTATATATTGACACTCAGAGAAACATAGTTAAGAGTCCTAAAAAAATGGCTTTAAAAAAATTAGTATTAGAGAAAGTTTTGAATGTTATCAGTAATTAATGCCTTTAAATTTTTTCTGTCTTGTGCTTGGAAAATTTTTTATTTTTTTAGTTATTCCCTTAATTGAAATTATAAATACATAGTATTTTTTTTACTTCAAGATATTTTTTTTTTATTTTTCTGGTTACCTATTTGTATATAGTGTATATATTGTGTAATGTTATTATTATTCTAGTTTTTCCTAATGCTATTAAGAGTTGCAATTTGTTTAAACAAAGTTATTTATATTTACACAACTCCTAATGTTCTGTTTATATATTCAATAAAAAGTATTTTGAGAAAAAAAAATATTAAAGACTAGCATGCATAGCCTACGGGTCTCAGCTTTCAACAAGTTTTACTCCAGTATTTTACTTCATGACACATTTACAATAATTTGCTTTGCAGTTTAATTATCACATAATGATTTTTCTTTCTTTCAGGCTTTATTTGCAAGATATGCATGATTCGTTTGAATATTATTTTAGGCATTATTTGAATATTTTGGTTGTGTTCCTCCTGTCTGTATGTCAAATAACAAATCCAACAAACAAAATACTAAAAGAAAAGAATATCACCACAAAAGGTTGGAAGCTGAAAACAAGAATGCTGCATTTTAACAAGGTACATGTTTTTAGTCTTAGATATCCACACATCAAAATCTCTGAAGACCAACAGTTTGATAATATGCAAGCTGAAACTGTAGGAGAGAAAATATTTTTAAACATTTTTCGTTAGTTATACATTAAAAGGAATTTAAAAAACTGGCAGAATCAGTACAATAAATCATTCCCTCCAATAGAGCACTGGAAGTCCGCACTGCAATTTCCAGTGGGTGGAGCCTAAACTTTTTGATAAGATCAAATTACGTCTCCACATTTCAAACAAATGTTCATATCTCTGGAACCCTAAAGGCTACTAAAGAAAAACAGATGTCAAAATCTTCAGCACAAGCTGTTATTTATAGTGTTAGTATTCTTAGATTCCTGGTCTTAAACTGGATTTTTATAAGTCAAAGTAAACATTGTAATTATTAAATGTTATAATATTTTGTAAGCAACTTATAATAATGCAACAGCCGCTTAAGTTAAACACATAATGTCAGCAGCATTTGTTCATCCAGCTGAGAGTTTCATATGAAGTTAAGCAGTTCTGTCTGTGCTGCTTGGTTGTCAAGATGATAAGAAAAACACAAAATGTATGATAATATAAATAAATATTATATGAACAACAATTGATAACACTTTATCTGAACTAGACAGAGGTCAAAAATCAGAAGAGTTGTATTTGCCACTGTGTAACCTTTAAGATGAAATTGTATAATACTTTGTATGTAGAATTGTTTTGGAATTATTAATGTAAACACGAACAAGCAATATTTGACTCCTAGAATCATCAGTAGGATGTAACTGCAGAAACACCTGGAGGTATCACTAGGGTGTAATAAGATACTCAAAAACACAGCTTAGTATATTAGTGAAAATTAAATATATTGTAATAAAAGCTATAGCCATGGATTGATAAATATCCCCACCGTGGGCTGTTGTACCCATTGTACAAGACCCCTGATCTCATGAAGTAGCAATTCACGATTCAGAACTACTAGAGCCTCATTGAGGAAAGACTTCATTTTGGGCTAATTTGCATATCTCAATCTTGGTTAACTACTGCAAAGTGCAGATCGGAAGTTGCTACAGTAGTTAACAGCAATGGCGGCTACACGGTGTAAGCA